>NC_061114.1:21150359-21241945 GCF_002878395.1 Capsicum annuum
AGACTAAGGAACAAAGAAGTTCCCTTGGTCAAAGTTCTTTGGCGGAATTAGTTTATTGAGGGTGCCACTTGGGAAGCAGAAGCAGCTATGCAAGCTAAGTACCCTCACCTTTTATCTGCAAACTCGAAGGTAGCTGAAGGTAATACTCTTTCTTGATTCAATTCTTTTCTAATCACGTATTCAGCTATATAGTTGTCCTCATGTAAGTTCATGCACTCACAAAATTACTCAGAAGCTCAAAATGATTTCGATTAGCACATCGCGGAGAAGGTTTAAATGACGTTTGTCAATTTCCAATAGCACTCCGCGATATTGGCGCATCGCGGATAGGGAGAAATCCCCATTTGTCCAATTCTAGTGAGGGTCCACGATATCAGTGCATCGTGCCATACTTCTAGGTCCCATCTAAGGTGGCAACATGATACCACCGTGTCGCACCACCGTGTTTATTTCCAGTTGGCAATTTCTAGTGGATTGGCGCGATAGTGGTGCGTCCCTCTAAGGCCAAAAGTTGGGGTTTTAGTCATTTTTTAGTTTCGTTTATGAGTTTAAGAGGGGCATTTTTGTAAATCTCTCAGCCCCTAATCCGTCCTAAACAATGAATTAAACCCCTCCAAAGCACTTTACATCCACTTTTCATCAAATCTCTCTCAACCAAAACCCAAGTTCATCAAACCTCCTCCCCAAGAAATCAAAATTTCTCCATAATTTTCCAAAGTAATTCAAGATTGAGAATTCCCAATTTAAGAACTCTAAGAAGTCATTTCCAACACATTAATAAAGATCCACGATTCAAGTTTTAGCATCTAGATCATCAATTGAGGTATGTGGGGTATGAACAAGGATAATCCTTTCATCCTTGTACCCAAAACTTGTTTTAAATTCAACTTTTACTGAAGTTTATGAGATTTCCTATGAAATTAAAGTTAGATTTTATGCCCATTATTGTTATTCTAAGACCCCGCAAAACTTCCCTCGTTGTCTGAGCCTTAGAGCGTGTCAAATGAAGTGTAATTCTGGCCCAAAAAGATTGAGAAGTGACTTACCAAGTGATTAATGTGTTAACCTTGGTTGAATTTTCCTAAAAATGGCTTTCTATCATGTGGGAAATTGAATTAGCTTCCAATGATACCAATTTCGTCCAAATCCGATATCGGGGTGAGAAGTTATGGCCATTTCACTAAGAGCTGTCAGAACCACCCATGTGCGACGGGCAGGTTGACAGACCGTTGAGCTTGCGATGGACTGTCGCCTAGACCATCACAGACTTGGAGATCACTCGCATGCTAGGAAGTGGAACAAAGATGCCCACCCTCAGGCACAGACTACTAGTGCACCAGCTCTTGTACCCCATTCCTCCCCTGTTCAGGGTGCTTCATCTAGTACTGCTGGTGGTCAGTGCCAGAAAAGATTCTATGCCTTACCATCTCATCAGGAGCAGGAGGACTCTCCTGATGTTGTTAATGGTATGCTCCGTGTATTTTACTTTGATGCTTATGTTTTGTTGGGCCCCGGGTCAAGTTTCTCTTATGTGACCTCACTTGTAGCTGTGAATTTCAAAATGAGTCCCGAAAAAAATTCCTGAGCCTTTCCTAGTTTCCACACCAGTAGGGGAGTCAATTGTTGCTAAGCAAGTGTATAAACATTATCCTGTTACTGTTCTTCATAGAGTCATATTTGCTGATTTGATAGAGTTAGACATGGTGGATTTTGACCTTATTCTAGGTATGGATTGGCTTTATTCTTGTTATGCATCTATACACTGTTGTACCCATATGGTCAAGTTTCAATTTCCTGATGAACCAGTTTTTGAGTGGTTTGGGAGTTTGGTATCTCCCAAGAGTCATTTTATGTCCTATCTCAAGGTCAGAAAGCTAATATCCAAAGGTTGCATTTATCACCTAGTTAGAGTTAAAGACACTAAGTCTGAGGCTCCAGCTATTCAGTCAGTCAGCATTGTTAATGAGTTTTTTGATGTTTTTCTGAAAGATCTCCCAAGGGTACCTCCCGATAGAGAGATAGAATTTGGGATTGACCTTCTTCCCGACGTTCAGCCTATTTCTATTCCGCCATACCGTATGGCACCTGCAGAGCTTAAGGATTTGAAAGAGCAACTCAAAGATCTTTTAGATAAAGGTTTCATAAGGCCTAGTGTTTCTCCTTGTGGAACACCTGTTCTTTTCATGAGAAAGAAAGCTGGTTCTTTGCGTATGTGCATTGTCTATCGTCTTCTTAACAAGGTCACAGTAAAAAATAAGTATCCTCTTCCAAGAATTGATGACCTGTTTGATCAGTTGCAAGGTGTAAGTTTTTTCTCCAAGATAGACCTTAGATTCGGCCATCATCAGCTTAAAGTGAGGGAATGTGATATTCCAAATATAGCCTTCCGAATCCACTATGGTCACTTTGAGTTTCTAGTCATGTCTTTCGGGCTAACCAATTCCCCAACAACCTTTATGAACCTCATAAATTGAGTGTTTAAATAATATCTTGATATATTTGTCATTTTTTTCATAGATGATATCCTTGTGTACTCCCGTTCTGAGAACATCCATACAGATCACCTTAGAATTGTCTTACAAACTCTTAGAGATCATTATTTGTCCACCAAATTCAACAATTATGAATTTTGGATAAGATCAGTAGCCTTTCTGGGTCCTATCATTTCAGCCGAAGACATTAGAGTTGATCCCCAAAAGACAGAAGCTGTAAGAAATTGGCTTAGACCTATTTTCTCATCTGACATTAGAAGTTTCTTGGGTCTAGCAGGCTACTACCGCCGCTTTGTTGAAGGTTTATCTTGTATAGCATCTCTCATGACCCGACTGACCCAAAAGAGAGTTAAGTTCCAGTGGTCAGATTCCTGTGAGAAGAGTTTTCAGGAGTTGAAGACTCGATTACTTCAGCCCCTATGTTGACTTTGCCTGATGGTACAAATGGTTTTATGTTGTATTGTGATGCCTCTAGAGTTGGTTTGGGTTGTGTGTTGATGCAAAGAGGTAAGGTTGTAACCTTTACCTCTAGACAGTTGAAGCCGCATGAAAAAAATTACCCAACCCATGATCTTGAATTAGCTGCTGTGGTCTTTGCTTTGAAAATCTGGATTCACTATTTGTATGGTATCCATGTTGATGTGTTTACTGATCATAAGAGCCTGTAGTATGTGTTTACCCAGAGGGAGTTGAATCTTAGGCAGAGAAGGTGGTTAGAGTTGTTAAAAGACTATGATACGAGTGTGTTGTATCACTCGGGCAAGGCCAATGTAGTGGCATATACCCTTAGTAGGTTGTCCATGGGTAGTGTTACTCATATGGAAGTAGGGAAGAAAGAGTTAACTCGTGATGTGCACTATCTGGCTAGATTGGGTGTTAGGTTGCTTGATTCCATTGAGGAAAGTACTTTGGTGCAGAGTATTTTTGAATCCTCTTTAGTTTTGGAAGTGAAGGAGAAGCAAGACAGAGATCCTAGTTTGGTCAGACTGAAGGAGTCAGTTAAGGACCAAAAGGTATAGGTTTTCTTCCAAGAGGGAGATGACAGGGTAGATTGTATGCTCTATATGTTGATGATTTGAGGTAGAGGATTATGGCTGAAGTGTATGGCACGTGGTATTCTATTCATCCCGGCGCTACCAAGATGTACCGTGACTTACGAAAAATCTATTGGTGGAGTGGTATGAAGAAAAATATAGCTGAGTTTGTAGCAAATTGTGCAACGTGCCAATAGGTTAAGGTAGAACACCAAAGGCCTGATGGTGTGATGCAAGAGTTTGGTATGCCCACTTGAAAGTGGGAAGAGGTGGATATGGACTTCGTGACTGGTTTACCTCTTTCACGTCGTCATCATGATTCTATTTGGGTTGTTGTAGACAAGCTGACTAAGTCCGCACATTTCTTGCCCGTGCATACATCTTATACAGCTGAGGATTATTCTAGGTTGTATATCTGAGAATTAGTCAGGCTACACGGAGTTCCCTTGTCTATCATTTTGGATAGGGGTACTCAATTTACTTCTCAGTTTTGGAGAGCATTTCAGCAAGGTCTTGGTACCCAAGTTCATTTGAGTTTCTCTTTTCATCCGCAGACATATGGTCAGGCTGAGAGGACCATTCAGACTCTAGAAGATATGTTGAGGGCATGTGCTTTTGACTTTAAAGGTAGTTGGGATGAGCATTTACCACTGATAGAGTTTGCTTATAACAATAGTTACCATGCTAGCATCGAGATGATACTATTTGAGGTTTTGTGTAGTAGAAGATGTAGATCACCCATAGGTTAGTGTGAAGTGGGTGAAGCTACAATGATTAGACCTGATGTGGTATCCGAGGCTATAAAAAAGGTGAAGTTGATTAGAGAAAGGTTGTAGACAGCTCAGAGTTATCAAAAGTCAAATGCGGATATGATGAGAAGGGATCTTGAATTTGAGGTGGGTGATTTAGTGTACTTAAAGATTTCACCCATGAAAGGGGTTAAGAGGTTTGGTAAAAAGGGGAAGCTTAGTCCCTGTAATGTAGGCCCCTATAGAGTCTTGAGATGTGTTGGTAAAGTGGCCTATGAAGTTGAGTTGCCCGCAGAGTTGTCAGTCGTTCATTCTATTTTTCATGTCTCCATTCTTAAAAAGTATATTGGTGATTCTGTTGTAGTAGATCCTTCAGAGAGTGCTGATATTCAGGACAGTCTTTCATTCGATGAGATTCTTGTTGAGATTCTAGATTTTCAGATCCATAGACTGAGGAACAAAGAAGTTCCCTTGGTCAAAGTTCTGTGGCGGAACCGGTCAGTTGAGGGCGCTACTTGGGAGGCAGAAGTAGACATGCAACCCAAGTACCTGTACCTCTTTTCTGTGAGTTCAGATTAAGCCGAAGGTAATATTCTTTCTTAATTCAGACCTTCTAATCTAAATTTTAGCTATACATCTATTCTTACATGAGTTCTTGCAATTTTCGAAGTATTCAAGAGTTTAGAAAGATTTTAAGCCCGTTTAGAAACTTACTTCAGCTATGTGTACTCAACATTTCCTGTGTTCTTAGTCTAACTAGCAGTATTCGAGGATGAATGTTCCCAAGGGGGAGATATTATACGACCACGCAAAAGTTCCCTCGTAGTCTGAGACTTAGAGCGTGTCAAGTGAAGTGTAATTCCAGCCCTACAAGATTGAGAAGTGACTTCCCAAGTGATTAGTGTGATAACATAGATTGAATTTTCACAAAAATAGCTTTCTATCGTGTGGGAAATTGAGTTAGATTTCCAATGATACCAATTTCATCCAAATCTAATATAGGGGTGAGAAGTTATGGCCGTTTTACTAAGAGCTGTCGTAACCGCCCAGGTGCGACGGGCAGGTTGACGGACCATTGAACTTGCGATGGACCGTTGCCCAGACCGTCGCAACCAATGCAGTAACTCCCTCTTCTGGCCCAAGTGCAATGGCCAATATGATAGACCATCAAGCTAGCGACGGACCATCGCTAAGACCGTTGCAACTAAGGCAGTGTGGCCTTTTTCTGACCAATATGTGACGGACGATCCGACGGGCCATCGAGCTATCGACAGATCGTCACTCCGACCATCTTAAATCCCATTCATTATTTTTAAGTCATTTTTAAAAGAACTTTTGGTATTTCCCCCTTTTTACACTTAGATATATGTAAAACGAAGCATATGACTTCATTATCTCCCAAAACATCCAAAGGCTAGGGTTTCTTCCTCAAGAGCAAATCCAAAACCCTTCTCCAAAAAATTCAAGAAATCACAATAAATTCTATAAATTGAGTTGATATTTGAGTTCCCCAAGTCCAAGGCTTCAAGAACCCTCTCTCAAAGAGTAAGAAGAAGAGTTTCAAGCAAGCTTGTTCATCTAGTTTCATAATCTATGGTATGTGGGGTTTGAAAAAGGACAATTCTTTCGTCCTTGTGCCCAAAATTTGTTTTAAATTACAAAGATATACGACTTTATGAGTTCTCCTACGAATTTGAGGTGTGGGTTCATACCCAATATTACTATGCATGAGATTTTGAGATTTGCCAATGTTCTAGAAATTGAAGTACATGAGCATGTTGAGATTTTTAGACAAATTGCTGAACATTTCAGATTTCTATATAATTTGTGTATCCTTATGACATCTAGTATGCATTTTGATGAGTCTTAACTTGAGATTTGATTATGGGTCACTAAACCCTTCTTGAGATTACAGTTTTTATAAACTTTTGTGCTATAAGCACCTATGATTTGAGTACCTTGAGATTATTGAGAAATATTTGACCTTTTTGGTCCTAATAGAGTTGGAATCCACAATAATGTTCTATTAAAACAAATAGTAATACATTTTGGTCTTCAGTATAGACCCTTGAGTTATTTAAGGTGGATTTCTTAAGAGTTCTAAGCTTAGTATGGGAGTAGTATTTAGCACCGAGTTGGGTATGATTTCGAGGTCTCATACCCCAAAACTATGTGCCACCGTAGGACTAAGATTTATGGGCCCGAGGACGAGATAGTGATTACTGAGTTGAGGTCATACTCCCTGGCAAGAGTATGATGCCTCTCCCCAACATGAGGTTTCTTCCTTAGGAGGACAAGACATTGGACTTCATGTAGCTCACATGGTTTATGTCGGTTAGAAGAAACTTCCGAGTGTCCAAAGTTATATAATCCCAAGTTCTAAGTGTCCCAAGTCTAAAAGAGTTCTAGAGTTCCAAGTGTTGAAAGTTCCTAAAAGTTCTGAGTCCTTGAGTTTTGAGGAAGTTTTACTCTCCATAAGATAAAACTAGGAGTTTGAAAGTATTGTTTAAAGTTCCTTTAGCCACCAAGTATTGAGAATAAGAGGAGAGTACAGATTTTAAAGCTAAAGTATAATGAATCACTAGATTTGTGTTACATGATTCATTCTACATGATTTATAAGCTTATTATATTAGACTTATTCAAGCTATGTAAGTCATTTATATTTGCATGCATGATTTGATTAAAGAGTATTGATATAGTTTTATGTAAATGCATACACCCTCATATAAGCAGTACATTCCTAAGTGCTGATCTATATATACATCTATGTGCTACATTGTTTTATAATGTAGGTTCAGGTGCTCAGTCCTAGCCTCATCAGTGAATTCTGAGTACCTTTGTCTACATCTCTACAGTGGTGAGTCCTCATGGTTGAGGACATATCTTCAGACATTTCAGTGTTTTAGTAGACATATTATTGCTTTTAGTTCAGTTTGAGTGAGTTGGGGACCTGTCCCAATGGCTCTCTAGTTCATGAAGTAGTAGAGGCTTTGTCAAACTAGTTATCAGATTGTTAGTATGTTGAGATATCCAGTATTGTGGTCATTTGATCGAGTATTTTCTTTGCATTTCCTATCATTTGATGTGACAGTACCAGCATGTGACAGTACCAGCATTTTGTTTATTTCATCTCAAAATAAGTTATTATATGTAGTAACAGGCTCAAAGGATTAGCTTGGGGCTACTTGTATCCTTAGGCACCATGTGATGTTACGGGAGGAGATTTTGGGGCGTTACAGTTATTTAAAAGTTTATGATATATCCAATTATTTAGAAGTTGAATTCCATGATTTTTTTCATATTCTCATGCTTATTGCTGAAATTTCCAGATGTTATGATAAATTATAAATGCTTATACTATCAAGTATGAATTTTAAGATGTTTTAACATGAGATATATGCATGGGTCATTATGCCCTAATTAAGATTACTATTGTAATACCTCATACTTTTCGTAGCTAATTTTATCTAAAAAATATCTAGTATTAGCTTCTAAATTGAACGATGGTTTTTCCATGAGGAATTTTCAAGATTTTCACTTTTCGACATGTGGGAAATTCAATAATCTTTCCATCGATATAAGATTCGCCCAAATCCGATAACCGAGTCTGAAGTTATGAATATTTTAAGTTTCCATCGTAAAATAGCACCATATTACTCAATGACACGTCGCACCATAAGAGGAAATGGAATTTGACAAATTCCAGTAGGGTTCCGCTATTATGACACATCGTGCCAGGGCCCAAATTTAAAATTGTCCTTTTCTAGTGTCTTAGCACGATTTCCTCAGCGTCCCGCCAAAGTTCCAGGTCATAAAAGAAGAGGCAATGCGATGGCTCTGTGTTGTGCCATCCCTCAGTTTCCCAATTGTCAAATTCCAGTGACACGGTGTGATAGTACCGCGTAGCGCCAGGGGATCAGTTTGGAAAAATTTTACTAAAATTAAATGACGCATCCAGGGTTAAAAGGGTCAACTTCCCACCTTTATTTAAGCCCTTTAACACGTGATTCAGCCACTTTTCACCCAAAATACTCTCTTCTCTCAAAAACCTGTCAAGAACAAGCTAGGGTTTTCATAGAAGATCCAGTTCCAAGAAAGTTTCACCGTCAATCTTCACAAAATGACAAATTAAGGTATGCGTAGTGTCCATTCATGGACTCCTTTCGTCCATGAAACCCAAGAATCTCTTTTATAAGTTTAAGTTTATGGATTTCTTTATGAATTTCATGTTTGGTTTGTTTTGTTTATGTTAAGAATGATCAATTGAATTCAAATCCATGTTGGGTGATCAATTTTATGTGGAATTGATATGTATAAATGTATATTCATATGAACCTATGAATAAACTCTAGATGATGAAATTAGAGATGATTCATGATGATTAATTGTTGTATAATGTTGTCTACATGTACTCTGCCTACTATGTGTTTGATTAAATGCCTAGATAAAGGAACAATGCCCAACTAGTATGATATCATGAGATCCCCATGTATGTACAAGTTATGCCTATCAAAAGTTTTAATGGAGTGCTTCTATAAATGTACTATGGATTATGATGTTAGTTATATGTTCAAGTAAGTTATGCTTGGTCAGTTTTTCATCCATCGAATCTTGGGGGTACTTGTACCCAAAATATTAGCTGAGTGCCAAGAGCTATGTCATGTTTTCTCGATACTCTCAGTCAAGCTATGAATCCTTAGACTTTAGACAGTCCTATGACTCAGGAAATCTCCATGATCTCAAGAACTCAGTCAGTTGTCAGATATCAGTAGTATTTCGTCAGTCAATGAAATTCAGTAACTCAGTCCATGTTTAGTTTAGTAAATCATGTTCAGTGTTGATTCAGATGGGTGTAGAAATTAGCACCGAGCAAACCCAAGGATGGGAAGTCACCTGTTATATGAGGGTGTAATTCTTAGAAGCAATCCTTTCGTTCCAGAACTATGTAGCCAGCATAGGTTGAGACATCTTAGCCTGTTATATGAGGGTAGATGAGGTAGCTTAGCCTGCTATATGAGGGTTCCCACCATTTTCACTAGATTTACCTATTATATTAGGGTCACTCACATGTTGTCCTTACTAATGGTGTAGTATTGACACGCTTCCAATCAGGGGATAGATTGGACCCCAATTTAGCTATAATGCATCTTTTGGGGCATGATGGTTAGATGACTACCTCTCACAGTCTAAGTATCAATCTCAGAAAAAGGACTCAAGATAGTTCTTTAGAATTCAGGACTGTCAGATATATTCAACTCAGACACAGTACGAAACTCAGATAGTTCCATCAGATTCCGTACTGTCATATACAGTCACTCATGTTATCGGTTATATTCAGATTCAGTAATTATGTTATCACCGTATTAGTGTCAGTTGTTATGTCTCATGCATGTATTCTCACGGTTATGATATTAGTTAGTTATTATTATTGTTCATGCATATGAACCCCATACATTTAGCCTACCTCACATGATATAGTACATTCAAAGTACTGGCGCATTTGCGCTATGGTGTCTTATACCATAGGTTCAGAGATATGAGCTCCAGAGTAACAGTAGATTCCAGATATCCAAAGAGAGAGTTAGAAGTGATCCTCATCTTTTAAGGACATGTTTATTTCCCTATTATCTTATTAATCAGTTTATTAGTTGGAGTTAGTTAGGGATATGTCCCATCAACTCCTTACTCAGACAGTTTAGCAGGTTAGAGGCTTTCTAGACTATCATGTTTTAGATTTCAGTATGTTCAATTTTGTTTTGGGTATTCTATTACCCCACACAGATGTTATATCATTTAGATCATGTTCGGTATTGAAACTTATGGCCTTTCAGTGCATGTTTCCACATTATTATGTCATATTATGTAGTGTACACGTACATATATCAGTCATGGGTTAGTTTTTGGTCCTTCGGGGTCATGAGCACCGTGTAGCATTTCGAGTATCAGATTCGGGGTATTTCAAACTTGGTATCAGAGCCTGATGTTCAATAGAGTCCTAGGAAGTTTGAAAGCCGCATCTAGTAGAGTCTTGTACTTGGGTGTGTTGTGCGCCACATTTATGTACAGGAGGCTATAAGATATTTTAGGAACAATTTCCCCTCTTTTAGTATTCATATAGTACCAGTGAGCATAATCTCAAGTCAATCTCTCAGTTTAATCCATTTCTCCCTTTCTTCTATAGAACATGCCTCCTAAAAAAAGAAACGAAAATCAGTCAGACCCTCAGCCCGAAGATCCTTTGGGCGATTATGTTTCTCATACGGAGTTAGGGCCACATTCACTACTCTTGCTAACTCAATTGTTGCTTAGAATGAATGACCAGCTGTCATTCCGGCGAACCCAGTGGCCAATTCAGCCAAAGCTAGGATTTGGGACTTCACTTAAATATCTCTCATCCTTCCTCGGGTCTAAGGTAGACGAAGACCCTCAGGAATTCCTAGATCAGGTGCAGAAGGTGACAGACATCATGGGGGTTACTACTGTTGAGAGCGCTGAGCTAGCTATATATCAGTTGCAAGATGTTACTCACACTTGGTTTAAGCAATGAAAGTCAGAGAAGGTAGATGATGCAGGGCTAGTTGAGTGAGAGGTGTTTACGTCTGCTTTCCTCGATAGATTCTTTCCCCTAGAGCTTAGAGAAGCTAAGGTGCTAGAATTCATTAACCTTAGTAGGGAAATATGACAGTGAAAGAGTATTCTCTTAAGTTTACTCAATTAGCCAGATATTCCCCTCATGTGGTTGCAGATAGCAGGGCAAGGACAAGTAAGTTCGTTTCAGGGGTGAATGATAGCATGGTGAATGAGTGTAGATCCTTCATGATAAATAGTGACATGACTTTAGCCAGGATCATGACTCATGCTCAGCGGGTAGAGGAGAAAACAATTAAGATAAGGGAGAAATAAAATAATAGGGCGAAGATAGGTAGTTTCAACTTCTCTCAGCCTAAGTCAGAAGAAGGAAACCATTCTCAATTTCGTCCTAAGTCATCAGTTCCAGCTCCTTCTATAGCCAGTGCTTCAGTTCCTAAGTTATGAGAGGTTAACAAAGACAGAGCGCCAGGTTCTAAGTCCCAAGGTAGTGTTAGTAGTACCCGCACCTATCCTCTTTTCCATACTTGTGAAAAGCACTATTAGGGTATTTGCAGAGCTAGCAGTGGTATTTGTTTCGAATATGGCAAGTCAGGCCACAGAGTCAGAGACTGTCCTCAGCCAGGTCCTCAGGGTCAACAGAATCGCTCCTCAGCTCAGTCCAGTCACCTAAATCAGCAGGGTGCCACCTCCAGTGCTACTAGTGGGACATGCCCAAATTATATCTATGTTTTTTAGTCTTGACAAGATCAGGAAAATTCTCCTGATGTGGCTACCGATACGTTATGAATCTTTCATGTGTATATTTATTCTTTGCTAGATCCAGGAGCTTCTTTGTCTTTTGTTACTCCTTATATAGCAGTTGATTTGTAGTCAGTCCTGAAATTCTAGCAGAGCCCTTTTTAGTTTCCACCCTAGTGGGTAAAACCATCATAGCCCGGCGGGTATACAGGAACTGCCCGGTTATGAAATTTCAGAAAGTCACCTCAGCAGACTTAGTTGAATTGGAGATGACTGATTTTGATGTCATTCTTGACATGGATTAGATTTATTCCTGCTATGCCACAGTCGACTGCAAAAATAGAATAGTCCATTTTCAGATCCCCAAATAAACCTGTCCTTGAGTGGAAGGGTAGTGTATCCGCTTTCAGGGGTCAGCTTATTTCCTACCTGCGGGCAAGGAAAATGATATCTAAAGGATGTGTCTATCATCTTGTTTGAGTTAAAGACACTAGTTCTGAGACTCCCAGTCTTGAATCAGTCCCAGTAGTGAACTTTCCTAAAGATCTTCCAGGAATTCTTCCCAAAAGGGGAATAAACTTTGGTATTTTTCTTCTTTTGAATACTCAGCCTATCTCTATTCTGCCATACAGAACACCAGCAGAACTCAAAGAACTGAAAGAGCAATTGAAGTACTTCTTAGATAAGGGATTCATCAGGCCCAGCGTTTCTTCGTGGGGCGCTCTTGTATTATTCGTGTGCAAGAAAGATGGTTCTCTTAGGATGTGTGTAGACTACCGTCAACTCAATAAGGTCACGGTCAAGAACAAGTATCCTATTCCCAGAATCGATGACTTGTTTGACCAACTTCAAGGTGCCAGTTATTTCTCTAAGATAGACCTCAGATTCGGCTATTATCAGCTCAGAGTTAGGGAATGTGACATTCCAAAAATAGTTTTTCGTACCCAGTATGTTCACCTCAAATTCTTAGTTATGTCATTTGGTCTTACCAATGCTCTAGCTGCTTTCATGGACTTGATGAACCATGTGTTCAAGCAGTACTTAGACATGTTTGCCATAGTCTTCATAGATGATATTATGGCCTATTCCCTTAGTGAGCGCGATCGCGCAGACCATCTCAGAGCAGTACTTCAGACTCGTAAAGATCTATTCACCAAATTCAGTAAGTGCAAGTTTTGGCTAAGGTTAGTAGTGTTCCTTGGTCACATCATTTTCAATGATGGAATCAGGGTTGATCCTAAAAAAACTGAAGCAGTAAGAAACTAGCCTCACCCTGTCTCTCCATCAGATATCAAGAGTTTCTTGAATTTGGATGGCTATTATAGGCGGTTTGTTGAGGGATTTTCTTCTATTGCATCCCCTTTGTCTAGATTGACTCAGAAGAAAGTCAAGTTTCAATAGTCAAATCCTTGCAAGAAGAGTTTTCAGGAGTTGAAGACTCGACTCACCTCAGCTCCAGTCTTAGCTCTCCGAGATGGTTTAGATGGGTTCATAGTATATTGTGATGCATCTAGAGTAGGTTTAGGTTATGTCCTCATGCGGCATGGTAAGGTCATAGCCTACGCCTCCAGACAGCTTAAGCCCTCTGAGATGAATTATCCTACTCATGATCTTGAGTTAGCAGCCGTAGTCTTTGCCTTGAAGATTTGGAGGCATTACCTATACGGTGTTCATGTAGATGTCTTCACAGATCATAAGAGTCTTTAGTATATCTTTTTTCAGAAAGATCTCAATTTTCATCAGAGAAGGTGGTTAGAGCTGTTGAAAGATTATAACATGAGTGTCCTTTATCATCCGAGCAAGGCCAATGTAGTGGTCGACACTCTCGGTAGACTGTCTATGGGTAGTGTTGCTCATGTGGATAACAATAAAAAAAAGTTAGCTCAGGAAGTCCATCAGCTTGCCAGACTAGGCGTTCACTTAGTCGATACAGATGAGGGTGATATATGTGTTTAGAGTAGTTCAGAATCATCTCTAGTTTCTGAGGTGAAAGAAACGCAAGATAGAGATCTCAGCCTTGTCAAGTTGAAAGAGTCAATTCAGGATTAAAAAAATAGAGGTTTTCTCTCAAGGGGGATATAGTGTTTTTCATTGTCAGGGTCGTCTCTGTGTTCCAGGTGTAGATGACTTAAGGCAGCGAATTCTTGCAGAAGTGCATGGTGCGCGTTACTTTATTCATCCAGGAGCCACAAGGATGTACCGCTACTTATGGGAAATTTATTTGGTGGAGTGGGATAAAGAGAGACATTGTAGAGTTTGTGGCTAAGTGTTCTACATGTCAGCAAGTTAAGATAGAGCATCAGAAGCCTAGTGGGTCCATACAGGAGTTTAGTATTCCTACTTGGAAGTGGGACATTGTGAACATGGACTTCATGACGAGTTTGCCTCGAACTCGTCATCAACATGATTCAGTCTGGGTCATTATAGACAGAATGACCAAATCAACTCATTTTCTTCCAGTCCATACCTCTTATTCAATCGAGGATTACGCCAAACTCTACATCAATGAGTTGGTTAGATTGCATGGTGTTCCTCTATCTATTATCTCAGACAGAGGTACCCAATTTACCTCTTATTTTTGGAAAGCATTCCAAAAGGGTATTGGTGCCCAAGTTTATCTTAGTACAACCTTTCATCCTCAGACAGATGGTCAAGCAGAAAGGACCATTCAGACATTAAAATATATGCTAAGGGATTGTGCAATCATTTTCATGGAAATTTAGGATGACCATTTACCTTTGATTGAGTTTGCATACAATAACAACTATCATTCCAGTATTCGGATGGCTCCATTCGAAGCTCTCTATGCTAGGAGATGTAGATCTCCAATTGGTTGGTTCAAAGTTAGTGAGGCCTCAGTCATAGGTCCTGACTTAGTATTCGACGCCTTAAAAAAGTCCAGTTGATCAGAGAAAGACTCCAGACTGCTCAGAGCTGACAGAAGTCGTATGCAGATGTTCGTAGGAAAGATCTCGAGTTTGAGATTGGTGGCTATGTCTATCTAAAGATGTCTCCTATGAAGGGAGTGAAGAGGTTTGGTAAGAAAGGGAAACTCAGTCCCCAATACGTCAGTCCCTTTAAGATTCTCAGTCGATTTGGCAAGATAGCTTACGATCTCAAATTGCCTTCAGATCTAGCGTCAGTTCATCCAGTCTTTCATGTCTCTTTTCTCAAGAAGTGCATAGGTGACCCATCAGTTGTAGTCCCTATTCAGAGAATTGATGTTCAAAACACTCTCTCTTATGAAGAGATTCAAGTTGAAATCTTAGACTATCAGATTCGTAGATTGAGGAACAAAGAAGTCTTTCTAGTTAAGGTTCTTTGGCAAAATCAGTTGGTTGAGGAAGCTACTTGGGAAGCAGAGGCAGACATGCGTACCAAGTATCCTCACCTCTTCTTTGCCATCTCAGATTAAGCTCAAGGTAACAGTTCTCCTTAAGCTTACTCAGTTTCATGTTTAGTGTTCATCACAAACTTGGTATGCAGTTTCATGCTCATGTTCCCATTATAAACTTGGTATCAAGTACCATTGTATATTAAGTCGTATAGTAATGTATCAGTTCAGTTATGTAATTATGCATCAGACATGCATTATCATTGTGAGAAACTTAGTTCTTCATAACACTCAGTCATGCATTCATGAATCAGTTACACATGCATCAGTTATGCATGTTCAGTATTATATGTTCAGCTTGTCAGTCATGAGATCATGTTCCAGTTATTCATGTTCTGTACATACTTCTGTTATCTTTTCTCCCTTCTTAATATCAGTCTCATTCGAGGATAAATGTTCACAAGGGGGAGATATTGTAATACCCTGTACTTTTCCTAGCTAGTTTCATCTCAAGAATGTCTAGTATTAGCTTTAAAATTGAATGATGGTTATTCCATGAGGAATTTTCAAGATTTTCACTTTTTGTCATGTGGGAAATTCAGTAAGCTTTCCATTGATATAAAATTCGCCCAAATCCAATAACTGAGTCAGAAGTTACGACTATTTTAAGTTCTCGTCATAAAACAATGCCATATTGTCAGTGGCACACCGCGCCACAAGAGGAAATGACATTTGGTAAATTCCAGTAGGGGTCCGAGATTATGGCACATCGCGCCAGGACCCAAATTCAGAATTGTCCATTTCCAGTGTCTTAGCGCGATTTTCTTCGCGTCGCGCCAAAGTTCTAGGTCACAAAAGAAGTAGAAATGCAATGGCTCCACGTTGTGCCATCCCTCAGTTTTCCAATTGTCAAATTCCAGTGACACAGTGCAATAGCGTTGCGTCACATCAGGGTTTTAGTTCGGGAAAATTTTACTAAAATTAAATAACACATCTAGGGTTAAAAGGGTCAACTTCCCACCCCTATTTAAGCCCTTTAACACGTGATTCAGCCACTTTTCACCCAAAATACTCTCTCTTCTCTTAAAAACCTCTCAAGAACAAGCTAGGGTTTTCATAGAAGATCCAATTCCAAGAAAATTTCACTGTCAATCTTCACAAAATCACAAACTAAGGTATGCATAGTGTTCATTCATGGACTCCTTTCATCCATGAACCCCAAGAATCTCTTTTATAAGTTTAAGTTTATGGATTTCTTTATGAATTTCATGTTGGGTTTGTTTTGTTTATGTTGAGAATGATCAATTGAATTCAAATCCATGTTGGGTGATCAGTTTTATGTGGAATTGATTTGTATAATTGTATATTCATGTGAACCTATGAATAAACCCTAGATGATGAAATTAGAGATGAGTCATGATGGTTAATTGTTGTATAATGTTGTCTGCATGTACTATGCCTACCATGTGTTTGATTAAATTCCTAGATGAAGGAACAATGCCCAACTAGTATGATATCATGAGATCCCTATGTATGTACAAGTTATGCCTATCACATGTTTTGATGGAATGCTTCTATAAATGTACTATGGATTATGATGTTAGTTATATGTTCAAGTAAGTTATGCTTGGTCAGTTTTTCATCCATCGAATCCTGGGGGTACTTGTACCCAAAATATTAGCTGAGTGCCAAGAGCTATGTCATGTTTTCACGATACTCTCAGTCAAGCTATAAATCCTTAGACTTTTGACAGTCCTACGACTCAGGAAATCTCCATGATCTCAAGAACTCAGTTAGTTGTCAGATATCAGTAGTATTCCGTCATTCATCAAAATTCATTAACTCAGTCCATGTTCAGTTAGTAAATCATGTTCAGTGTTTATTTAGATGAGAGTAAAAATTAGCACCGAGCAAACCCAAGGATGAGAACTCACCTTTTATATGAGGGTGTTATTTTTAAAAGCAATCCTTGCATTCCAGAACTATGTAACCAGCATAGGTTGAGACATCATAGCCTACTATATGAGGGTAGATGAGGTGTCTTAGCCTGCTATATGAGGTTTTCCACCGTTCTCACTAGAGTTACCTGTTATATTAGGGTCACTCACATTTTGTCTTTCCTAGTGGCGCTGTATTAACATCCTTCTAATCAGGGCATAGATTGAACCCCAATTCAGCTATAATGCATCATTTGGGGTATGTCGGTTAGATGACTACCTCTCACAGTCTCAGTAGCAGTCTCAGAAAAAGGACTCAGATAGTTCTTTAGAATTCAGGACTGTCAGATACAGTCAACTCAGACACAGTACAGAACTCAGATAGATCCATTAGATTTCAAACTGTCAGATACAAGTCACTCATATTATCAGTTATATTTAGATTCAGTAATCATGTTATCACAATATTAGTGTCAATTGTTATCTCTCATGCATGTATTCTCACGCTCATGGTAGTAGTCAGTTATTATTATTGTTCATGCATATGAACCCCATACATTCAACCTACCTCACATGCATACCTGTACATTCAAAGTATTGACGCATTTGCGCTATGGTGTCTTATACCATAGGTTCAGAGACACGAGCTCAAGAGCAATAATAGATTCTAGATATCCTTAAAAAGAGTTAGAAGTGAGTCCTCATGTTTTGAGAACATGTTTATTTCCCTATTATCTCATTAATTAGTTTATTAGTTAGAGTTAGTTGGGGACATGTCCCATCAAATCCTTACTCAGACAGTTCAGTCAGTTAGAGGCTTTCTAGACTATCATGTTTCAGACTTCAGTATGGTCAGTTTTGTTTTGGGTATTTTATTACCCCACATGGATGTTATATCATTCAGATTATGTTCAGTATTGAACCTTATGGCCTTTCAGTCTATGTTTTCAAATTATTATGTCATATTATGTTGTGTACATTATAGATATCAGTCATGGGTTAGCTTGTGGTCCTTCTGGGTCATGAGCATCGTGTAGCATTTTGAGTATCAGATTTAGGGCGTTACAACTATTTTGAGATTCTTTGTGCTATGAGCACCCTCAGATAAGATTATTCTCAGATTTTGATAAAGATTTGACCTTTTGGTCCAAAGCTAAGATAAAGAATCCACTTTGTTCATATAACTTGAGATTTAACCTTGCGCTATTTTTTTGAAGTGAATTTCTTAAGATTTAGAACATAATAATGGGAGTAGTATTTAGCACCGAGATGAGTAAGTTACTATGGTTTCATACCCCAGAACTACGGCCACCATAGGATTAAGATTATTCTTACTTCTACGTGGATGACTAAGATTGTGATTACTTAAGATAAGAAGTTTATACTGATGGCAAGGATAGAACAGCCCTACCTAACGGGGGCCAGACGTGGGACTCCATGGATGCTTACATGGTGTATGTCGGTTAGAAGAACCTCCCAAAAGATGTTCCCTACTCTTCAACAGTCTATTTATTTAAATCTTTAAGATAAAAGCATATGTTTTGGATGTTATGGTTTTAAGATTCTTAAGCCCTAAGATAAAGTATTTTACAGATCTCAGAACTAAGTGTAATGGCTCATGAGATTTGCGTTATACGTTTTATCATTTATGAGTTATGATCTTCAGATTTCTCAAGCCTGTGTGAGTCCTTTACATTTAACATGCATGATTTTTTAAATTGTGATGATATTTCTTACTTATTGCATTCATCCCTATATACTCAGTACATCCTCAAAGTATTGATCCACATATATGTCTATGTGCTATATTATCTCATAATGTAGGTCCAGGTGGTCAGTCTCAGCAGCGCGAGTGATTTTCAAGCATCTTATCTATATATTTGCAGTTGGTGAGTCGTCATAGTTCGGGGACTTAGTTATTCCTACTTTCAGTTTATTAGTAGGTGTTCCTTTATTCATTTCAAACAGTTTGAGTCAGCTAAAGCCTGTCTCAGTGACTCTCTAGATTCAGATAGTAGAGGCTTGTCGAACTACTAGATTCAGTGTTAGATCTTTGATTCAGTATTCAGATTCTCAGTATTGTCTTGCCAAGATTTATGAGATTTCTATGCTTTAGATTAGATTTCTACATTTATTATGTTTTTATATTCATATTTCCCCTATTTTGAGATTTAGATTTAGTAGAAAGCAGCCAGGGTTATCTTAGGACTACTTGTAGTTTGAAGCACCGTGTGGCATCTCGGGAATCAGATTTCAGAGCATTATAGTATTTAGCTTCAAAATATATATACAGTGTTCCGATTTTGTAATATACAAAACACATTTGCAACATACATATATGTATTTTAATTTTTGCTCATTCAATTTCAAATTTAATACGACTTGTTCAGATTTTACTATACTAATACATGTGCAATAAACATCATATGCATTTAATCTTTTTAAACAAAAAAAATGAATTAGTTTCACACTAACTAATTAGAACTGCATGACAGTAATTCTTTTTAAAATTTTATGTCATATTTGTTAACTTTTTATTAATTCTTTTATTTCAATGTTCTTGTTTTATTTGTTATGGTGAAATTTTGTTTAAAAAAACATATGCACTGTTCAAATTTTGCATTAAAAATACATATGATGCTAATCAAAGTTACTAATTTGAACTCAAAATACATATACAGTTTCAAAATACATATGAGATGTAACTTTAAAATACATATGCAGTGTTCAGCTTTTGCAATATATACATATGTAGTTTTCAGATTAAACAGTGTTTAGATATCAAATGATACATAAATGTCTAAAATTATAAAACTGAGTTCATTATCATAAAAAGTGCAGAAGAAATTATTAAAAAATAATAAAAATAAAAATATATCATTTACGATATTTCTACAAGAACGCCTATTGTGACCCTTAGCACTACATCCACTGCATGAGTTGATGTTTTTCTTTGAAAATATATCCCAGCTCAATTTTTTACGATCCTTCTTTGCAAGTCTTCCAAGAGGGTGTTTGTACTTCGGGGGCAGTACAATTTCACTAAGTACGTTAACTAAAATTATTCAGTCATCTTTGTGTGGCAAAGGATAGATTGAAACATCATATATCTTGAACATAGTTTTTGACTTATACAAATCACAACAATATGGCCCCTTCTTAAAGTTTTTGCTGGCCAACACTGCACAAGCATGTGCACATGGTATTTCATCGAGTTGAAATGCGTAGCATGAGCACATTTTTTTCTTGAGGCAAATGATGAAATGATTTTATTTGTCGTGCACCGTGAACACGTATTCTGTTGTTGGTACAACCTGATATAAAAAAGATTCAAAAAAAGAATATGCAGCAACAAAAAGATGCAAACTGTATTTTTTGATGTATTCTAACCATACAAGCAACATAAA
This sequence comes from Capsicum annuum, assembly GCF_002878395.1. Taxonomy (NCBI): domain Eukaryota; kingdom Viridiplantae; phylum Streptophyta; class Magnoliopsida; order Solanales; family Solanaceae; genus Capsicum; species Capsicum annuum. The sequence continues at coordinate 21,170,644 of NC_061114.1, forward strand.
AATATACATATATTGGGTAACTGCATATGTATTTTTTGCTACAAAAATATATTTACATATGTATTTTATACCAACAAATTTAATAAATATTTTTATTTTTAAAATGCAGATTTTTTTTGTTTAGTTATAGAGATTAATGCTTATGAAGTGTTCAGATTTTGCGATAAAATTACACATGCAGAGTACATCATATGTATTTAGCTTCAAAATACATATGTTTTTTCAGTTATAAACGTAAACTATACTTACACAGCTAACAACTACAAACCAAAATACATTTACACAGTAATTTGGTAAACTTAAAATACAAACACAATGAATTTTTTCAGCCAAAATAAAATTTGTGTGTTTATCTGTCAATGATAAGCTACAATCAAATCCACAACCTCTAGAATCAAACACAACTAAAACATATATACAAGAACATTTCAGATATACAGATATACTGTCAAATTCCAACGAGCAAAACTCCCAAAAAATAGAATTTCATTAGCTCGACAAAATGAATTCTATCAGTTTTTTTGTTATATCAGTTCAAATTAGCCAACAAGTACAACAACAAATAGATTTACACAACATTTGTTAAACTAAAGTTAGAAACAAAGTAAAATTTTATAAATACAATTAAAAAGTATCTATTCAAGTTTAAATATAACCAAATCCAGAAACTCCAGAATTGAACACACAAAAAACATATGTAAAAGATCTTATCATATATACAAATATTCTCTCAAATTTCATCAAGCAAAACAACAAAAAAATATAATTTCAACAGGTTCACAAATTGATTACGATCAGTTTTTAGTTTTATCAGTTGAAATTACTATTGCATTAATTTTAACTCAAAAATTAATAAGAAAGTATTCATAAACAAATTTACGACGAAGTAAAAAAATTTCAACAAAGTAGTAGATATTGATTAATAGAAAAATCGAACGAATTAACTACAACGGTTCAAAAAAAATTTATAATCACACTCAAAAAGGATATAATACCTTCAAAAACAGTTAAATTGGATTGGATTGTTCAATAAAAGCAAAATTGAAGAATCAACTGAATTGAATTATTTTTTTTTTAAAACACGTTTCTGAAATTGTATTTTGAATTTGAATAATAATCACAAAAAAACAACGATTTGATACCTTTAACAACAGTTAGAACTAGATTGGATTGTTCAATTTGAGCGAAATTGTTGAATCAACTGAATTGAATTGAATTTTTTTTAAGGAATATTTTTTTTCTGAAACTGTTTTTTGAATTTGAATAGGGTTGTTAGAAAATAACAGAAAAAGCGTGATTGATGAGATTTTAATGGAATTGTGATCTTCATGGTTAATATAAGTTAGTATTACCATATTTAATTGAGTTAATTAAGGGCAGTAAAAACAGTTGTATTTGTATTTTTATAGCAACACTTTGCAAAAATACAAAATACAATTTGCTATATTATGTAATTATGAAAGTGTTGCTATAAATCTCATAATTAAGGTGCTAAGTATGCTATTTCTGAATTTTTCTCATAAATTAACTCTAATTTATCATTTGCTCTATTTCCTTTTGAGGAAAAAAGTCTTTTAGTCATTTTTCCTTCTGAACAGGATTTATATGTTGGTAGTGCCTCAACTTTTAATGGACCTAAAGGTCCATTCCGAACCAACTTTGAAATCCTGTCAAGATTTATCTGACATAAACATAAATGTCATAAATAAGTCTCATTAAATTCATAAGAACTTTTTTTTTTACTTGAAAGGTTCACATTATTCAACTCAATGGTTTGTTGCAGTTTAGAAGAGACATTAATAATAAAAAGACTATCAATAAATGTACCAATAGAGATAAAATATTTATTATAGGAAATAACATAGCCGTTATCAAAAAAATTAAAATCATAATCATATCTCAGAGCTTTAGAAACTGAAATCAAATTTCTTCTAACAATAGGTTCATATAATGCATCTTTTAAAATTAAAACTCTACCATTACCAAATGAAATACTAATATTTCCTAATGCTAAAGCTTGAGCAATTGAACCATCATCTTGAAAAAGACAAATTTCACCTCTGTTCAGCTTGCACATTTCTTGAAACCCCTGCAAAGTAGTGCATATGTGATTAGTGGCTCGTGAATCTACACACCATGATGTGGTAGCAATAATCACTAAACACGTTTCAACGACAAATGAAAGTGAATTTATCTTGTTTTTCTGCTTGACTAGGAATACTGGATGATGTGTCTTCCAATGGCCTAACATCTTGCAATGAAAACACTTGCCGTTAGATTTTCTTACGCCGCCAGTTAGAGCTACAACTTTCTTAGCATTGTGATTCTTTATCTTCTTCTTTCCACTTTTCGATTTAGAAGTTGAACTTTTCTAAAAAAAAATGGCTCTTAAGTTTATTCTGACTCAAAATAGTGCTAAAAGAGGTAAAAGGAGACATATTGAATCTGAGATTGAAAAATATTGCAATAGATCATCAACACAGTCATATAAACATTGAACGGTTAAATTCAAACACATCATATACACATACATTAATGCATCTCAATTAGACGATCGATAAGATTGGAGAACTACTCATGCAATACACATATAAAATGATCGATTATTCACTTCATAAACTTTTACAGACCTAACTCAGATGGAGGGTATATTGTTAGTACAAGTGAAAACCTACTCTAGTTATATTGATCCAATCATATATTACTCAGTTGAGAAGAGTTAATACAGATTATCAGACTAGTGATTAAATACATAAGACTTGTACTAAATTTATCTGATAGGGAGGAAGGTCTAGGCCAACACATAAACTTAATACATCATTACTATTTAATCTTGGTAATTATGGGGACGAACCCTCTTTACCAAAATAATTTCTCTTAATTAATATATCTGAGAGTTCAAGAAATTACCTTTCTCTTTAGTATCTCTTCTTATGTACATTAACTAATTTCAATGACCCTAATAAATAAATAACTTTTATAGATTCTATTTATTAATCATAATTCTCAATTTATATATTGATATAATTTCACATGTATAAAACTTTAAGAATTTTTCAATGATTTCACATAAATAATTCTCCTCAATAGTAATTATTTATGAATCATTAATTCATAATTTATATAAATTATCATACATGCAATTATATGAGAAACAAAAATAATATACACTAGCAGCCAAAGAAATAGTGTTGCCGCCACTAAAACAAATTAGATTACACACCTTTCCCATGTTCCTGGGCAATTTTGGTCTTTGCTACCATCAGCTTATGCTACTTTTTATTATTATTTTAATTCCTAACCAATAATAAAAGGTTGCTTATGTCACCATCTGTTTTCCAGCCTTAAGCTGTCAAAACTAGGCAATATCAATTTGTAATGCCCCGCACTTTACTAAGCTAGAAAACGAACCGTTGTTCGTATATATGAAAACCCCAATTTTGTAAGCCATATTTGGACACCTAAATTACCAAGAGTACCCTAGTTATAAGAGAGCTTATGATGTGTTAAGTGTGGTTATATGAGTCACTTAAGGTAGTACTAGCTTAGAGTTTTGAAATCCATCAAGTTTTAGTGTTTGAATTCGCAAGGGTCATCTTTGAATGAGCATAATTTAATAAATATGTGGTATTTCTGCATATTACTACCCATAAAATTATAGATAATCGAATTAGATTTCTAACGATACCAATTTCACCAAAATCCGACACCAGATCTAGGAGTTATGGCTTTGCGAAGCAGAGTGGGTCGCCTAACCAATCGCACATGGCCACTGAAAAGCATATGCGATAGCATATGCGGCACCTATGTAAATATAGGCGATATCATATGTAGAGCCTATGTAAATATATGCGATATCATATGCGGCACATATCTTATGGTTTCAAGTGACTTAAACACTCCATTTTTGGGTTAGTTTGAGGGAGATTAAGTCTTTTGGCACTCCTTACACACCCCTAAACTTAACCTTATGAATTTAATAGATTCTAAGCACATCATAACCCTATTATCAGTCTAAGTTCATCATCCAAGAGCACTAAAGGAGAAAAACAACTAGGGTTACACAATCAACATTGAGGGTCCAATCTTTCAACGAATCCGTTACCATAAAGGTATGTGGGGTTATGAACAAGAACACCCTTTCGTTCTTGTGCCCAAAGTTTGTGTTATTTTACAAAGATACATGATTTTTACATGTTTTATCATGAATTTGAATTGATAAATCTTATCCTATGTTGTTGTTCAAGATACTATGATTATTTTGAATGTTTAGAAAATAAACTCCATGAGTTTGAGATTATTGTTATGATTAAAGGCTGAAATTTGTCAGATTTCCGTATAAATTATGCATGCTTGTGATATAAAGCATAAATGTTGAAATGTTTTGATTAAGTATCGCTATAAGGGACATTAACCCAAATTGAGATTGTTGTTTTGAGAATTTATGTGCTACATGCACCCATGTTTAGACTATTTTTGATGAAGTATAGAAAGATTTGACCTTTTGGTCACAACAGAGTTAAAATCCACTTTATGAAGCGAGTTACAGATTTTATCATTTATTTAACTTAAGAAACATGAGATTACCCTTAAAGTGGATTTTTCTTGAGATTTTTGAACATAGTATTGGGAGTAGTATTTAGTACCGATTTGGGTATGTTACTACGGTTTCATACCCTAGAACTACGTGCCACCGTAGGTTGAGACATTGACTTCCACTATATGTGAAAAATTGAGATAGTGATCACTGAGATGAGATTATTCTACACCGATGGCTAGGGTAGGAAAGTCCTAACCTTATGGGGGCAAGTCTTGGGAGCTCATGGGTGCTCACATGGTGTACATGTCTGTTAGAAGAACCTCCCAAAGAGTCGTCCCTCATTCTTAGATTGATTTTACTGATTTAAAAGAGATTTGAAATGTAGATTTATGATGTATTCAATATTCCAGATTTCACTAAGATTGCTTGATGAGAGAATAAGAAAAGAATCTTGATATTTGGATTAAGTGTGATGGCTTATGATATCCAGATTGACATGTTTTACCATTCATTGTGTTTGATTTCAGATTAAAGATTTCTTTCAAGTTTTATGAGCCATTTACAAATGTCTTGCATGATTTGGAAAGAAAACTTATGACATGATCGTTAAATATATATATATATATATATATATGCATATAAATATGTGTACTCGCTACATATTCCATGGTACTGGCCCACATGTTCGCATGTGGGCTACATTTTCCCTATAAGGTAGGTTCAAGTGCTCATTCCCAGGTTTGACCGTGATTATCTGAGCACGTTGATCTACATCCTCTGTAGTGGTGAGTCCTCATGGTCCGAGGCCTAGTTATTCAGATTTCCTCATTTAATTTGAGCCGTTCAGTTTATTTCCTGAGTTTGGGTCAGTTGGGGTTTGTCCTAATGGCTCATGGATATACAATTTAGTAGAGGCTTGTCAGACTAGATGGATAGATTGATCAGATTTGTCAGAGATGTCATATTTTGTTACTTTCCGTATTTCATTCGTATTGCAGTATGATATTATGGAGGATGGTTAGATGTTTTGATTATGATCACTTTGATTATAAGTGTTGAATGGTAGAAAAATGGCTAAAAAGGTTAGCTTGGGGTTACTTGTAGCCTTAAGCACCGTGTGATGCCTCGGGGCCCATTTTCGGGGCGTTACAAACTTGGTATCAGAGCCTAAGGTTATTGGAGTCCTAGGAAGTCTGACAAGCCACATTAAGTAGAGTCTTGATCATCGGTGTGTAGCGCGCCACATCTATGAGCAAGAGGCTATGAAATATTTGGAAAAAAAAAGGAGTCGTTTCATTCTTTCAGAAGTATATCGTGCTTACAGTTGTTCTATCATTCTAAGAGAAAATAACATCTCTATGGAAAAATAATCATAAACTAGGGAAAGTCATCACAATTTATCAATTCACCAAGAAAATCTCATAAGCAAGGCTCATTAATCACAACTAGGCCTAATATTCGCAACTAAGCCCACAATGGCTAACGCAAGTCTTGGCCTAAGTGGGCTGGATGATCCCATTTCTAATCCTCAATCTCCATATTTAGGCAAAATATACCCAAAACTAGGCTAAGGTATCTAGCTCAACTTCTAGATATCAAGTAAGCCATAATCTATCCTAAAATAGGAAATCCGCCTAGAAACATGGGCAATTATGTCAATTCTACCCCAAGATACGATTTCAAGATCACTAGACTAGCCCAACTAAGGTCAATCACACTAACCATTATTCCAACACTTAGACCACATCCCAAACCTAGAATCATAAAATTTCCATACCACAAACTAATTCAATCTAGGGAGAAGGCAATAGGATTCTAAAAGGTGTCATAAACATACTACCTGACGGGTCCAAACCCTCATCTAATTTCTCAAACATTAATAATCAATAGTAGGATATTTATTCATAATCAAGCCTAACATTCATATTCACATACCATACATAACACACATCATCTTTGAAAAAGAGTAGGTAGAAGCCTACCTCAAGGCCGAACCGCAAAACCTCACATCATGCACCATATGCTCGCATTCACTTCACAATCCCTAAAATGCCATCATGCTATCAAAAACATAATCTACTCATCAAGATGAGTCTAATGATACCCGTATTGCACTTTTGTTCTTGGGGTCCAAAATGACATAAAAAACTCCAAGTGGGTCCCACTTATGGAAATTGCATTTCCGAGAAGAACCCAATGCTCATACATCACCAAAGAATCATAACCCTATATTTAAACAAACCTAATTTAGGGATAAATCAAGTCCTATGCTAAATTGGAGTTTTGGGTCAAGAATTTAGAAATCACCAATAAAGTGATGAAATCTTCCTTTAATTCAGATGATAATCTTGATAAAAGATGTTTACTAAGCTCCCTGGACACCCACAAGACTCAATTTTGAGTTATCATACCTATTTAGGGCTTTTGGCTCTCAAAGGTGAAGGAAAAATACCCAAATTTGCGACCTTGGGGTCTATAAATAGACCCCTCCAGTGAAGAGATGCGGTATCCCCATGATAGAAAAGTCAAAAACTTATTTTTGATCCTCGGAATTCATTTGGAACCCAAATAACATGATCCAATAGTGAAATTTGAATGTAGACAACATTTAAAATCCATTGGAATAATCAGAACTTAATCCAGGATCGTTTCGAAAAAAAGTAGGGCCCACACCCATAATTCCATTTTTCATAAAATCCGCTCAATAGCCCAAAATAAGTTCGGAAGCCTTGGGACCTAAACCAAGGGTCCCCTAGCCTAAAATTGATATTCTGGACGCGATGGAAAAGTCAGATTTTAAATCTGAGGTTGTTTCGATCAAATGTGGGTCCTATACCTATATTTCAATATTTCAACTTTCTGACCAATAGGTCAAAATGAGCTCGAGTGCATTAGAACCCTAACCAAAGGTTAGAACCCTAACCAAAGGTCTACCTAGACTAAAATTGATATTTCAGATCTGCTGGCACAATCAAAATTTGAATCCGAGATCATTTCATTGATGTATTTTGCCCTATGTCCATTTGGAACCAATAAAGACTTCAAAATAGGGAATTGACTCAAAAAATCAAATGAACTGTCCGATAACTAAACCGTCAATTTCATCAAATCATAAATGACTAGGGGCAGCTATGGAGATGACCTAATGGAGAAGATAAGTGGAAACATGAAAAATAATCAGAAGGTTCATTACAACATCCACTACTAAAAGGACTTTCATCCCCAAAAGTCAACAGATAGAAAGAATCTCAAAAGGTTGAAAGGATGAGGTACTGGGCCCGCATGCTCCAAACATGACTTCTTAGGTAACCTTCATGAGGAGAAAACACTTGCAAGGGATTTCGCCAGAGGTATCCCTTTTTCAACCAGCACCTTCACTTTACTTTCCAAACAGCCAAATCTCAATTTCAATCGCTAACTGGCCTTTAAGTGAACTGAAAAGAATGATGCATGCAAATCTAAACCACAACACGCTAATACTATCTCGATACCCATACAAATCAACAAAGTCTCATCCAAGCCAAATCAATCCAAGTCATGAGTCATACCACTAGCTCCTAAATCCAAATATAATCTTCTTCTACCAATCCATTCTTGTTATCTACTCCAAACCAGGAGAAAAATCACCTGAGTCTCACCCGAGCAATCTCATCACCGAGAACTCAAAGAACTGAAGATGATCCGTTGAAAGTCCATACAAGAAATATGAGAATAAGCTTATAAGGTGCTATCTAGGCACACAAATGGAGATAATCAAGGAATGCAATCTATGCTAATGTCGCAATCAGTCCAGATGAAAATCAATCTGGAATCTCGAAGTCCATGGTATAACTAGTCATAACTGAATATTTTGCTTCAGGATATCCCATAGATCGAGAATAAAGCCATACTGAATCCATATCAAGTGTATTACTCCCACCTAGTATATCATCCAAAATTCCCAAAGAAAACTAGAGATTCGAGGTCAAAGATAAAAGAACCAATATCGGGTCCATGACTATCATCTGAGCACTTATCAACTATAATCCATCCAAAGTCAAGAAGACCCAATAGGAAATAATGGAGTAGGCTCAACTAGCCTATAAATGAAATCTGAACTGAGACAGACCAAAAATGAAATCTGCCTGCAAGCTCTACAACAACAAGCTAAAGTCTCAAAACCGAGACTGAATTGCCTGGTCTCAACTACCCAAACCAAACCTGAAGACCGGTAGGTATTCATACCCTAAGTAAATCATAACTTCTAACTTGCTATTCCAAGGAGTCACGTCAAAACTGAACCAATAGGCCTATATCATTGTCAAGCATTCAAATCGACTTTAGTATCCAAAGCTGACATATCTAAAATAAATCATACCAAGCCACAGTCGAGACATATTTAAAGAACAAAAATCTCCATAGGGATAACCATCGATTGAAAACATAAGCAACCAACTATATCAGCTAGAGGGTAGGAAATGTAGCCTCAAAATAGAAATAATGCAAAAGAATAAATCACCGGTAAAGAATGCAATTAGCCCACTCCATATCCACTAGAGGGCATGAACTATCAACACATAATCAAGAACTTCCCAAGGCTGTAAATCACACTAGTAATGGCAACAACTCTAGCAACTTGGAGAAATAAAATTTTAGATGACAACTAATCAATCCAACACTTCATCTCAGTAAAGAATAGCCACAGGCATACATCATCGACGGAAAACACTCCATCAAACATCATTAGGATGAACAAACTCTGAAATAGGGATTTTCCAAATCCACCCAAGAATCACATTATCGAAGAAGAAATATACCAATCTCAAAACCAAGGTCAAAGTCAAGACCGCCACCAAAAAATTAATAACTCAAGATAAAGAATTTCCAATTTGCCAACTTAAGAAGCAATCACCGAAAAGTAACATCCAATCTCGACACTAATAATAAGGGAAACCCATCACAAGGGAATGAACCTAACAAATCTATGAGATGAATCCACGATATATTAATCTTAATAGCAAAACCACAGTTGGATGATGAAATAGTCACAACAAAAGAATAGACCTCAAACTGGTTAATCTCACAAATGGGCCATATAGGAAGAGATAGTCAAAACAAAAGCCTTCACACTCAGGAGGCAGTCTAAGAATCCCAAACTCGAAAAATAGGTGATACTCTGAGTCGTCAACTCTAGAATCATAATAGAGCCACAGAAGGTCAACCTGCCTTCGATATCATAATATATCCCCAAATCAATCTAACACAGCTAACCAAGAGGGAAAGCAATCAACCTCGTCATTCTATAGGGAAAAAATCATCAAATCGGGCTCTATCTACTCAAGCCACCAAAGAAGATAACAAAGAAATGGAATTCTGACTAGATAACACTATTCTATACAGCTACCCAACGAGGATCAATTACATCAAGTAATACTATCAAATAATATTAATAACCTCAATTAGTGATAGCAATAGCAATAGTAATGTTACTCTCAATATATTGAATAGGCGGTACCAAAATAAACATCAATATCATGTACCACCCAAGGGCCACAATAAGGCCAATGTGCCAAGATAAATGGGACTCGAACCCAAAAGTTACACCTATAGGAAAAAATATCAATACAAATCTACTCCATCCACTACTAAAAGAAATAAACTGTAGAGTAGTAACATAATCATGAATTTGATAATAAGGCACATAATAACCAATATCAATTTATCAGGTCATATAATCACTAATGTGTATGAAAAACCCAAATACACATAATAAAAGATAATGTAGAAAATAAAAGCACACCAATCATGGTGACATCCGCAATCACACACCTGATGGACATAGGAAAAATAAATCTAACAGGTCCAACTCGGACTGACCGACTAAATTATCAACTAAGGCACCAAGCGCACTATCTCTAACTGAACATGCCACAACATCACGAGGCTAATCTGAATAAGCTAAATGACTAGAAATCTCATATCGGAGATACTTTCTAGACTAGTAATCGATCTTTCTATGGTCGTAGCAACTCCTGAAGCATCAACATGGCAGGAACACAAACTGAGCTCAAATGGCTGGCCAACTGACACTGAGTAAAATCTATAGAATACTGCGAGATAGTTCCCTTCAACATCTAAATGGCTGCCACAACCTGAAGAATAATACCAAAAATCTCCACAAAGTTTAATGGAAACTTTTCCCACTATGTTCACCACGACTAATCTAAGAATTACCTATAGTCTGAAATACTATCTACATAGAGTCGATATGCGGCAAGTAAAGCTGAACTCTACCAGAAGGATCCTCACTCCCGGGTAAAATACCAATAACACTATCCTGATGGTATGGCCTCTAGTCGTCACTTCCATAAGTCTCAAAACACATGCTCTCTGTGGTCCTCTCAAAATTAACAACTTGAGGAAAGGAAGACCTAGTTTCTATTAAGTGCTCTAACGCCAAACGGAGTAACAATACTAGTGCTCTAACACTTCCACGCACCAATGTTTGGCTCAAAAGGATATAGCATAGGAAAATGCCTGGCCTACTCGAAAAAAACCATCTCGTACTCAGAAATTAATTAAGAACCCTAATGAACACCAATAGACCTAACTTTAGTCTGAGAATTGCTCGATGAATCAAATGTCATCCATGGTTTAGAGGGATCTGCAATATGATTCAGATTCTCGCTACTAAACCTCAAAAGCTGAAGTAGTCACAAGCTTTACTAGAGCTTAAGCCGGACCTAAATCCTTTGGCTGACACTGAAGAACTTTGACATCCATCTCTGACTCTCTAGTCCGATGCTATACTGAAACTTTGGAAATACATGTTGCAGTCTCATTCGCACCTGTCCACATCATCGCCCATCTTGCATCGTTCATTAGGGACAAAATCAAGTCAAAGGATCTGTTCGAGGTTCATATCAATCTGGACACAAGATAATGAGTCAAGAAGTAAATTTCCTAAAATGTCCCCATATCCTTCTAAAGATAGGTTACGAACGTCTCTGCACCAATCCGCATGACTCTACTAACACTTAGATCTTGTACTAATACACTGGTGAAACCTAGGCTCTGATACTAATTTGTCACAACCCAATTTCTTAGGTCATGATGGCGCCTGCTATAACCCACCAGTAGGCAAACCAACCTGTAGTCCAGAACGGCTGGTAACGGACTACCCAATTATATATAGAAAGGAATGCAAAAAAGATAAGATAAAGAATCAAATTAATAATGAAATTCCAAAACCTGGTGGTATTAGTACAAGATCTTCTACAATAATAAGATTTCAAAGTGAAGTACAAATGAATACACTAATATAACTTATCTCCAAATACAATATAGAGACTAGTCTAATACATAATAGAAATATAGCAACACTCCGAACGTCAGGAGCTCACTCTAGTTCTGAATCATGGCTGCTCCGCATGATGCATATATCAATGAAGATAACTTATACTTATGGTCTGCAGGCTGCAGAAGTGTAGTATGAGTACCAAACGAATGGTACTCAGTATGTAACTTTTAACTGAGCTCCAAAGATAAAGCAAATATATATAACATATAAATAGAATAAGAACTGCACCCAATGTCCATAAGACAACCAATGAAATAATAAGGACAACCTTTCCTATTCATATCCAAGAGACTTAACATATTAAGGCTAAGGAAATAATAAAGGTGTTCTATCCTATTCCAACTATACTTAGGAATCTCAAAACTATACCGTATATCCCTGGCCAATATACAAATAAAGGACAAAAGAAGGATATATAGCAATATACAAGACCAAGAAATGAATATACAGTCTGAACAAAAGAAGGAAATGATATACGGTAATACCATACCTACATATAGTTAAATATACATATATATTGATATAAGGTCAACTCAAAGCATAAACTAGATCATCATATCTTTATTTTAAGGCCTCATAATAATTCTATTAGGATTTTGTACTAACATGCTCAAGGCTTCTAATCCATATACCTCATCATGGATTTAATCATGCATAATAATGAAATCGTAAGATAAAAGAGGCCAAAATTATATCTCGAATCTCGATATCGAATCAATAACTAATCTGTCATAAACTAGCTATAATAATGATAAAAACAATGATAATAACAATATCAATAATAACGTGAGTAACCGGCTATTTTGGACAACTAAATACCTAACCGAGCCTATGTGTTTATCCCACCGCCCTAGTCTTGAAAGGCTCAATCAGCACATAATAACACAAGGAATAGTCGTCACACATATCTATATAACCATCCCATACCGACTCATAGACATAGGTGCATACTGGTGATAGGCGATGCACATGTAAGAATGAATGCAAGGTACACAATCAATATCACAACCATCCTCCAAACTCAAACCGGGTATATATATCACTATCACAACATCTTTCAGCTTTGTCGAATATTAATATCATCATCATAGTATCCTTTGGCCTTGCCGGGTATCAATATCATCATAACAGTATCCGTCGGCCTTGCCGAGTATCAATATCATCATAACAGTATCCTCCGGCCTTGTCGCGTATCAATATCATTCGTCCTTTCCGAGTATCAATATCATCATAACCATCATTACATATATATAGTAAGTGCATAGATTTAAGCGTGACTGAAAGAGTGTAAATTCATAAGTCCATTGCCCCGAAGTAAACTTTTGGACTAAATCATTATAAAAGTTTAAAAAGGGTCGAAATATCTCACGATCGGAATAAATAGTAATATCAAATCATGGACCAGAATCGGACTTAGTCAATTCCTTAAAACATAATTATTAGTCTCTTTTACGTATAAAAAATTATCCATTAAGTTAGTTATTATTTTAAGTAAATCTATTTTTAAGATAAAAAGTAGGATTTTACTCTTATTTAGAAATTATAGCCATAAAGTCATATTTTAGCTAGAATCACATCACTCAGAGATATAATGTTCATAAATATACTGAATCTATGTATGCCATAACCAGTATACAATCAATGAAATCGTAACCAACATGAACATATATGTATCCTTATTCTACAACCTTATCCTTTATAAAGATAAATACCTTTCGGATATCCAACGAATATCATAACATAGCCCTCGGCCGAATAATATATACGGAATAATCATAACATCATAATCACGATCTTAGGCCCACATACGATTCGAAACTCATATCAATAATCATGTACATATAAATCATCTCATATCTATAGGCCATAATATATTCATGAGGAATAACATCTCTATAAGCTATTAAGCATATCTATAATCATCTCATATATAGGAGACACCTCATTTCTAGAAGGCATAATTCATCAATAAAGCATAACTCACAATTACGAGACGTATCACATCTATAAGGCATTTGTATCTATAGGTCATATACTATGACTATGAGGAATATCATCACTATAGACCGATTTCTATATCTAAGAGGAATAGCATCTCTATGAGCCAAATACCAAGTCTAAGAGGAAATAACATCTCTATGGGTAAAATATCAAGTCTAAGAGGAAATAACATCTCTATAAGTCAAATATCATGTCTAAGAGGAAATACCATCTCTATGAGCGAAATATCAAGTCTAAGAGAAAATAACATTTCTATGGGTCAAATATCAAGTCTAAGAGGAAATAACATCTCTATGGGTCAAATATCAAGTCTAAGAGGAAATAACATATGTATGAGCCAAATATCAAGTCTAAGAGGAAATAACATCTCTATGGGGCAATAATCATAATCCAGGAAAAGCCATCACAATTTATCAATTTACCAAGAAAATCTCATAAACAAGGCTCATTAGTCACAACTAGGCCTAATATCCGCAACTAAGCTCACAATGGCTAACACAAGTCAAGGACTAAGTGGGCCAGATAATCCCACTTCTAATCCTCAAGCTCCATATTTAGGAAAACTATGCCCAAAACTAGGCTAACGTATCTAGTTCAACTTCTAGATGTCAAGTAATCCATAACCAATCCTAATATAGGAAATTCGTCTAGAAACATAGACAATTATGTTAATTCTACCCCAAGATACGGTTTCAAGATGACTAGACTAGCCCAACTAAGGCCAATCACACTAACCATGATTCCAATACTTGGACCACATCCCAAACCTAGCATTATAATATTTTCATACTACAAACTAATTCAATCTAGGGAGAAGGCAATAGGATTCTTAAAAGGATCATAAACATACTACTTTATGGGTCCAAAATCCTCACCCAATTCCCCAAACATCAATGATCAATACTAGGATATTTATTCATAATCAAGCCTAACATTAATATTCACATGTCATACATAACACACATCATCTTTGAACAAGAGTAGGTAAAGCCTACCTCAAGGCAGAACCGCAAAACCTCACATTATGCACCACATGCTCGTCTTCACTTTACAACCCCAAAATGACATCATGCTATCAAAAAAACACAATCTACTCATCAATATGAGTCTAACGATACCCATACTGCATTATTATGCTTTGAGTTTAAAAACGACACCAAAAACCCCAAGTGGGTCCCACTTATAAAAATTGCATTTCCAAGGTCAACCCAATGCTCATACATCACCAAGGAATCAAACCCTCAATTAATGGGTGCAAACAAACCAAATTTAGGGATAAATCAAATCCTAAGCTGAATTGGAGTTTTGGGTCAAGAACTTAGAAATTCACCAATAAAGTGATGAAATCTTCCCTTAATCTGGATGATGATCATGATAAAAGATGTTTACCAAGCTCCCTAGACACTCACAAGACTCAATTTTGAGTTATCATACCCATTTAGGGTTTTAGGATCTCAAAGATATAGGAAAATGCCCAAATTCGCGGCTTTGGGGTCTATTTATAGACTCCCTCGGCGAAGAGATGAGTATCCCCATGACAGTAAAGTCAAAAACTTATTTTTGACCCTCGAAACTTATTCGGAATACAAATAACATGATCCAATAGTAAAATTTGAGTATAAACCACATTTAAATTCAATGAAATTATCAAAACTTTCATCCAAGATTGTTTCGGAAAAAAATGGGGTCCATACCCATAGTTTCATTTTTCATCAAATCCGCTCAATAGCCCAAATTAAGTTTGAAAGTCTTGAAAGCCAAACCAAGGGTCCCCCTAGCCTAAAATCAATGTTTCATACGCGATGAAGAAGTATAATGTTCAATCTGAGGTCTTTTCGACCAAATATGAGTCCCACACCCATATTTTAATTTTTCAACTTTTCGAACAATAGGTCAAAATAAGCTCGGGTACATTGAAACCCGAACCAAAGGTCTACCTAAACTAAAATTTATATTTTGGATCTGCTGGCACAATCAAAATTTGAATCCGAGATTTTTCACTGAAGTTTTCGCCCGATGGCCATTTGAAACCAACGAAGACTTCAAAATAGAGAATTTGCTCTAAAATTCAAATGAGTTGCCCGATAACCAAACCATCAGTCCCAACAAGTCATAAATGACTTAGGGCAGCTATGGAGAAGCCCTAATGACGAAGATAAGCGGAAACATGAAAATTAATCGAAAGGGTTAGTACAAATATGATTCAATAGTAAAGAAAAATGTAAGTCTATAACCTTATTCAACAATGAATTCTACTTTAACTTAAAAATTAGAATACTAACACAATCATGCTAAATGAAAAAAAATTTGATAATACGAACAATTGCATGGAATCACAAGAAATAAAGACTGAGAAATGAGAAGTAAGAAAATGAAATATAAAAAATAAAAAATAAAAAAAATATATTTAAAAACATATTAGAATAATAAAAATAAAAGAAGAATTTAAAAAAATAAAAATAAACGAAAGAAGTTAAAAAGTAACTAGTTTATAATACACCATGTAATTACCGGCAATTCAAAACTATTAAAGAAATTATAAAGTAACTAGTTTGCAATTACACAATGTAATTATCAACAATTCACAACTATCTCCTGATAATTGAAGAGTGTAATTATCCACCAATTACATTTAATTATATGCTAACCAAGTAATTATCTAACCAACCAAACATGCCATATTGTGTAATTACATCAAATTACAATTCCAATAACCAGGATGACTTTCCAAATAGGTCCTAATACAACACGATGGATCTTCTAATTTTATGAGCTAGGTTCTTCTTCTCCAAACAACTTCACTGCTCAAAAAGAAGGGAGTTTACAAGTTAAGGTGCTCAATTAAACTCGTGTTGATAGAAATCAATTCTGAAAAGGTAAATCCCTAAAGAACTAATAATAAAGACCAAAATCATTTAGAGACAAGAGGTATATAATTTGAAACTTCAACGGTAGTTCACCAAATTAGATTTGTGAGCTATTACAATGAATCCAAAGCAGTCCAACTTTTCAACTCACAAGTTAAATAACAAAAGGAGACATTACAAAAGTAGAAGTACTATCCCAAATTTTTCTAACGATAATAATTATGCCTCACTCTCAATAAAACAAACTAAAGGATATAACAACTATGCCAAGTCTCAAACAAACCTAAATTATTATCTTTTCACGAGTTTCGCACCTTGACTATCAGTTATTTCCTTTTATTCTTATATGAACTATTATCATTTATGTATTAAAACACACATCAACTATAGTGTTTCTCGCTTAGGTAGGAAAATCGTATAGCTGGTAGTTGAAGTGTATCTTAATACATAGATGGTGATAATTCACGTAAAAAAAAAACAATTGATAGCTAAAATATGAAACTCGAAAAAGACAAAAGTTCAGATATGTTTTTGATCACTATCTCTTTGCTCTAACCTTTTAGATATTTTGCTTCTTTCATAATGTAAGGCAAGTAAGTTTCAAGGACATAGTCCTTGTGTTTCTTTTTAAACTTGAGCTTAAAGGACTTCACCTCAGATCTAAAAACAGAATTGATGTCTTTAGGATGATCAAAGCATTTAAATTCTTGCCAAGTCCACTTGAATTTATGCCCATCATAAACATGTTTCACTCTCTCATTATGTTCCAACGTGACTTTGATCGAATTCTTCTCCTTCTCCGTCTTACTTGCTTTGATTTTTCGATTTTTTGTAGACAAATTGTTGCATAAATAGATCTCAGCAGCTTCATAAATTTCGTTTTTGCCCTGTCCATCGAATTCGTCAATCACCATCGTGACTTTATTTGAGAACTTTGAGGAGCATCTCTTGATTAGGGAGAAGAGAGCTCGGTAGTCATTGACTACTTTAGGGAGCCTTGCGGCTATTGTAACACCAAGGGCTATTGAACTTAAAATTGGCATGGATTTTATGCTTAAAATTACTCTCTAATTAGTAGTGGTAGTAATAAGCAATAAATTTCTTCTTGCTTTGCAAGGTTGGGTTTTGTTTTCTTATGTACAATAAGAGGGAAATATAGAGTATGGGTATGACTGACTTTGTCATGTGAAGAAAAAAATCAAACGTAGGGAGAAATTGGAAGAATCAAGGCAAATGCAATAGTTACTCCATTGCAATTGAAATGCTTGCATATATATATATATATATATATATAGTTTGAATATCGAAAATGCGTAAATTTAGATAGACGTCTCAAAGTAGTTGGCATATTTGTCAAAAGATTTTGTTTCAAAATACTTGACATGTTTAAAAGACCAAAGAGATAATTAATCACTTTTTTACCAATTCTACCTTAGTAATAATTATTCTAGAATTAAGAGGCATGAAAATAAACGAAGATTAAAGCTTAAAAGGGGTATATTAATCAAATCACACTTCTAATTCATTTTTTCATAAGAATTATGCAAAACCTATACCTGCCAAACAAACGCATAAATTTAGATAAATGGAGTACTCCATTCGTCTCAACGTAATTGGCATATTTACTAAAATTATTTGTCTCAAAATAATTGACATGTTTAAGAGATCAAGAGATAATTAACTATTTTTTTTTTCCAACAATACCTTGTAATAATTATTATAGAATTAAGAGGCATGTAAATAGACGAAAATTAAAGATCAACAAAGGATATATTAATCAAATCACACTCTTAATTATTTTTTTCTTAAGAGTTGTGAAACCCTATACATGCCAATTATTTGAAACGAATGGAGTATTAAGTTTATGTTTTGTTGGTAGAATACATCGGCAACCCTTGATGCTTGAATTACGATATGGTCCAATTGAATAAATGATTAGTGTAATATTAGACACTTTCAACTTAAATTTTGAAAAAGTTTTGTCATGTTATCAGACTACTATTATGTAAATAAGTTAACCTCATATATACTATGTTATCTCCTCATTGTATACATCAATTTGAATTGGAAAAAATTTGAGGTTTTGCAATTTATCAAGGATAATGTATGATTAAAAGAGGTGATAAGTATAAGTGTAAATAGAAATATTTTAGCATATCTTTTGGTGCTTAATAAAAGTAGAATGTAATTTAAGTATTCAAATGTCATTTACGCAGAAACTTAACTGATAATTAATATTCTGTTATACTAATGAGATGATATGTATAAAATTAAAAAATTATAAAATTTTAAAAATATTTCTAATATATTATATATTTAATTTAATATCATAAAACTAAATTTTTTTCTTTAATTCTTAAATTTCATATCCACTCAAACTTGTAAGTACCATAAATGGAAAGAGTAAATGAGGGAGTAGCTAAATTGGCTATATGTGACTTTGAACATGAGACCTAGTCATGTCCACACATTTCTCATCTCCGATGATACAAGTCAGTCAACTTATTTTTCAATTACTCCACCAATCACATTTCTTATGGAATGTTTGGTATGTGAAATAAATTAGTTTAAGATTGTGATTTTGAATTATAATTTTTAGACTAATATATATTACATGAAAAATGAAACAAATAATTTCTAAGTTGGGTGAAATATTTCATATTAAGTCTAAGCTATTACATTGTGTTTGATTGACTGTTAAATTTATCATTTTAGGATATGCCACCTTATTGTTTGTACAAATAATTCCTTAAGAAATTATGTATTTTGACTATCGTACCCTTTATTATTTTAGTCATAATGGAAAAGTTCAAATATAACATCGAATTATTAGAGATGACTTATTTATGTCACCCGTTAAAAGATTTGCTCATTTATGTCACTAGCTTTACAAAATAGGTTTCATTAGTGACATTATTTTTAATGGTGATTTTGCAAAATCATTTTTGACATGTCACCTCTTATTAGAGGGCCACATCACTCAATTCAAATTAATTAATATTTGTTAAAATTAAAATTAAAAATCAAACCAATAAAAATAAAATCCAATACACATAGATAGTTAAGATAAAAATCGAACCCATAAATTGACAACTAACATTCTAACTCGCATTTACTCCAAAACCATTCAATTGTAATGTGCCCTTTTTCTTCTCCAATTTAATCTTATGTCTCTTTGTTTTCTTTTGTGCTTCTTTTTTTTTTTTTTTTTTTTTTTAAATTTTATGTTCACTTTCATTTATTACATTTTGCTTTTCGATAGTCAAATTGTATGAACTTTGATAATATACTTTAAGATGTATCTTTTTAATTATATTTGTATGAGAATAATTATAACTTATAGTATTTTTCATATGATTTCGAATATCTAAATTTTAATATTAAAATATTAAATTAATCTAATTCAATTTAGTGTCAAGAAATTTTCAAATTGACTCCCTAAAAGAGAAATATGACAAGTGAATGGAGGGAGGAGTTCGCTACATTAGCCTATGGTAATTGAGTGTTTTAGAGTACGATAACTGTATGGTTTTCTGAAGAAAAAAATTATGGTGTCTAGATCAACTTGTGAGTAGCTCAGACTCATTCTCCACAATGCATACTATCTCCCTCTAGAACAGATACTAGGTAACTGATTGTGGAATTAAAATTTTCACTAAGAAGGGCACATTATGAAGAAGTAAACATACAAAAAAGCATCTATGGATATTTCCAAGTCATCAACATAGTGAGTTGGCAACCATCAGGTGTTAGGTTCAAATTCTAGTAGAGACAAAAAAAATAATAGGTGACTTCTTCTCACCTGTCCTAGCCTTAATGATAGAGTTACTTGATATCTGATGTTGGTGGAAGGTGAAAGATATCCCATAGAAGAAATTAGTCGAGGTGCGCAAAAACGGATCCTGGCACTACAGTCACCCCAAAAAACACCAAAAAACCAATGAAATTCATATTAACTATATATACATAAAAAAAAAATTATCCTTGCCGAATGAGCACCCTTAATCCCACGTGGCTCTGACTTGCGTGTAAGTGTTTATCAAGGGTTGGACAAATATGAAGAAATCATTAGTGTCCGCTGAGACTAGAACCTAAGAAATCATACTTATTAAGCATACATAAAAATTTTATATAAAAGTGTATGTCGAAACACTTGTACCTCAAAGAACTAATTTTTTAAATCTAACTCTATTTAATGATTGCCTAAATTTTTGTAGTCTATCCTCATTTCGTGTGTAAAAAGTTTAGCTCTTTCATAGGGCGCAATTTTAACCTGTCCATATTAGAAGTCCTGATTGTGACCATGCTTAGACAACGGGATCTAGAATTTTAAGATTGTGGGTTTCAATACCGATGCTCACACTGTTGTGTCATACGCGTGAATATTGAAAGCATATATGTCTTTTGAAATCTATGAACTATTGAAAAGCAAGGGTAACACATCCTCTAACAAAAGGTTGAATCATCATCAATTGATTGCAGTCCATAGAATTAACCTATGTTGATTAGACTTTAAAATGTTGTTGTACTTGTGTCAGATCCACCAAAATTGTTCTATTTTTGGAGGATCCACTTTCGAAGGATTCGACACGCACCTGTCTGTATTTTTTAGAAGTCCGAGCAACATAACAATTAACAATTGTGTTAGCGAAAATGTGAAATAAAATCAAGAGAAAGAACACAAGATTTAATGTGGTTCGGATCCAAATGATCCTACATACACGAAGGAACAATTGTCTTTATATTAACAAAGAAAGGACAGAGATTTCAGTTACACATAAAAGAATTGTTCTTTCAACTCCCTACTCTTACAA
The DNA here is from genome assembly GCF_002878395.1 of Capsicum annuum. NCBI lineage: Eukaryota > Viridiplantae > Streptophyta > Magnoliopsida > Solanales > Solanaceae > Capsicum > Capsicum annuum. Next base: position 21,192,205 of record NC_061114.1, read on the forward strand.
TGGATAATTATGAATTTTAGATGATTTTACAATGTAGAATGACCATCATTTTATAGATGGTCAAACTTGGGCTCCAAGTAACAAAACTTGGCCTCTAAGCACAAAATAAGAAAAGAAAAAATAATACAAAGATTTTTCTCTACAACTTTTGCTTGCTCTCCAAGTACTCCCTAGCCAAGTAATTTGGCACATGAGATTTTCTTCCATATGGGTTAGACACCATAAAAAACCAAAATCAACTATTTCAATCTGCTTCTTGATTTGCGTTTTTGATCATGCATGTGAACAACTGTAGTCGAAACTTCTAAGCTTACTAGGCAACCCCGTGGTAAGAAACAAGAAGAATCAAACCTTATGAACATACTAGCTTTACCTAGAAAGTTGTTCTCTCAGAGTTATATTAGTTGATGTATACCCCCGCTAAGTCCTTGCAGTGTGTAAACTTGGCGAGTGGGGCTATCGTAGTCAATATATTTGTAGTATTATCATCTATGATAACCTTCACAACCTTGATAATTCCTGCTTTAATAACATCTCTAATGAATGGAATCTGACATCAATATATTCGGTAAGCTCATGAAATCTTTGAATTTTTAATCAAATAAATAGAATTTTGACTGTCACTTCTTAGAGTTGATTCCAACTGAACCAAACTCAATTCTGCCATAAGAAATTTCAACTAGATAGCTTCTTTCAATGCCTTTTCTTTGTCATATATTTTGTCTCTGTTGTAGACAAGGCGATAATCGGCTATAAAGCCAATTTCCAACTGACGACACTACCAATGAGAGTAAAGATGATCCAGTTGTGGACCACTTTCTATTAGATCCTTTGCATAGTTAGAATCCACACAATCAGAAATAGAAATACCTTTAATTTTTTACAAGGCTAGGCCAGCATCAGATGCTCCTTTGAGATATCTCAATATCTACTTGATAGCTTCTCGTAATGCCTTTTCCCTGGGTTGGCCATTTACCTGGTACTACACTTACAAATTGAGAAATATCTTAACGTGTGCATACCATAACATACATAATGCTACCAACTGCGTTAGCATACGAAACCTCTGACATATAGTCTACCTCATTCTCAGACAGAGACATTTGTAACTCAGAAAGTTTAAAATAAGGAGGTAATGGTGTACTTACAGGATTGCTCATATGCATATTGAATCTCTTTGATGTACCTCTTCTAAGAAAGATGTACAACACCATTTTCTCTTGAAATCTTAATTTTATGGATTTTTCTTGCCGCTCCCCAATCCTTCATGTCAAATTTCTTGCTCAACAGTTTCTTTAAAGCATTTATCTAGCTATCAAATGCACTCCTTGAGAATCTATGTATAGTCATGAACGCATCAAACCTCTTGTACCAATGTCTAGGAGGATGCTATAAACCATACAAAAACTTCTTCAGTTAGCATACATGATTTCATTTCTCTCAGCTAGGAAACCTTTAGGCTGATTCATATGGATTATCTCTCTAGATCACCATACAAGAAAGCAGTTTAGACATCAATCTGTTGAAGCTCCAAGCCAAATTATGCAACCAATTCTAGTAGAACATAAATTGGCCTATGTTTCACGATCGGAGAGAAAATCTCATTATAGTCAATTCTCTCCTTCTAACTTAAATCCTTTGGAACTAATTCCACATTGAATCTAGCATCTTCCACTTCTAGAATTCGCTCTTTCTTTTTGTAGACCCATTTGTATCCAACTGTCCTCTTTTTCTTTGGTCTTTTAACTAAGACCCGCGTCCGATTCTTGTGAAGAGACTATCTCTTCTGTCATGGCTAACCGCCATTTTACAACATCCTTGATAGAAGTTTCTTCAACTTACGAGTCGGGATCAATATCCTTAATCTCTTTTTCTATAGCTATGAATACATATGTAATCAAATTTTCTTGCTCTATAAGGCATTTTGGTTTTGTATCTATCTTTTCTCCCTTACCTTTGCAATTGTCTATGGTTTATTCATAACAACTTCTTTAAGATTTGCATCTTATGACTTATCAACTTGAGACTCTTGTTCTTTCTCTGTGGTAAGCTCCAGCTATAGCTCAACCTGCTCGTTGTTCTCATTGTATGATATCTCCATAGAAACTTTTCGAGGATTAAGTACAGAGGATTCATCAAAAGTAACATCTCTACTAACTACAAAAATTTTTTGAGGATCAAGTATGGAGGATTTATCAAAGGTAACATCTCTACTAACCATAAATTTGTGTAAAGACATATTACACAAATTTTATACCTTTTACTCCATTTACATACCCTATGCATATGGCCTTTCTAGCCATTGGTTCAAGTTTTTCTTTATTAGCATAATAATAAGATGGACACTTAAATATTCTCAAGTATAAAGAGTTAGAGGGTTTACCTGACCATAACTTATTTGGAGTCTTAAAATCAATCGCTGATGTTTGAGATCAATTGACAATATGAGAAGTAGTGTAAACTATTTTGGTCCAAAACACTCTTGATATTTTGGCTCATAGGAGCATATAACGAGCCTTTTCAAGAAGATTTTTTTTCATCCTCTCGGTAACTACATTCTACTGTAGGGTGTGCCTAACTGTCTTATGTTTTAAGATCTCATAAACCTTATATAAATCACTGAACTCTTCACTGCATAACTCCAAGCCATTGCTTGTGCAAAGATAATTTATTTTAGTCTCTATTTAATTCTCAACCAATATCTTTCACTCTGTAAATGCTTTAAAAAATCACTTTTTGCCTTCAAGAAATGCACCCAACCTTTCGTGAAAAATCATTAATAGATGTGAGAAGATACATCTTTTCACCCTTTGGTGGAGATTTAGAGGTACCCCATAAATCTGAATGGATGTAGTCTAACACCCCTCTAGTATTATGCTTGCCAGTGACGAAGATAACCTTTTCCTACTTCCATAGGATGTAGTACTCATAAAATTCAAGTATATTGATCTTCTAACCATTAAAAAGGTTTTGGTTTCTCAGCATCTCCAATCCTGATATGCTCATATGACCCAGCCTCATGTGCCATAATTGATAAGAATTAAAGAGAGAAGAACAAAAAGGAAAAAGGAAAAAAGAAAAAGAAGAAGGATATGTGGATTAATATCTAAGTATTAAAATTATGGGCAAAAAGGGACTTGACACCCTCACCTCTAAGTTAATTTCAACACTCAAGCACAAACCTTATCTTGAACAATTAATGAAACAAAAATGACAAATGGGTAATTGTTTGATTAATCAAGCTAAAATTTTACCAGTAATTTCAAGATCAATACTAATTAACCCACTAATTACACTAATTACTTTATTAATTTTCTTAAAGAAATTTACTACGAAAATACAATTTCTCAAAAAATGTCAATATATTAATTTTCTTAAAGAAATTTACTACAAAATACAATTTCTCAAAAATGTCAATATTCATCAGAACTCCCATGTAAAATGAAGAAATCTCCTATTTATACTAGGAAAATAAAAGGACAATTAGTTTTTACAAATATGCCCTTAATGGGACAATGACTTTGTTTGGCTCTGTCACTTTCTCTTTTGTGAATCTTTGAATTTAAAAAGTGGCTATTTGCATAGTTATCTTGTTCTCTTCCTCCTCTTCACATATATTGAACTTTTACACATTGAATGCCTTATTTTGGTATCCTTCAATCTCTTCTAAAGCCTCTTTACTTGTAAACATAGTTTGTAGATCTTGAAGCTTTTTTTCTCTACTACGTATGAATGGCCTTAAAGGATCTATGCTAGTATCACCCTCCCCTTCTTGAAATGAATTCGTTCTTGAATGCAAAGGTTACCTACAATACAAGGAGAAATATCACTAAAATTGAATACATTATGAACATTGTACTTACTTGGTAAGTCAATCACTTAGGCATTATCATTGATTTGCTTAAACGCTTTGAAAAGTCCATCTTTCCCTGGACTTAGCTTCTCTTTTCAAATATATGGGGACCTTTTTTGTGAAAGTGGTCCCATACCCAATCATTCTAATTGATGATCACCTTTTTTATCTCACGATTCTTTTGATTGACCACTTTTGAATTATTTTTATCAATAGCCTCTTTGATCTTGGAATAGATGTTCATCATCTCTCTTACTCTTTGCTTGGAATTTAAACTCACAACAACATCTTTATACAAAGGAATCATGGTTAATAAAACCAAAGTCTTAAATTCATAACATGATTCAAATGGGGAAATTCCAATAGCAGAGTGAAAAGACCGATTATATGCAAACTCAATTAAGGGTAAATAGTCTTCCCAAGAAGTTGGGGTTTCCTTAATCGTACACCTAAGCATGCTTCTAAGAGTCTAGTTGACTACTTTGGTTTGTCCATCCATTTGGGGTGGGAAGAAGTAGAGAACATAAGTTTGGTACCAAGTATACCCCATAGACTCTTCTAAAAATGACTAAGAACCTTGGCATCCCTATTAATCACAATAGTTTGAGGGACCCCATGCGGTTAAGAACATTAATGACAAACAAAGATGCAACATGACATGTGTCATCACAATTATGGCATGGAATGAAATGAGCAATTTTGGAAAATCTATCCACCACCACAAATATGCTATCATGCCTCTTTTAGTCCTTAGAAGGCATAACACAAAATCCATAGAAATGTCCATCCATGGACCACTAGGAGTAGGAAGAAGAGTATACTTACCTTGAGGATGAGTTGTGTATTTGTCTTGTTTGCAATCGAGGCATATCCATAAATTCTCTCCACATCATGGTTCATCTTGGGCCAATTTCCATGAGAATGTATAGTGTTTTGGGAACTCCTAAGTGCCCCATAAAACCGCTAATATGAGATTCCTTGATGAACAACACTATCTATGAGCTCATGGGGTGCATAAACTGGCCCATCCTTGAACAAGAAACCATCAACAAATTGAAACCAAGCAACCCACTTCCCTTGATGTAGACTTTCATAAACCTCTTTGAAGTTAGGATCCAGAGAATGAAAACCTTTGATCTTTTAAATCCTATCATCCTAGAAGATAAAGCATTGACCAATATATATCTTCTTGATAGAGCACTACCTTTCATATATTTGATCACATATGGAAAGGTCTCAATGAACTCAACCCATTTAGCATGCCGTTTTCACAACTTGGATTGCCCCTTAAGATATTTCAAGGACTCATGATCGGTCCTTATTATAAATTCTTTATGCCATAAGTAGTGTTTCTAGTAAGCCAACACACGCATAAGTGCATACAAATCCTTGTGATAAGTCGAGTACCTAAGAGTATCTCTCTTTATATTTTTACTAAAGTAAGCTATTGGCTTTTAGTTGTTCCCAAGTGCACAGGCAAGTGTACGTGGTCTCACCAAGTAATATAGTCACCTTAAATAAAGCTGAATATCGATCACTCAGAGACTTGTGCTAAATAACTGTCCAATTCTTGTTTAACAATTGAGATTAACTAGTGCAACGTAGCCAAAAGAGTTTTGAATGTTTGTAAACTAAAAGTAAACTAAAATAATGTGGGAAAGTAACGACTTTGGACAATCAATGGATTTTAATCAATGGATGAAAACCCAGGGTTAAAGCACTACGAACAATCATACAACGCTTTCAAACTTCATTCGTTAGACTACTTGTAATACCCCACAAAATCGCGTGTCAAATTCAGCTCGTAAATCTCCATGAAAGATCCCAAGACAGAAAAATTTTGCTACGTGTTCAAGATTCAACACTTAGTCTTATTTTAGACCTCCAAACTTAAGAGATTTATTTGGCGACCTTCTCGACATCCGTTTTTCAATTTTTAAGTTGCGTACGATCAGGAAATCTCGTAGTATATCCCGAGAGAGTTTTGGAATTTTTGGAGTAGAGTGAGGGAACGTTTGGGTGCCAAAACAGAAGCCCCGGGCGATTAGCCCACGTCGCCTGCTAACTCCAGTGCTTGCCCAATTTTTTTTCAGCATTTCAGGGTCAACTTCAAATGATCATAACTCCCTGTATATAATGAACTGTGAGAGCTTCTATATATCAAATACAATCTATGAGAGTATTCTTTCCAATTCAATTGGTTTCATCTAATTTGGGAATTTGAGTAAAAAGTTATGATCAATTTACTTTAGCCTGTCAGACAGTCAACAGAGGGACAACTGCGTCTTTTTCTCTTTTCTTAAGGGCATTTTGGTCATCTCCTACCCCATATATACCCATAAACACGGAATTAACCCCATTTTTAACCAAAACACACTTTTTTCTTCCATTTTCTCTCAAGAACAAGAAGATGGTTTTCAATTGGGGATTTAATTTTAAGAATCTTTTCATCAATCTTCCAAGATCACGAACTAAGGTATGCGTGTGTTGATTTATGGATTCCTTTTATCCATAAAGCTCAAAAAAATCATCTTCTAAATTATGTATTATGATATTTATGATGTTGATGGTTGATGATCATGTTGTTGAAATTTGATGATGCCCAAGATGGGATCTTAGTATGTTTGTATGAAACTATGGTGGTACTTATAATCTTGATGAATCCACCTATGCTAAAGATTCGCATGTAAGGTGTTTGTGAAAATACCTAAGAGACTAGAAATCATGCTTTTATGACATAATAGGTCCTAAATGACTGGTCAATGTTCTATTCTTATGTTCAACATGATTTCCATGCAAATTATTACGCATTGTTTTTGTAATATGGAATGCTTATGAAATTGAATTTATGCAAGTATTTACATATTATATGCATTCCCTTTTCATGACCAAGAATATGATAGCCATGTGTAGTATGAAATCCCTTACTTATGATATTGTGAATTGTGGACTTTATTCTTATGATCAAGTCAGTCATGTATGTCAGTTTCCTTCCATCTAGTCCTGGGGGTACTTGTACCCAAAAAATATAGTTGTGTGCCTAGAGCCATGCCATGTTGTCATGATATCCTCAGTCAAGCCATGCTCAATAGAATCCAGTCAGTCATGTGACTCAGGAAATCTTAGTAATCTCATGAACTTAGTCAGTTACCAGACATCAGTAGTAATTCCATCAGTCAATAGGAATTCAGTAAACTCAGTACCAGTCCAGTTCTACTCAGTATTCAGTAACTTCAGTTCTCTCAGTCAGTCCTCAGATCTCAGTAGTATTCCGTCAGTCAATAGAACTCATTAAATTTAGCTTAGCTCAGCTAAGCAACACTATCATTCCAGTTAATCAGTTCAGTCAATCATGTTCAGTGTCTGTTCAGATGGGAGTAGAAGTTAGCACCGAGTGAAAGTGTCTGTTCAGATGGAAGTAGAAGTTAGCACCGAGTGAACCCAAGGATGGGAACACACACTGTCAGATAAGGGTGTGATTCTTAGCAGTCATCCTTGCGTTCCAGAACTATGTAGCTAGCATAGGTTGAGATATCAACACTGCCAGCTTGAGGGTTGATGAGGCGGACATTCACCATTCTCTTTTGGGGACACTACCAGATTTGAGGGTTACTCACAACTTGTCTTTGCCCGTGGAACGGTATTGACACCCTTCCAATCAAGGCAAGGATTAGACCCCAGTTCAACTACATTAGCATACATGGGGCACGTCGGTTAAACTACTACCTCCCACAGTTTCAGTCATTCAGTCTCAGTAAAAGAGCTCAGATAGTTCTTCAGAATATCATGATTGTCAGATACAATCAAATCAGATATAGTACGGAACTCAGATAGTTCCATTAGATTTAGGGCTATCAGCTACAGTCACCCACGTTATCAGTATCCAGTATCAAGGCTATCAGATATAGTCACTCATGTTATCAGGTATGTCAGCTATCAGAAATCATTTGCCAGTTATATTAGATTTCAGTAAACTCATGCTATCAGTACTCAATTTCAGGGCTGTCAGATACAGTCAATTAGACCAGTCCTTCATAATTAGGACTGCTAGAAACAATCATTCCTTTATCAGTAATAAAGTATCAGTCTCCTAGTATTCAGTAATACAGTATCAGTTCCTCACTTATTAGTGATTCACAGATCAATATCAGTAAACACAGTCATTTAGTATCTCGAAATTGGTAAATTCATGTTGTCAGTATTCAAACTCAGTAGTTAGCATCGTCACGAGTTCAGTAGCAGTTACTTATGTATGTATGTGTTCTCACGTTCATATCAGTCAGCATTGTTCATGCATACAAACCCTTTGCATTTAGCCTACCTCACTCGTATACTCAGTACTCTTAGTTGTACTGACGTATTCGTGCTATGGTGCTTTCTTTTATGTTACACCATAGGTTCAGATACATAATTTCTAGACCAGCAGTAGCAGTAGCATCTCAGCTGTCAGAGTTCCAGCAATGAGTCCTCGTCTCTCGAGGGCATGATCATTACTTATGTTATGGTTTATTTCAGTTCAGTTTCGCTAGTCGAAGTTATTTGGGGACATGTCCCATCAACTCCCTATTCAGACAGTCATGTTAGAGGATTTTCATACTAGTATGTTCAGACTTCAGATAGTATTACAGTTGTTTTGGGTATTCTATACCCCACTCTCATGTTATGATTATTCCATTTTGAACCTTATAGCCTTATAGTATTATGTATTCCACATTTATGTTCTATATTATGCAGTGTACAGGTAAAGATATCAGCCATGGGTTAGCTTGTGGTCCCTCGGGGTCATGGGCACCGTGTAGCGTCCCAGTTCAGCAAATTGGGGCATTACACTACTTATCTTGGTTGTTGATTCATAGGATTTATCGTATGGTCATGGTCTCCTGACCTCTAATCATCTACCTAACTAAACATTATATCTACATCATTGAGCCGAGATGTAATAATCTATTTAAATGTATTAAGATATCATCCTACAAGTGAAACAAGCAAGGCTTCTAGGTGTATCCCTATCCTAGAAGCTAATTTAGATTCCTTATTTTATATAAGAATAAGAACCTTACTCTATTTATCCCCACATTCTATCTTCCTATTCCTCATCCCGAGATCACAAGGTCAACAACATGTGTATTCTAAGGGTCGCGAATCCTGAAAATAGTTAAAACAAATATAAAAAAAAAACAAATATGATAATCAATCCAAACAAACTCAAATCAAAGCGAAAGTAAACATATTCTTGGTCTTAACCCCGAAAAGGGAGATTTTAGCCGCTAATGGATATAATCATAATCACAATCATTGAAAACATGTTAAAATCTATAAACAAGATTAAGTAAAGATAGAAAAACCCTAATTGAAGTGTTTTCCATACCCTCTCCAAGTTTCAAAGTCGTTCACGGTGAATAGCAATAAGTTAAATGGGATTGGGGTCGCGACCTGGGCTAATCATGAGGTAACACTATTTTAGGCCCATTAGGAAGATTCTCATGCACATCAAGTGCCACACATACATTTTTAAGGTCCCACACACACTGGTGACATCCAACGTGTCAAATTTTACGTCGAGTCATGTCTTGTGCTTCCGTTGATTCATTCCCAACCTTGTGGTGTTGTTTCCACTTGATTTACAGCTTTTATATCACTCAAATATCATCATAATAAGCTCATCAAGAATCCTATAACATCAAATACCACGGATTATAGCCTAAAATAACTCAACATCCATAACGGCGAACTAGAAACTCGAGCTAAGACTAGGCTTGCTCACGTTGAGCTTTAACTTATTCTCTTGACTCTTGGCTTGATTCAATTGACCCTTGAACATTATAAACAAGTTTTTATACAAATAATTACACAATAATACCATTAGGAACTCATCAAACAAGTTAGAATCCATCGAGATAGATGAGAACACACCTATCTCAAGCTAGTAACACTAGTTTTCTCGTTTGAACTCTAAGTGACCAATTTAAGTATAAACTTGTTTGAAGGACACCTTTAACATTGTAATAACATACTTTAACACTTAGATTCTTAATTATATCATCATTAACACATTAATCACACAATAAGTCCTCAAAACAAGGCTAATTAAGCTAGGATACAACACTAATGTGCATAAATCCACCTTAGATCATCACCCTACACTTAAAGCCTTGTTCGTCCTTAGACAACTCTTCACTATAAGCATCATAAGCTGAGGTGAATCTACACTTCTACTACATGCAAGACACTCAAGCTAGTACTACGATGACTACAAATAATGCAAGTTACTACACTAAGCATGTTATGTACAGAGTTCAAAAACACTACTTCAAAACATCCTAGCCTCAAGAATTGACTCACCAAGTTAGAAAACTCATACATATTGTTCAGTCACAGACATCATACAAATCACCTCACTATCATCAAACATGTGCCCACACCATAAGAGAGTTACCCAAAATCACTCATATAAATGCAATTTATAACTGAATGGGTACAAGAATCAAGCGACACTCACTCTCACAAGGAATTCACAAGTTGGACATGATGAACCATAGGCTTTCCCTTAGTATAGTACACCACTAATAGCAGAATGTTAAAACTTAAGATCAAATAGGTTTTTAATGGTTGTAATGTAGGCTAAGGGATGGGTAGAAACTATTTTTTTCAAGAATAGTGACTATCTTTCCTAAGCACTTTAATACATCACACGTCATTCAGCTCATCTTTAATAACCATTTTACACCCCTTTTGTCTACCCCTTTCTTTCAGTTTTCCCCATCTCATTAAGCTCACTTACATACACAATGGTGGGAGTGCTCTATGTACACAACTTATTCAATTTGAACAAGTTTTTTTATTGTTTACATTACTCAACTTCCAACCATACCACATATCATTTTTTTGAACACCAATAGCTATTACTCAGGGGCTTCACTTTCACATTTCTCCTACTTGAATTTCCAACTCCCCACTCAATTAATTATATACTAAAGTGCTTAGGAGTTTTGGATCAAATTAAGGTCATCAAAGAAGGGAGTAGGCTACATATGAGGATTCCAAAGAATAAGCTAAAGGCTTAATGGGGCTAACTAGGATATGCACAAGGGTAGGTAAAAAGAAGGTATAAACATGGCTATCAAAAAATGCCTATATCAACTCCTAAACCCACCCTCTTAATTTTGCTTTCTACACACACCAGACAAGTCTAGCATCAAATGCAACATGGAACATACAACAACCTTACATCACATATGGCATATGCTTAGCTCAAGTAGGATCATCATAGACTCTTAACCAAATAATCACATGAATTCACATTAAGCCAACAAGTTCAAGAGTCATAAACATGAGTCTAGGAGTCTCAAAAGTAGTAATTCACACAATCAACATTCTTTTACAATCAAAACACTTACATCATCCAGTTATATATAGCACCAACAAAAATATCTCACTCTTTTTCCTAACATAATTTTTTTAAAATTAATCCTATAAGTGGAAATTCCCCTACTCCACACTTAAAAATCTACTTTGTCCCCAAAGTATACTCAAAAGTAGAGATAGAAATACTCCTTGAGACCTATAGGCCTAGCTAGTAGCATTTTCTTGCATCAAGGGAGTCTAAGGAACCCACACTTAGTCTTTGCCATGCTCCTTATCTTAGGTTTTCCGGTACCTAGACTTCCCATCAATATATGACTCAACAAAAAAAAAACTAGTGAAGTAAAAACTAAAATACTAAAAATAAAACATACCTTAACTTGGTTGCCTCTTAAGCAGCGCCTGATCTAGTGTCGCTGCACGACCCAATCAACTTTTTTCTCCACCTTGAGGATATGAATTTTACCCCTAAATTCACATCCATATTTTTGGTTTGCTCATAGGGAGGTGGTACAAAGATTAAGGAACCAAGTAACGGATAGTTCATGGTAAACCACTCGGCCTTGAAGTGAGGTATGTTTTTATGTTTTTTAACTAGTGCAAAATTAAAAATATAAGATTCTTGTTCTTCATCTTCACACTCTCCCACTATTTTAGATGATTCCACAGACAAGACATCATCTAAACATAATGTAGAAAAGTGCTTTGAGTGAGGCCCAACCAATCCCACTTCAAAATTTATAATATCTACAACACACTCACTATTATTCACCTTCTCAATTTAGTCTCAAGAGAAAGATGACAACTAAATGGCTGTAATTCTTGTGTCTGTTCCACACATTGGCTCGTATCCTCTTTTACTTTACTCAGCCTTTGTAGAGATGGTGGTGGTGGTATCTTCTTAACCTGTTCAACAACATTATGTTTTGAGTACTCAGACTTCCTCGAATTATCAGTAACTTTGTCTGCAGCTGGTTGGCGAGTAAACTTTGCATCTATCACCTTAGTTTTTGTCACGACCCAAACCAGGGCATAGACATAATGGGCATCCCAAGTCCAACTAGGATCGGGGACCGCCCCCTGTTACCTAACCCAACCACTTTATGCATCCTTTGATGGGCTAAATTTTGACCATATAACAAGATAGCATAAATGCACTTATGAAGACTCTGGATAGGGTCACAACCGTGACCGGCCAAATCGAATCCAATTGTACCAAACCAACCATCCAACCACACCAAGCCAAACCAAAGGCCATAACCAATCAGAATATAAAAACATTATATGATAATCACTCCCAAAATATAGTACGATGTATCAACCAATAATATTTTCCAAGGGTGTAAGCCCAACACCAATACCAATGCTAAGGCAAATAGTAATATCGATCCCGCCCATACCAACCCCTAGAAGTACCACAAAGCCTCTAACCAAAAGAGTAAAAATATCCGATTAGGACATGCCCCCAACCATGGCCAAAACCAATATCCAAAATAAAATAAAAATTCCTAAAGATGTCCATAACATGAAATGGAGCCTTCTAAAAGGATGAAAGCTCACCACCTCAGTCCAAATACTAATACTGAGTTTGAGTGCTTAGAATAAAGAGTAGAATAACTGGTTCCTGCATAGCGTGGGTATACATCCTCCAATAGATAGGTTAGCGAGTGATCGCTAGCATAAACTAATGATAAGGATAAAATAATACCATTTACAAAACCAAGTAAAACCATCCATAATGCATACAACCATACATATATATAAGTGCTGGGAAAGGGAACCGGGTTTATCATGCAATTAAAACATTTACCTGGGTTGTGAAGCTTTGCCGTTTTAAACCATCCACGGGCAATATGGGTTCAGATCCCCCTGCTGAAAGGGCCCCAATACGTGTAGCCGCACAACCAGGGAAGTATCCCATGGGATGACTAGTACATCACCCAATATAAGGTGTGAAATTATGCACATGGTCCACAAAGATCAACCTTATACCGGCAAATATGACTTTCCAGTTTCGGTCCCCCCGAGACCTCCACCTTCCATGGCTTAGCTACACCCCCCCTTTAGTGCTCAGTTAAAATCATTTTCAAGCAATCCATTTACCACTTATTAACCAAGGCCATTTAGGATTGTATCATCATAACAACCATAATTGCAAGTACTATCCATAGCCAACCATATGTAAGTTTAAAGGGAATTTTAAGTACCCTTCCATTTACTATATTAAACCTCTTAGGGGAATCTGCGCCTCACAAGCATAACCATTTAGTCATTTTCTTTTCAAACCATTTAAACCATGCATAAATCCTTTATCAAGTTTAAAAAAAGCAAGAGTTTCATTAAAAAGTGATCAATGCAATGAACATATCGTTATAAGCATTTTGTCAAACACATTGGGGCATAGTATATATCCAAAACTAATTACAATTACCAACAACCATTTCTATATAATCCAATTACCCAAAACCACCATTAATCCATATAAAAGCATAATCAAAACCATGAAAAACCACAACCAACCATTTATAAACAAACCCCCCCCCCCCCAATTCATATTTGAAAACCAAAATCATACAATAATGAAATCATAAAAACCAATAATAAAAACCATGCCTTTAGTTGGAACTAAAAATAAGGGAAGAGAACAAGCTTTATACAAAAGAATTGATGGAAAGAAATCACCAAAGAAAGCCCCAAATTAGCTCTTAAGATGAAACCCTAGCTTTCTTTCCCCAAAAGCTTTTGAGAGAATTATGAAGTATTTAGGAATAGTTTCTAAGTGTTAAAGAGTAAAATAATAGGGTAAATACTCTTCCAAGTAGGCTAAAATTTGTGGGGTCCTATTGAGGTTAGTAGGAAAATATCTAGAATACCCCCTCTTAAGTTGCACAAAATCTTGTCACAGGAATACGACTTACCTATACAAATCGTACCCTTTCGATACGAGTGGTACCTACCACTCGTATCGTACACTAACCCTTGGACTTGTCCAGCATACAAATCATCCAACCAAGTCGTATTCAAAGCATACGATCCGTACCTTTCATCTGTATCCCTGGCAGAATAGAATACCAAGAGGATTGAACACTGTCCCCTATAAGAGTACAGGATACGACTCGTAAACAACTATACAACTTATATCCCCTAAGTTATTTCTATTCCAGTAACCCATTAATCCCACCAACCAACACTGGTCAGTATACGATAGGATCATACCACTCATATCCTAATATACAGCTCATACCCATGAGTCGTATTAGGTCCGAAGAATAGAATTCCAGGAAAAATTTTAAGGGCCAAAACCCAGGATGTAACATTCTCCCCCACTAGGATTATTTGTCCCGGAATGACGAGCAAGGTAGGGGTAACCACACACAGAGTTATTTGAATTATAAAACATATTCCCAATCTTAATTAAAGTTTGAAAAAAAAAGGCAAAGATATTAATCTTTTCTTTACCAAACTCAGAAAATAAAGATGTGTTCAAGAACACATACCTTCCACAAAAATCCTGAGAGCAGAAAACAATAGCAAATATTTGGACTTCATGTCCTCCTCCGCTTCCCCATAGCCTCTTTCACTTTATGGTTCCACCACAGAACCTTAATCAAAGCCACATCCTTGGTCCACAACCGACGAACATGCCTATCTAATATCTCTATCGGAACCTCTTTATAAGACAGAGATTTTGAGATACCCAACCCCTCTAAAAAAATAATCAAAAAAGGATTACCAATACACTTCCTCAACATGGAAACATAAAAGACTGGATGATCCAAGCCCAAACTAGCAGGCAACTCCAATTCATACATAATATTACCAACTCTTCGCAAAATCACATAGGGACCAATAAACTGAGGACTGAGCTTCCCCTTCTTACCAAACTGCACTACTCCCAAACACTTTGTCCCCAATCTCAAACTCTAAGTCTTTACGCCTAACATCCGTATAGGAATTTTGGCGATTCTGGATAGCCTTAAGCCTATCCCGAATCACCTTCACCTTCTCCATAGCTTGATTAACCAAATCTGGACCAAACATATCTGCCTCATCAAGCTCAAACCAACCTCTAAAAGATCTACACCTCCTACCATATAACTCCTCAATAGGGGCCATACTAATACTAGAATGATGATTGTTGTTGTAAGAAAACTCCAGCAAAGGTAGATGCTTAACCCAACTACCACCATAATCAATCATGCATGCCTGAAGGATATCCTCCAATGTCTGAATAGTTATCTCTGCTTTCTCATCCTATTGCGGATGAAAAGCAGTACTCATACTAATCATAGTACCCAACCCTCTCTGGAAAGACAGCCAGAAGTGAGATGTAAACTGCATACCACAATCAGAAAAAATTGAGATAGGTACCCCACACAGCTTCACAATCTCCTGAAGATATAGCTTTGCATCATCTTCTATCGAAAAGGTAGTTGTTTTATCCCTCTTTAACTCGAAGGGTTGGAAAACATTGATTTCGAATTTTTAAACTATTTTGAAATTTTAAAGAAAATTTTAAAATAATCTAAGAAATTACAGAGTCGCCACTTAATTTATTTGAAAAGAAATTAAGAAACTTTTTAAAATAAAATCCTAAGTCTTAAAATAAAAGAAGGCTTAGGCTTTTAAGAAAATCCCGCGTAAGAGGTTCTTATTAATATTTTAGAAAGGTTTTTAAGGCACCTAAAATATCCGCTAACTTGCGGTAATTTGGACTATTTGAAAACCATCTTTAACTAACTTTGAAAAAAAAAAAACTGGTTTTTGAAAAGAAAGTGATATAGGACGAAACTTGTATAAAATTAATTTTTGACAACTTAGTAGGGAATTTAACCAAGTCTAAGAAAATAAATAGCAAATAAGCACATAAAGGAGAAAGGGGAGAATTAGAAGATTTAGGATCGTAAGCCCAAATCCATTAACCCTGTCCTAATCTAATTGGGCTTTTGGATCACCTTCACCGATCCTAATCTAAATATCGACTTTTGGTCCATAACCTGCCCTAAACTATTTTTGGATCCATTGACCTAGAATCGGCTTCACCTGTATTAAAATACAATTTTGGCTTTGAGGCTCCAAATGAATGAATAAATAAATAAATGATTAAATGAATAAATAAAAAGAAGACAATAATAAAAATCAAGACTTTTCAATTCTCTTAGTGACCTCATCAATAGGTTTTGACCCATTTTCCTCCTTCATCCATCTTCTAGCACCCGCACGCCATATAGTCGACTTTGGGTTTAAACTTCGAACTTGACTCTAAGAGGTGGGCCTCATTGGCCCATTACGAAATACAAGAGGAGAGGATTCCATTTGGACTTAAGATATTTTTGCAAGCAAAGAAAAGATAAAGAAATTAATATATGTTCAAGGCATAAAAGTGACATTACAAAGCAAAAGAAAATATCAAGAACCAAACTTTGAATGACAATGATAAGCACACTTGCACACGTATAACAAGAATGAGAGTCAACAGATAAAATCCAAAGAAAAGAAACCCACTTACATGCCTTATGATTTATGTTCACATTAAGAATGAATAAAGGTAAAAGGAAGAAGGTCATATTCAATGAATTAATGCGAGAACAAACAACATAAGCTTACCAAAGTAAAGGGATGAGATAATAAGAAAAATAACCATGACTTCTAAAATTTAACAAATATAGACACAAATCCATATAACAATATAAAATGAAGGCTAACTTTTCAAGAAAGGGAATCTTTATTTCAATTAAGGCGACATTAACGAAGATTCATATATTTAAATTACCACAAATATTTTAGGGGAAAACGTGTAACGACCTATGGTTTAGCTTTCTAAGACATCGTTGATTCTCATTTGATATTATGACACAAAGAGAGACACGAATCAAGTTTTTACACACACAAAGAGCACATATAACAATCCAAAGGGAGTAAGAAAAATAGAATAAAATTTTAGCATTTCTAAAAGTGAAATATCGCTCAACAATCTTACTATGCATGACTCAAAAATATCTAAATAATTTTATTTAGCCACAAAAGCCTAAACTTTCTCATCATTTTGACAAATCAACATGCGAAAAAAAAGGAATAAACATCTTGGATGAAAATTAGCTAGCACTTCATCTCTCATATGAGGATTTTGAAATCCATTAAAATAATTAATAAGTGACCAGTTCTTGACTTAACCAATTACTATTTTATTAAGGCAAAACAAGCAATAGTAACTATTCTTTTCGACATAAAGAAAATAACTTTGCATGCTAAAGATAAATATATTCGCCAACAATGAATTTAAACAAATCATAAGAACGTCTTTTAAGCAAAGATTGAAACGTTATTCATAATAATCAAAGAATAAAGTCAAAAAGGGAGAAAAAAATTAATATTATCTATTCTTTTCAACATAAAAGAAATAATTTTACATGCTAAAAATAAACATATCCGCTAACAATGAACTTAAACTAAGCATAAGTACATCTTTTAAGAAAAGATTGAAACTTTATCTATAATAATCAAAGAATAATGTCAAAAAGGAGAAACAATCAATATTAACTATTCTTTTCAACATAAGGGAAATAACTTTACATGCTAAAAATAAACATATCCGCCAACAATGAATTTAAACAAAGCATAAGAACGTCTTTTAAGGAAAGATTGAAACTTTATTCATAATAATCAAAGGGTAAAGTCAAAAGGGAGAAACAATTAATATTATCTATTCTTTTCAACATAAAGGAATTAATTTTACATGCTAAAAATAAACATATCCACTAACAATGAATTTAAACTAAGCATAAGTACATCTTTTAAGCAAAGATTGAAACTTTATCTATAATAATCAAAGAATAAAGTCAAAAAGGAGAAACAATCAATATTAACTATTCTTTTCAACATAAAGGAAATAACTTTACATGCTAAAATAAACATATCCGCCAACAATGAATTTAAACAAAGCATAAGTACATCTTTTAAAGAAAGAATAAAATTTTATCTATAATAATCAAAGAATAAAGTCAGAAAGGCATGTACAACTATTGCTAGCTCATTTTTATACCATGAACATAAAAATAACCATAATATCAATACCACAATGTCTTATGACCTTCAAGGCTTTCTAAAACAAATAATTCCTACAAACAAAATTATAACTACGAACTATGAAGAAGAAAAGGATGAAGAAGAAAACGATAATAAAACAAAAAAAGGGTGTGTTTACCTTTTTTGGAACAACAAAATGGGACTACAAGCTTTCTTCGGAGTCTTGATTAGCACCGGAAGGCATTCAACTCGAGGTCTTCAATTAGCCCACGAATTTCATGGAAAAGAAAATTTTTTTACTAAAATAAAAATTCTTCGTTGCTCAAAGTTTTTTCTCAACCTTGAGACTTGATCTTTCTATCAAAATAGTGGTAGTATTTATAGAAAAGGTTGGGAATTCAATTCTTTTCATCCACCAATGTGGGAGAGAGAATTTAGGGGTATTTTTTAAAATTTTAAAATTGAAGATAAGGTGAGGTGGAAGATAAAGTGGAGGAAAATAGTATAATATAGTACAATTTTTGAATTTCAAAATTGGAAAAAGGACAAGGTTGAGGGGAGAATTGTACAATGTAGTACAATTTTTGAATTTTAAAATTGGAAAAAGATAAAGTTGAGGAGGAATTGTACAATTTAGTACAAATTTGAAATTATTTTTGGTGGAAATTGGGTAGAAGTTATGAGAGTTTGGGATTTTAAATTTAGCCAAATTTATTTAATTTTGACCAAATTAAAAATCAATTGGCGGATTATTGCAATTATGGCCAATTTGATTTCAATTATGGTCAAATCTAATAGATTGACTAAATTAAATTGAAATTCGATACGAATTAATACTTTGTTTAATCACAAGTCTCTTGATGAGATAAAACCATAGAAATATTCGTTAAAATAAATTATTTTTGAGAATAAAATATATTCAAATCAAGGTCTTACCCATTTGAATTAATTTTTCAGGATAAGACTTGATTAAAATTCGATATTTCATAAAATAGATATTTAAATAGAAAAATTATTTAATTTTGTATAATTGAATACGATAATATATAATCGCTACTTAAAATGAAAAAAAATCTAGATAAATGCTTTGAAACACTTTTATTCGGACAAAACAAAAATGTTGTAATTTTATTAAAAATTGAAGAAACTCAGAATTAAACTTAGTTGTGAAGGGCAAAAATTAAGTGTTAACAACTGCCCCCTCCCTTTAGGTAGGGTGGATGCAAGTAACCCTGGGCAAAGGGAGTTTGACACTCCTAATTTTTGTCTGACCACAAATTCATTTCTGATAGAGATTAGTTTTCGCACAAGTTTCATGGAGTTCTGGCCGGACCACGGTATTACGTTTCCTACATATCTTAGATTAGAGGAGAATTCAGGCCACTTGTAGTCCATGAAGCTTGATTTAAAGAACGATTTTCAAAAAATTCATAAGCTATCTCGATTTTGGAGTTTGATAAAACCGAAAAGCTGGAGAGTAAAGAAATTTTGGGGGGAGGTTGGAATGCAGTCAAGTTTTTAAAATAGATCCCAGCCTACATATCCCCAACTTCAACTCAATCGGAAGAAAAGATAGTCTTTTATTTCAGACGATCCTTGGCTCAGGATGAGTTAATACCCCATATTCCCTTAGCTAAAGATTAACTCTCAGTTCATGAGTTATCCAATATAAAAATTTTGAAATGCTAATTACTTTTTAGTTTTGAGCCTGCCATTGCTTAGAAAATTGAATCAAAGTTCTAATGATTTAAAATTTCCCAAAATTTAATAACCGGGTAAGAAGTTATGACTATTTTAAGTTTTAGTCGTTAAACACAATAATTCAGGCCAATAGTGTGTCGCAGACTAAGCCAAAATGGCAATTGTCAGTTTCCAGTGAGGTACCGCAATACCGGTGTATCGCGCTAAAGCTCATTTTCACATTTGTCAATTTCCAGTGAGCCAACGCGATTGTACCATGTCGTACCAAGCTTCAAGGTCCCATCTAGTATGGCAACGCGATTTCACCACGTCACGCCAGCAACCACATTCCCAGTTGTCATTTTCTAGTGGCTTGGTGTGATAGCGATGCGTCACGGCTGGGCCCAAAATTGGGTTTTTCAGTACGAATTTTTAAGTCGTTCTCAAGTATAAATGGATATTTTTCCATGGCCCCAATTAGTATAAACACAAAATTAACCCCTAAATAACCCATTATCTCATCATTTATTCACTTTATTCAAAGATTAAGTCATTCTCTCTAAAAAGGAGCCAAACCCTAGCTTCAAAAAAATAAGAGCAATCTCAGAGGATTCACCAAGAACTTCAAAAAACTCACAAATTAAGGTATGTTAGGTGTTCATCTATGGGTTCCTTTCACCCATAGAGTCCACGAATCCATTTTCAAAATACAAGATTGTTGAATTATGAATTTCCATGCTTAAATTGAATTGAATTCATATTCATGTTATTGTTGGGTTTTAGTCCATGATTAAATTACATTCTTTTATGAAGTTAATCATTGTATATGTTGAATTACATGACCTTCATAATAAACCCTTAAATTTGCAAGTTGATTGATGTAGCCATGATGACTATATGTTTTGATTATTGTATAACCTAAGCATGCTCCCTATGTGTTTGATAAAATGCCTATGTGAATGAAATAGTGCCATTATAACATGATAGCATGTATTCCCCATTCAAGTATAAGTAGATGCATTACAAGTGTTTGATTAAATGCCTCAATGAGTGAACTATGAACAAGTATACATTGTTATAATTTTCAAGAGTATATTATGCTTTATTTTCATGCTATCAAGTCCTGGGGGTATTTAGTACCCGACAATTTAGTTGTGTGCTTAGAGCCAATGTCAGTTACAGAATCTCAGTCATGTCACAATCAGTAGTAGTCATAGTTAGTTACAAAACTCCGTAGAACTTAGCCAGTTACCGAACTTCGAAAAACTCAGTAAGCTTAGTATCAGTCCATTCTAATTCAGTATACTCAGTTCAGTGCCTTTCAGTTGGGAGTAGGATTCAGCACCGAATGAACCGAAGGATGGGGGCTCACCTGCTAGTAGAGGGTGTGATCTCTAGAGACAATCCTTGTATTCCAGAACTACGTAGCCAGTGTAGGTTAAAACATCAAACCTGTAAGTTGAGGGTTGAAGAGGTGTTTTAACCTGACAGATTAGGGTTCCACTATTCTCATTAAAGTACTTGCCAGATGAGGGTAACTCTTCAGTGTCTTTACCCGTGGCACGGTACTGACACCCTTCTAACTGGGTTCACAAGTTGGACCCCAACTCAGTTATTTTATTTGGGGTATGTCGGTTAGATGATTACCTCCTACAGTTTCAGTTTTAGTGTTCAGATTAGAACTCAGTTTAGTTTTACAGAATCAGGAATGTCAGATATAATTAACTAGTATCAGTAAATCAGTTATCAGTAACTTCAGATATAAGTTACTCAGTATCAAAATTTAGGACTTAGCTTTAGACAAGCTTAGTCACAATATTTATTTATAAGCACAGTAGTGCATACTCAGTATTTATAGTAGTATCAGTTATACATGTACTCTCATGTTCAGTTACTCTATATCATACAGTCAGTTATTGTTCATGCATATGAACCCTTGCATTCGGCCTTACCTCATCTATAATACTAGTATATTCCACGTACTAACACATACTCTTTCTTTGCACTATGATGTCTCACATCATAGGTCTGAATGCTCAGGTTCCCGACCGTGTATAGATAGTGTAACGCCCCAAAAATGGGTCCCGAGATGTCACACGGTGCTTAGGATCACAAGTGACCCCAAGCTAACCCTCCTACTAGCATAACTCATAAGCAACTGAATAAAATGTATAAATATGAAATAATAATGCGGAATATAAATCTTTTATGAATTTGCTCAATACAACATGAATTTACAAATGACAACTCTGCTTTTTCCAACAAACTAAAACTGAATACATCAACTTCTATGACTGTCTATGAAGCCTTATAAAGCCTCTACTAGTACTAACTATAGGTAGTCAGGTCACGACTCCTAACTATCCCAACTCAATATGACTGAATAAAGGAAATACGACATATTCTCGAACTATATAAATAACTGAAGCCCTTGAATCAAATGACTCATCACATATTGACTGGATACCACGAACTGACTAGATCTAAAGGTGCATACTATACTTTGTACCTGCATTCCGAGAAAATATAGCCCACATACGAATATATGGGTTAGTACCATAGAAATGTACCGAGTATATGGGGGTGCAATGCATATATAACAGAATATCTTAATATCATCACAATTTATAAAACTATGCATGCTGATATAAATGACTCACTTAGCTCGAATTAAATCATCAAAATCATGGATGAATAATACATGTAAAGTAAAACGAGTGAGTCATTACAATAAGTTCTCAATTCACTTTTCTCTCGGTTTCAAACTCGTAAAGTAATCAAGTCTTAAAATAGCTCTATTTAGAGCATACGTTTCAATCTTTTGGAAACAAGTAACTTTCTCAGAAATCATAGTTTTCAAACCATACACACTTATTTTAGATAGAGCAGAGACACACACACCCCATGGGAGTTTCTTATAACCGACATAAACCATGTGAGCTTATCATGGAGTCCAATGTTTTGACCTCCTAAGGAAGAAAGCCCACATTGGGAAGGAGCGTCATACTCTTGCCAGGGAGTATAACCTCAACTCAGTGATCACAAACTCAGCCTTAGGCCCACAAATCTCAAATCCTACGGTGGCACATAGTTCTAGGGAAGTAGGGTACGCTCACCCACGCCTCCCGCTCGGTGCTAAATACTACTCCCGTACTCAAGCTCAGTCTTATTTAGGAAATCGACCTCAAACTAATCTCAAGGGCCTATAGTGAAGGCCAAATCATATTTCTCATAATTGAATCATAATACATTGTGGATTCCTATTTTCAACTCAAAAATCATGATATAAATTTCAATTCAAATATCGGTACATAATTTGATAAAGGAAAACTCCAAATCATAATATCATAAAAATCCAATTTCAACCTTGACATAAATATAACGATTCTATCTTCCAAAATATCATCTCAAGTTCCATACTTGTTCAATATCAAAACAACAATCTTTGCTTTTGGGAAATACTTATAAAATTATTTTCACGACTCGAGATCAAAATCTCCTTATAATTTCATCACATATATTTAAGACCCAAAATATAAAGATTTAATACATCAAAATCATATCTAAATTTCATACTCAACAATCATCTCAAAAATCTTCACTTATCTCAATTAAAATTTTGGGAATAAATTCATGACATAAATATCATAATTTCAACAACTCAAAATTCATATCACAAATTCCGTAAATTCACTCCCAATACTCATTTCAAATAAATTCAACAACATCAATTCTTAATAAGAAAATATAAATTAAAATATGTATATCTCAACTCAAATCATATCAAGATAAAATATAATGCCTTCAAATACTTAATTCATGTATAATTACATAAATCCAAAATAAGATAAATTGGTATAAACTTCAAAATAAAATTTTACGCAATTTTTATAAAAATCAAGTTTTTGGCACAAGAACAGAAGGATTATTCTTGTTCAACACCCACATACCTCAAATTTGGGACTTTGGATTAACTTGGAATTCCGGAACTCAATTCGTAAGATTGGTAGGTGCTCCTTGTAGCTCTCGCAATGGGGATTCCGAATCTTGAATAAATTTCGAATTTCTACAGTTGAATTTTGATGGATCTTGATTTGTATATTGGGACTAGGGAGCGTTGTTCTTGGAAATTTTGCTGAATATGACCATAATATGGTCAATTGGAACATAAATCCCGTATTAATGGACTAATAAATCGTGGAAAATAACTAAAATCCCCTCAAAAAATTAAAAATGTCGCAGAAATTCTGCAAGTTGACAGCTTATAGGCTGAAGTAAATTGGTCATAACATTTTACTCAGATGTTGGATTTGGATATAATCAGCGGCATTGGAAAGAAGAATCAAAGAGATTTCATTTGATATATCGCAGCTCTCTCAGTTCATTATATACAGGAAATTATGATCGTTGGAAGTTGACCCTGAAATACTAAAAACTGGGCAACAGGCTATGCATTTTGCTACTGGTTTGAAATCCAAACGTGGCCTTATGCATTCTGAAAAATTCTAAAACTCACCTGATATGTAAAATGATCTTGTCCGATCATAAAGCAACTTGAAAATAGAAAAACGGATGTCTAGAAGGTCATGAATTAATTCCCCGAAGTTTGAAGGTTCAAAATAAACTAAGTGTTGAATACTTAGCTAAAGTTCTAAGTGTTAGGCTCCTTGTGATTCATTTTGAAAGCTCTAACGACGAGGGAACTTTGCGGGGTCTTACAGATAAATTCAGATTCAGTTAGCAATAGTAGATTAGCAGTGAGTCCTCATCATTCGAGGATATTCTTTAATTTTGTTATTTCAGCAGACTCAATATTTCAGTACATGGAGTTAGTTGGGGGATTGTCCCATCAACTCCACTTTCAAACAGTTTCAGTTAGAGGCTTTTCAGACTAGTTTTTAGTCAGTATTCAATTTTATAGATTGTTATTTCAGTTGATATATTTTATCAGTATTTCAGATATTTTAAACCTTATGGCATTTCAGACTATTATTCTGCATTTATTATAGTATTATGTTTTAGATCTCACAGCAGATATTAGTCATGGGCTTGTAGTCTTTCGAGGTTGTAAGCACGGTATAGTGTCTGGGGTACAGACTTAGGGCATTACAATGAGTGACAAGTTGATCGAGTTGTGGAAAAGAGGCTTGTAACCTCTTAATCATGAATGTGAAATCTTTCACATCCATAGGTAAAAACTTACCAGGACATAATTTCCCAAACTCTAGGTGTCCTATCACTCAAATTTGAAGAAAGAAGAATGTTACCCTCGATAAGAGTTTAGAAATACCCTGAGAGTAAAGCTGAAACAAAAATATCTCGAAGTACCCACATGTCTTTTAATAGAGGTGTGGTTTGATTGGTGGTGGCGATCATTCTTTAGCTCGTGTCCAAAGAGTTTGACATCCCTATCTAGACTATGTCCTATTTTGCTGCTAAGAAAAAGTTCCACATTGTGCTGAGTCCTATCTGGAGTCATCTGCACCTGTGGTTTTGATTTGAGATTTTTATCCTCTCGAATACTCTCGACAATGTCTCAAATAAAATTTTTAGTGCTAAACATAATTCATGAAAGAGGTATATAGTCTTTTACCATATCTCTACATGAGTATTGCCTAGAAAGTGAAGTCATCCCCTCATGTACCTGTTTGGAAGGAAATAACTTGCACTAATAGGCACAATAACCCTCTTGGTTGTTGCATAATTAGCTCCTTTGTTGATTGAATGTCTTCAAAGTGGGGTGGCCCTTTTGAACACCGATGACACTTTATGCAGAACGGTCCCTACAATCGTGTAATTATATGTTGATGTGGCAACCCTTTTGAGTCACCTATAATACTTGTGGAATGATAATCTTTTTGGTTATTGATAATAATTCTTAGCATGTGACCTTGGGTAAGTCCTGCTCATCTTTTGTTTTGATGTGACTTATAGATTTTCCCTGAATTGACAATCTTTGGATAATCTTGCACATTATTTGATGTTGGATACGAGGCGACTTACAGATATCCTTTGAATTACTAGCTTCTAGGTGATCCTGCATATTATCCAACCTTGGATAAGAAATGGCTTGCACATATCCCTCCAATCGCTAGCCCTCAGGTATTCCTGCATATCATTCTACCTTGGATACAATATGACTTATAGATATCTCTCAAATTGCTAATCTTTGGCTAACCCTGCACATAATCAATCTTGGATATGACGCAGCTTATAAAGAACCCTTAGACTTATCAATTTGATAATCTCGCATATTTTTCGATAAGAATGTAGTTGGGACTTATGAATAACCTTCGGACTATCAATTTTTGGGTAACCTTGCACACTATTTGATTAGGATGTCGTTGCGGCTTATAGATGACCTATGGGCTCTCAACTCATAGGTAGTCTTGCACACTATCCTACTTCAAATAATATGACTTATGACGACCCTCAAATTATTAATTTCTAGGAAATCGCTTATATCACCCATCTTTAGATAGTGACTTAAAGGCATACCTTTAAATAGTGTACTCTTGATGCATTCAAATGTTGATTCATAAAATGATGAGATATCCTTGATGCCAGCATTTATGTCTTGTGTGTCAACAGATATTAAAAACTAATGATATCCTCGATGCTAGCATTTGTGTCTCATGTGTCAACAGATATTGAATGTTAATAATATCCTCGATGCAAGTATTTGTGTTTTGCATGTCAACAGATATTAAATGCTGATGATATCTTAGATGCCAACATTTGTGTCTCGTGTATCAACAAATTTTGAATGCTGATGATATCCTTGATGCTAGAATTTTTGTCTCACGTGTCAACGGATATTAAATATTAATGATATCCTCGATGCCATCATTTTTGTCTCGTGTGTCAATAGATATTGAATATTGATGATATCCTCGACTCCAGCATTTGTGTCTTGCATGTCAATCTATATTGAATGTTGATGATGTCCTTGACACCAGTATTTGTGTCACGCGTGTCAACAGATATTGAATGCTGATGATAGCCTTGACACTAGCTTTTGTGTCTCGTGTGTCAACAGATATTAAATGTTGATGATATCCTCAATGCCAGCATTTATGTCTCGCATGTCAACAGACATTAAATGTTGATGGTATTTTGTGCCATGGCTTCTTTGGCAATGAAAATGATTTCACCTGAGTCCGTTTGTCTATATTTTTGCTTTTTACATGTACCTGTACTCAATGTAGATAGTTAGTAAACACAATGTTGCTCTTACTGGCGGCCACAATCAAATTTACAAAAGTTTAAATAACAAATACTTGGCATCATAATCTGAATGGTTTAATTCTCTATTCATCCTCTTTTTGAAGAAGTATTTAAATAGTAGACCTACTAGATATAAGTGAGTAGGTAAAATCCCTTTTTAGGGTCACTCAAATACAACTCTTTTTTTCTTCAATGAATTTTGAGGAAGAATTTTTGCTTTTTCTCCTATTGAGTAATTCTTTTGATTGTTGTATTTTGCCGACTCCTTTGAATGCACCTGCGCTCAAAGTAAATATTTAATAGACACAAAGTCTCTTATGCTAGAGACTGCTTTTATATAAAGAATTCTAATACAATATTCATAAAGAAGATAAGACCCTTTGTTTGTCCTTCATGGTCTCAAGAAATGAGATAAGCAATTCAAAAGGTCCTGGATAAATAGGTATTAAACTTATTTTTGTGGCTACCCAGAAATACCGTTCTTTAGCATTATATACTTTGGTGTGACTCGCAACTCACTTGGGGATTTTTTGAAAAAGATTCCCATCTTGGTGTATTGATCCCTGCATCCATAGAAAAATGATTAGGTTGAGTGAAACTACTCCGTATTGATCTTCTTCAATCCTTGGTTTGCTCCTAGCCATCTTTCATATACTCCATCGTGTTGGGACTTCCCTTCTGACTCCCCGTTCCAATAGATTCCTAGGCAATCACTAAGTAAAAAATATTTGGATAGACTTTTTGAAGTAGTCTTACTTTTTAGAAACTAGTTTAAAAAATCTGTAAAAGTTTTAGAAAAGTATCTACAGTCATGTCATGTACTATCTCAACGAACGTCTTCTTCCTAAGGTTCAGCTATGCTCGACATCCAACGGAGGATTTCCAAAATTCATCATCATTGCTGAATGGTTCTTCAAAAGGTCTAATCGTAGCAAGAAATTTAGTCTATCTAGACTTTGTCACAGCTGGTGATTTCTAAAGGTTGACTTTGACCTTTGGTACTAGAGAATGTGAAATATATTCCAGTGTTTATTGGAAATTTTGAGGCCTTGCTCAAAATTTCTACCCCAGTTTAATGTTGTTTGAGATAATCTCAGCTCGAGATGATCTGAAGTCTTCGCAGGTCTTTATCTTCTTTATTGGATGATGATCTTCCTCTTATGAATTTTTGAGATTCCTTTCTGCAAATTCTTTTCTAGTTTCCATTTCCTGGGGTTATATGTCCGAGCCATTGGGTGCGTACATTTCCCGTTGAAGCAGGATTTAAGTCAAATATAGTTCAAGACTACGCTAGGGATATATAGAAAAATCTAATGGGTTGACTGAAGCATACATAGGCCGCCTACGTATCTCATTCTTGAGAATTCAGGTCATCACGTAGTTCATACGTAGAAGAAAAGGATCAATTCTCCTAAGCGGTTTACCAAAGACGACATAGGCTGCCTACGTATACCTTTCTTGGAAATTAAGGTCAAACGTAGTTCGTATATAAAGGAAAGGATAAATTCTCCTAAGGGGTTGACCAAAGCCGACATAGGCCGTCTACGTATCCCTTTCTTGGGAATTCAGGTCAAATGTAGTTCATACATAAAACTCAATTTCAGGGTTAAATGGCCTTAGATACTCTTATCCATCCTAATAGGACAGAAATAAGCACACTATGGATGACATTACACTCTCATTATGTTTGTCTTGATAGAACGAGTGATCAACTATCCAATTTTCTTTGAGATAATTGATAAGATTCCTTTTCGTTGCTTTTTCTAGATAGACATCAGCCCTGATTCTCTTAGTCATTGTCCTCCTAGTTATCCACCTCAATTTCATTCAGATTAGGATTTCTTGATTCTCGAACTCTTTGGCTCTTCTGTTGAGTATTCTAGGGCTATTGTCTCCCATTCATCATTATCTTTCTCGATTTTCTCATTTTGCTTCTTGACATGACAGGACAATGACATGTTTTTACGTTATTGTTACACAACAGGCAACGAGTAATAAGTAGATTAGAGGTCCATTTTAATAATGTTCCTCTAATTCATCTTCCATGATCCTGGTTGACTTGGAAAATTCTTCCATAGTAGCATCATATTTTTTCCTATTCTATCCTCAAGAAAATCTCTTATAGGTTTTAAAAATGACTGGTATAGTCTAGTTTTACTGCTAGTCATTTTTATTTTCCTGTAACAAAGCTATAGACAAGAGGGAAATCTCTTAGTCACTTTGATCCAGTGAAGTAGGGCCATTTTATGCCAACACAGAGTAGTTTCTATTACCTGCAAAGTAAAAACAACTCAAAGGCTGACATGTTAGATGTCGTTAGTAATAAGAAAAACAATATATAAGGTAGGAAGTAAACACATAGAGTTGTTTCTCATCTCATGCGAATTGATCCATAAAGTAATGATGACTCGAGAATTTCAATGAACAGGAGTTTGATTAATGATAAAGATAGGTGGAATTTATCAGAAAGGCTCAACTCTTCTCCTTTTAGACCTTATTTCTTCTTTCAAGAAAGTGAAGGAAACTAGAGTTTTTGGGAATAGGGGCCGGGCCAAAAGGCTGCCTACGTATCTCACGGAGGATAAATTAGGCCCTGTTTCGGACATATAATGGCTTCTTCTGAGTCCATAGTCAACCTTCCTAAAATGGTATCGAGCATTAAGAAAGTTTTAAGAGTGATTGCGGACTTTTCTAAGAGACTTGGGAGACCTGGAGTATATTTGGTTGGACTTTTGTATAGTGAAAAATATTTGTGCCTAAATATGCTCTATGAAAATTAGGATTGGATGAATTCACCTTTGATTTGAATCAACATAACAAATATAAGAACATATAGCAGTTATATCACACAACTCACAAGCATATTGTAATAAATGTGCATCCTAATTGGGTGACCCTTTTGAGCGAAGGGTTGGCCTAATATATTTGAAGGAAGTATATGTTTTTTAAAATCAATCCATTATCCCCTAAAACCTCCATAGATATACATAAAGGGCATAAATTCTTCGAAAATTTGCAAAAAAGGGATACATTATTTAGGGAAAGGAAAAATAACATGAGAAAAAGAACAATGTCCCGCGCAGGGGATAGTAACTCCTAGATGTTCCTTCATAGCCTTTTGTCCTCTTAGCTTTGTCCATTTCTTGTCATATGTGACATCTGTTGATGATGAAGTGATTCCCGTATAACTGTGCTCTATCTCATAAGTCATTAGTCTGGGAGATCATGCAATCGTCCAAATCGATCAATCATCAACCTCTTGTCTAACTCACTTTAATTGTTTCATCAATTGGTGGATGATTGAGACATATTACATGAAAGCAAGCAAAGTAAGTATTCTCCCTACCCCCAAAGGATAATGGGTTGTATTAAATAACATATATTTTTTCAACACATAAATATGCTTCATCTTTAATTGACTCGTGGCTAATAGACGCAGGACAGGTTTTTCAATGGGCCCAATACCCCCTCGGGTAGTGGGTCGTCCTAGGCTCATGCCTAAAATAGGGTTTTGGTTTAGCTCTATACTGGATGTCTAGAGTGGGTTTCAACCAGGTTTCCAAGCGGACGACTTGAGTTTGAAAATACAAACAGACATCGGACGCCTCACGTGCGGATAAACCGTCACATTTCCAACATTTTATTTGGAATTGAACAACAGGGTACGGGAAATCCATGAAGCCCCAAATCATTTTAATAATCATCATGCAAGATTATGTCATCAAATGCAACAGCTAAATTTTGCAAAATCGAAACATATAAGCACGTAAATGTTTAAACAGATAGTTAAAAGATAAATTCAAATATTTGGTTAGAACCTAGTTAAAGTCCTCAGCGGAGTCATCATTTCTGTTTTATCCCTTTTTAACTCGAAGAATTGGAAAACATTGATTTTGACATTTTAAACTATTTAGAAACTTTAAAGAAAATTTTGAAACAATTTAAGAAATTACAAAGTCGCCACTTACTGTATTTGAAAAGAAATTAAGAAAACTTTTTAAAATAAAATTCTAAGTCTTAAAACAAAAAAAGACTTAGGCTTTTAAGAAAATACCGGGTAAGAGGTTCTTATTAACATTTTAGGAAGGTTTTTAAGACACCTAAAATATCCGCTAACTTGCGGTTATCTTGAGTAACTTTGAAAAAGAGAAGTTGATTTTTAAAAAGAAAGTGATTTAGGAAGAAACTTGTATAAAATCAATTTTTTATGACTTAGTAGGAAATTTAACCAAGTCTAAGAAAATAAATAGCAAATAAGCACGTAAAGGGGAAAGGGGAGAA
This sequence comes from Capsicum annuum, assembly GCF_002878395.1. Classification (NCBI taxonomy): domain Eukaryota; kingdom Viridiplantae; phylum Streptophyta; class Magnoliopsida; order Solanales; family Solanaceae; genus Capsicum; species Capsicum annuum. The sequence goes on from NC_061114.1 coordinate 21,223,634, forward strand.
TTAGAAGATTTAGGCTCGTAAGCTTAAATCCATCAACCCTGTCCTAATCTAATTGGGCTTTTGGCTCACCTACACCTGTCCTAATCTAAATATCGAGTTTTGGCCTATAACCTGTCCTAAACTATTTTTTGAGATCCACTGGCCCAAAATCGACTTCACCTGCATTAAAATACAACTTTGGTTTCAAGGCCCCAAATAAATGAATAAATAAATTATTAAATAAATAAATAAAAAGAAGACAATAATAAAAATCAAGACTTTTCAAGTCTCTTAGTGACCTCATCAATGGGTTTTGACCCATTTTCCCCTTCATCTATCTTCTAGCACCAACATGCCATATAGTCAACCTTGGGTTTAAACTTTAAACTTGACTTGAAGAGTGGGCCTCATTGGCCTATTACGAAATGCAAGAGGAGAGCAGTCCATTTGAACTCGAGACATTTTTTGCATCCAAAGATAAGATAAAAAATTAATATATGTTCAAGTCATAAAAGTGACATATTTCAAAGAAAAAGAAAATATCAATAACCAATTTTTGAATGACAATGATAAGCACACTTGCACGCGTATAACAAGAATGAGAGTCAACAGATAAAATCCAAAGCAAAGACACCCACTTACATGCCTTATGATTTATGTTCATATTAAGAATGAATCTAAAAAAAAACCGGTCATATTCAATGAATTAATGCGAGAACAAACAATGTAAGCTTGCGAAAGTAAAGGGGTGAGACAATAAGAAAAATAACCATGACTTCTAAAATTGAACAAATATAGACACTAATCCATATAACAAAATAAAATAAAGGCTAACTTTTCAAGAAAGAGAATCTTTAAATTTAAATTAAGGCGACATTAACAAAGATTCAAACATTTAAATTACAACCAACATTTTAGGGAGAAACAAATATATCCGCCAACAATGAATTTAAACAAAGCATAAGAACGTCTTTTAAGCAAAGATTAAAACTTTATTCATAATAATCAAAGAATAAAGTCAAAAGGGAGAAACAATCAATATTATCTATTCTTTTCAACATAAAAAAATAACTCTACATGCTAAAACAAACATATCCGCTAACAATGAATTTAAACTAGGCATAAGTACATCTTTTAATCAAAGATTGAAACTTTATCTATAATAATCAAAGAATAAAGTCAAAAAGGAGAAAAAATCAATATTAACTATTCTTTTCAACATAAAAGAAATAACTTTACATGCTAAAAATAAATATATCTGCCAACAATGAATTTAAACAAAGCATAAGTACATCTTTTAAGTAAATATTAAAACTTTATCTATAATAATCAAAAAATAAAGTCAAAAAGGCATGTACAACTATTGCTAGCTCATTTTTCTTTCATGAACATGAAAATAGCCATAATATTAAACCACAACATCTTATAGCCTTGAAGGTTGTCTACAACAAATAATCCCAACAAACAAAATTATAACTACGAACTACGAAGAAAAAAATGATAATAAAACAAAAAAAGAAGAAGAAAAGGTGTGTTTACTTTTTTTGGGGCAGCAAAATGGGACTACAAGCTTTCTTCAGAGTCTTGATCACCACCAAAAAGCGTTCAACTCGAGAACTTCAATTAGCCCACGAATTTCATGAAAAAGAAAATTTTGTTACTAAAATAAAAACTCTTATTTGCTCAACGCTTTTTTTTCAATCTTGAGACTTGATCTTTCTACCAAAATAGTGATAGTATTTATATGAAAGTATGGGGATTCAATTATTTTCATCCACCAATGTGGGAGAGAAAATATAGGGGTATTTTTTGGAATTTTAAAATTAAAGATAAGGTGAGGTGGAAGTTAAGGTGGAAGGAAATTGTACTATATAGTACAATTTTTGAATTTCAAAATTGGAAAAAGACAAGGTTGAAGGGTGAATTGTACAATGTAGTATAATTTGAATTTCAAAATTGGAAAAAAAAAAAAAAGACAAAGTTGAGGGAAAATTGTATAATCTAGTACAAATTTGAAATTATTTTTGGTGGAAATTGGATAGAAGTTATGAGAGGCTTTTTAGGAATTTTGGAATTATTTAAAATATAACCCCAATTGGGATTTAAAATTTAGCCAAATTTATTTAATTTTGACCAAATTAAAAATCAATTGGTGGATTGCATTGCAATTATGGCCAATTTGATTTCAATTATGGCCAAATCTAATAGATTGGTTAAATTAAATTGAAATTCAATACGAATTAATACTTTGTTTAATCCCGAGCTTCTTGATGAGATAAAACCAAATAAATATTAGCCCAAATAAATTATTTTTGGAAACAAAAGATATTTAAATCAAGGTCTTACCCATTTGAATTAATTTTTCAAGATAAGGCTTGATTAAAATTAGATATTTCGTAAAATAGATATTTAAATTAAAAAATTATTTAATTTCATATAATTTAATACAATAATATACAATCGCTACTTAAAATGAAAAATTTTTCTAGATAAATGCTTTGAAACGCTTTTATTAGGACAAAATAAAAATGTTGTAATTTTATTTAAAATCGAAGAAACTCAGAATTAAACTTAATTGTGGAGGGCAAAAATTAGGTGTCAACAGTAGTCCTCACTGGCAGAAAGTGAGAAGACTTCGTCATCCTCTCAACGATGGCCCATATTGAATCAAATTGGTTTCGAGACCGAGGAAGACCGGTAATGAAATCCATATTGATTGCCTCCCACTTCTTTTCGGGCAACTCAATTTCTTGATGTAATCCACCAGGCCTCATGTGCCAACCTTAACCTATTGACACACCATGCACTTGGCCACAAAGTCAACCATACCCCTCTTCATCCCATTCCTCCAATAGATCTTCTTGAGATCATGATACATCTTTGTTGAGCCGAGATGAACAACATAGCGCGACTCATGTGCCTCAACCAAAATCTTTTGTTGCAAACCATCTACATCAGGAACACAAAACCTCCTTTTATACCGCAAAGTACCATCATGATAATCTCAAACACCACCACCTTTTGCCCATTAACATCACTTTTGATTTTCATCAAGACAAGATCTAGCACTTTCTTCTCCTTAGTCTCTGCACCAAGATATGAATGAACGACTTCTTGCACCATCACACCACCATCCTTGGAGTTCAAGAGACGAGCTTAAAGATTAGCCAAGCGGTGAATATCCTTCGCCAATTCCCGTTTTTCTTTCTCCACATGAGTTAAACTTCTCATAGACAACCTACTAAGATCATCAGCAACCATGTTAGCCTTACTTGGGTGGTAGTGAAGACTCATATAATTGTCATTGAGAAGATCTAGCCATCTCTTCTGCCTGATATTGATCTTCTTCTTTGTGAACACATACTGTAGGCTCTTATGATAAAAAAAATGTCCACGTGAACACCATACAGATAATGCCACCATATTTTCAAAGAAAATATAACCACCAATAGCTCTAAATCATGAGTAGGATAGTTCCTCTCATGCACCTTCAACTGCTTGGAAGCATAGGAAATCACCTTCCCATGCTGCATCAAAATGTAACATCCTGTATTTTACTTATACTTGTTCTAATTATATGCAACTTGGTAAAGCCTTGTGGTATAGGTAACAGATGATATTTGTTATGTGAGTAATGATGGTGTAGATGAAATTATAGATATTGCCTGTACGTTTTAATGTGATGCGACCAAGTTAATGTCGATACAACTATTTAAACTTGGGATTGTAGGCTAATATTTGAATCTAAAGTTTAAAGTGACCAAGTATATACAAGTTTTAGGTTAGATCCAAGGGATTAAGAACTAAAAATAAAGTATTTTATTGAGGTGCTTGTTTGACTTAATTAAGCTAGTTGGTGAGTCACCTACTTGAGATAAATGGACCAAGTTAATGGACCCAAGGTTATGGATCAGATTTGATCCTATGTTAAGGTACTCATTTGGGCATAATTCAAGTAAAAGAAAAGGAAATGAAGAAATGGATCAAACACTTAATCTTTCAAAGGCCCAAGTTAATTGAACCCAAAATAAGAATTTAAGCAAGTAAGTACATCACCTACTTTGAAATTTTGAGCAGCTTAAACCCTTAAGTAGGTGCATCACCTACTTGGACTAATTTGTGGCTAAAAATGAGGTCAATAATAGAAGTTATAGAGGGTTCAATATAAGATCAATATAGCTGGTCATTTTACTCATTTTAAACACAATATTCACCCTTTTAAATTTCTGTTTTCTCCTTTTCTTAACAAAGATAAGAACAACAGCCCTAAAATTCCTTCTACGATTCTTGAAGATACCCTCTTCTTTGCAAGCTAAGGTAAGTGAAAACATTTAAGGTTTAGCTTAATTATCTTATGGAAGATTAGAAAAACATGCTATAGGTGCCTAATTATAAATACATGGCAGAATATAGAATAAGTTACTTGCTCACTTTTTCCTTGTTATTAAGAGATCTCTTTTCTTCTTTGGTTTAAAGTGTGAAGGAAAGTGAAAGTTGAAGTTCTTGAGGTATTCAAATTTAAAGGATAAGTTGCAGAATTAAGGTAAGGTAACTACCTTATTTTGTTCTCCTTGTATATGAAGAGAGGGAATTATGGATATGTTGATGAGTTCAATAATTGATTGCTACAATAAAAGAGATTTAGGACTATTTTGTATGTATTTGTTATGGAATTTGAGGTTAATGTTGGAGAAAGGTGTGATTAGTTAGCATTGAAATATAGAATAAAGGTGTGGCAGTACACCACCGGACTAATTATTGCATATATTTACTGCCCAATTATTTTGTGTATTGTTTAGAGGGTGTAATAAAGACAAGGTAGTTTCAATGAATCTTATAAGAACATGTATGGTATGTGGGTGAAATTGGAGGAGAAAAGGATTAAAATAACACCCTTGATCGATAGATTAAGGGCTTACTACCCGGTTACTGTTTTGGTAAAGTTCATAGCCCAAATGTGTTGGTTGGTTACTAATATTAGTTTACCATATATTCTATTGTAGATAAGTAATCAAAAGGCGGGAAGTCAAGTTGGGTTAGTATCAGATTTGTACGACCAGGTATGTAAGGCATACTCTATTTTGCACTCTTTGGCATGAAATCGGACATTTGTTCCATCAAGTAAGTTTCTAAGGTTATTTTATAACAAGTGATACATAATAGCAGCGTATTATATCCCATGTAGCCAATGACCTTGTTCCTACTCTCTAACGTGTTAAAATACCTCAATACATGCTTATTATTAAGCTTGTAAGTCTAGTTTCACTAGAAAATTTTAGGACTTCTCCGTTTACTCAAATAAGACCCATGCGTTGTTTTCAGCTCCTAAACACTTCAACTATGTGCCAACAGATCCCTACCTCATTGTTTTTGCATTAAGTGCCCATTTACATGTCTCTTATTGGTAGATTATTGTTTCAAGGCACCATAACATTATGACCACCAAAGTAACAATCTTAAAGGCTAAATAAATTAAGTAACGCAAATCTGTAAAATGAGTGGCAGATCAGGGGCATAATCCTTGCATAGGACGATCTCAATACATTTATATATGGGTGGTAGCTCAAGGGCAAAAGCCTAGCATGGGCCAATCCCAATGTTCATACATGGGTGACAGCTCAAGGGAGTAAGTCTAGCATAGGCCGATCCCAATTTGTCTATTTATCACTAATCAGCTGGCCATTTGCATTATATGTCTTACAAAGATTATGAAGTAAGAAAGGTAAATAAAAAGAAAAGAATGTAACGTATGTAGTCCCACAAGTATATATAAAGGTGGTCTACTAGTACTACTTATACACTTGTATCTTTTAGAGGCTTTGTAGACTAATGTAAAGTTAAACATGACAGTGTCTTGTCTTTTAGATGTTGTGGCCCCAACGACCAAGTCTTGTATATATAATTTTGTGCTTGCTTGTGTAGTTATTCTCATTGATGCATTATATCATATTTGTCATAACCTTTGGTTGTCATAGTTCCATGCATGAGAAGTACAAGGTTATGAATTGGTTCTCTCGGGCCTTCACGGCTATGGGTGCTTGTCCGCCCCAATGGGATTTGAGGTATGACAAAAGTGGTATCAGAGCAGGTCTTCCTAGGGTGTCTACAAAGTCATGTCTACGTAGAGTCTTACTTATGGGTGTGTTGTACACCACATCTATAAACAAGAGGCTATGGGCATTTAGCGGTTGTTTCCTTTTTTCACATCTTAGATCATGCATCAGAGCCCAAGTCATAGGTGAAGTCTTATTTAACCACTAAATCTATTTTTTCTCTTATTATAGTAAAGATGCTGGTTATAAGAAGGAGTAAGAATACAGGTAAGCGAATAGATGTGGCTACCGGAGAAGGGACCAGCAAGTCACCATAGGCAAGTTAATCAAAGTGAGGCTCAAGCTAAGTTTGTATCAAAAAATTCTTTTACTCCTCCATCTCCAGAAAAGATAAGAAGGAGGATAACCACATCCTTATAACCACCTATTAATGCTACTGATCAAGATCTAAGAAATACGGTGCAATTGTTGGCTCACATAGTTATTGGAAAAGCTCAAGGACAAACTATTCCAACCACAGATTCTAGTGGTGCAGATAGGGAAGCTAGCCTACGGACACAGGATTTCCTTAATCTAGATCTCCCACATTCACTAGATTAGATATTAATGAAAACCCATAAGACTTTATTGATCAAATCCAAAGAGCCCTAGATATCATGCATGTATCGGGTAAAGAGACAGTTGAGCTAGCAGCATATAGATTCAAAGGAGAGGCTATATTTTGGTATGAAGACTAAAAATGATCTAGGGGTATCGATGTATATTCAGCTACTTGGAAAGAGTTCAAAGAGTCATTTATTGATCATTACCTTTCATTTGAGATCCAAGAGGCTCATGCAGATCAGTTCCTGAATCTTCACCTAGGAAATATAAGCATGATGGAGTACAGCCTCTAGTTTAACTCTTTGGCTAGGTATGCCCATAATCTAGGTATGCCTCTAGATTTCATCAATATATGGATAGATTGGATCTATATTTTGTTAGATATTGTACTATTCCTGCTTTGAACAAAGACATGGACATAGCAAGGATACAAGCTTTAGCATAAAAATGAAGGATCAGAGGCAAAGAAGAAGAGCACAAGAATTGGAAAGAGAGCATTCCAAGAGGGCCAGATCTATGGGACAGTTTGTGGAATCTCAAGGAGAGTTTAGGCCTCAGTTTTCTAATAGATCACCTAGGCCATTATTTTCTTATCCTGTAGCTAGTACTCTATCATAGTTTCAAGGGTCCAAGGGCAATCAATTTAGGGATAGAAGTGAGAGTCAGAGTTCATGAGCAACGGGGTATCAAGAGCAAGGGAGTATGAGCCAATTAAGGACTCTTCAGCATCCATGTAGACAATGGGAAAGTTTCATTTAGGTGCATATTGGTTTAGTATAAATGCTTGTTTTTGGTGTGGTATATTGGGACATATGATGAGAGAATGCCCATAAATGGGCATGGGTGGTATGGCATGACCTACTGGATTAGCTGTTGCTTTATCATCATTAGTGCCTTCTTTAGGTAGGGTTGTACAACCTATAGGTCATGGTAGAGGTGCTAAAGGAACAACTATCTCTAGTGGAGTTCAGAATCGTACATATGCTCTAGTGGATTGGCAAAATTTAGAGGTTTCTCTGGATGTTGTTACAGGTACATTGTCCATCTTTTCACATAATGTATATGAATTAATTGATTTGGGTTCTACATTATCATATGTCACTCCATTTGTTGCTGGAAAGTTCAAAAGAACACCAGAACTGCTAGTTAAGCCATTTAAAATATCTACGCTGGCTGGTGAATCTATTATAGCTGGGAGAGTGCATCAAAATTTTATAATAGCTATTTGTGGTTGTGATACAATGGCTGACCTGGTTGAGTTAGAAATGATAGATTTTGATGCTATAATGGGTATGGATTGGTTGGATTCTTATTATGCTATAGTAGATTGCCGAACTAAGAGGATGTATTTCCATTTTTCAAAAAAGGTAGTCCTTGAATAGAGGGGTAATATTGGTGTGCCAAGAGGTAAATTTATTTCTTATTTTAATGAGAAAAGGATAATTTCCAAGGGTTACAAATATCATCTAGTTAGAGTGAAGGATACAGATGCGGAGCCACCAACTCTTCAAACTATTCCAGTGGTAAATAAATTTCCCTATGTATTTCCTAAAAATCTTCCAGGTTTGCCTCTAGAATGAGAAGTGGAGTTTGGTATTGATGTGATTCTAGGCACTCAACCAATCTCAATTCCTCCGTATAGAATGGCCCTAGTAGAATTACAGGAGTTGAAAGAGAAATTAAAAGACTAGCTAGAAAAAGGATTCATAAGGCCTAGTATGTCCCCCTGGGGTGCACTAAAGTTATTTATGTGTAAGAAAGATGGCTCATTAAGAATGTGTACTGACTACGACAACTGAATAAGGTGAATATTAAGAACAAATATCCCCTTTCAAGAATTGATGACTTATTCAACCAGTTGCAAGGCACCAAGTGTTTTTCAAAGATTGATTTAAGGTCGGGTTATCACCAAGTGAGGGTCAAAGAGAAGGACATACCCAAGACAGCCTTTCGAACATGGTACGATCATTATGAGTTTCTAGTCATGTCCTTTGGGCTAACTAATGCACCCTCAGATTTTATGGATTTGATGAAGAGGGTGTTCAATCCATTCTTAGATATGTTTGTGATAGTTTTTATAGATGATATTATAGTTTATTCGAGATCAAAGGAGGATCATGCCAGTCACTTACGACAGGTGTTATAGATTCTTCGTGATCGTAAGCTATATGCAAAGTTCTCTAAATGTGAGTTTTGGTCAAATTCTATGGCATTCTTGGGTCATATTGTATATGATGAAGGATTAAAAGTTGATACTCAAAAGATAGAAGCAATGAAAAACTAGCCAAGACCTATAACGGCTACGGAGGTTCGTAGTTTTCTTGGGTTGGCAGGTTATTATAAGAGGTTTGTTGAAGGGTTTTCTTCAATTTTTGCATCTTTAACAAATCTAACACACAAAGCATCGAAGTTTCAATGGAATGATGCATATGAAAGGAGTTTCCAAGATCTAAAGAATAAGTTGACTTCTATACCTAAATTGGTACTTCCAGAAGGCATAGAAAGGTATGCAATGTATTGTGATGCTTTAAGAATTGGCTTAGGGTATATGTTGATGCAGCATGGTAAAGTTATAGCATATGCCTTAAGATAATTGCGGACACATGAGAAGAATTATCCAACACTTGATCTGGATCTAGCAACAGTTATATTTGCCTTAAAGATATGGTGTCACTACGTGTATGGGATTCATGTTAACATGTATACTGACCACAAGAGTTTGCAATATATCTTTAATCAGAAGGACCTATATTTGAGGCAGCGAAGATGGCTTGGGCTACTAAAAGACTATGATGTTGATATCTTGTATCATCCAGGAAAAGAAAATATGGTAGCTGATGCGTTAAGTTATAAGGCTATGGTGGGAACTTATGGGAAGCCTACAAAACAACAAGGGATGACTAAGTATCTACAACAACTAGCCAATTTGGAGGTTTTCCTTCTTCAAACTCCAGATAAGGGGCTTATTGTGCATAATTCAGCAGAATCTTCATTAGTAGCTGAAGTGAAAGAGAAGCAATATGTAGATCCCATTCTATTACAGCTTAAGAAGAATCTACAATGTGGTATGACAAAGGCATTTGAGCTTATGCAAGAGGGAGTACTTCGGTGCCAAAACAAATTGTGTGTGCCTAATGTAGACGGGCTAAGAAAGAGGATTATAATGGAGGCACATCATTTAAGGAATTGCATTCATCCAGGGTTAACTAAAATGTATCAGGATTTGAAAGGAATTTATTGATGGGGTGATATGAAGAAGAACATTACAGAATTTGTAGCCGAATGTACAAATTGTCAAAGAGTTAAAGTAGAACACCAAAATCCCAGGGGTTGTATGCAATGGATAGACCTTTCAATCTGGAAGTGGGACATGATCAACATAGATTTCATCACTGGTTTGTCTCATACATCCTAAAAATTTTATTCCATATGGGTGATAGTTGATAGGCTTACCAAATCAGCACACTTCCTACTGGTTAGGACCACTTATACAGTTGAAAAGTACGCAAAATTATATATCAAAGATACAGTTTGATTACACGAAGTACTAGTATCTATTATATTAGATCGGGGAGCTCAATTTACTACAAATTTTTATAAGTCTTTTCAAAGAAATTTGGGAACACAAGTTAATTTAAGTACAACTTTTCACCCTCAAATAGATGGACAAGCGTAACGTACCATTCAAACACTTGAAAATATGCTACGAGCTTGTGTATTGGATTTTAAGGGTAGTTGGGATGATCATATACCTCTCATCGAGTTTGCCTACAATAATAGTTATTATTCAAGCATCAAAATGGCACCATATGAATCTTTGAATGGAAGAAAGTGTAGATCACCAATTAGATGGTTTGAAGTGGGTGAAATTACTTTTTTTGGGCCAAATCTTGTTCATCAAGCTATGGAAAAGGTTAAAGTGATCCAACATCAGCTAGAGATAGCCCAAAGTCGACACAAATCATATGCGGATATTAGAAGAAGGGGGATAGAGTTTGCTATCGGTGATTGGGTATTCTTAAAGGTGTCACCAATGAAGGGAGTTATGAGATTTAGTAAGAAAGAAAAGCTAAGATGACATTATATAGGCCCATATAAGATTATTCGGAAGTTTGTCCAAGTCGCTTATGAATTAGAGCTACCCCAAGAGCTCTCAACAGTTCATCCAATATTTTATTTCTCAATGCTTCGAAAGTGCATGAGAGATCATATCATATTACTCCTACTGAAGATGTAAAAGTTATGGAAGATCTCACCTATGAAGAAATACCTATTGCTATCCCAGATCGACAAGTTAAGAAGTTAAGCAATAAATAAATAGCTTCTCTAAAAGTGCTTTGGATAAACAAACAAGTAGAAGAGATAACATGGGAAGCTGAAGAAGCGATGAAATATAAGTACCCCCATTTGTTCAAATACGAATAGAAAGTCCAAGAAGCTGAATTGAAGAAATAAAAAGTAAGTATAATATATAAGTACTATGTGATAATAGAGATATTAACCTTAGGCTTAAACTTGTTTTGGTTGGACAATTATGCTACCATTCAAGGACGAATGTTCCTCGGGGGGGATGTAATATCCCGTATTTTGCTTGTACTTGTTCTAATTATATGGAACTTGATATAGACTTGAGATATAGGTAACAGATGAGATTTGTTATGCGAGTATTAATGGTGTTGATGGAATTATAGATGTTGCCCGTATGTTTTAATGTGATGCGACCAAGTTAAAGTCGATGCAACTATTTAAACTTGGGATCGTAGGCTAGTATTTGAATCTAAACTTTTAAAGTGACCAAGTATGTACAAGTTTTAAGTTAGATCTAAGGGATTAAGAACTAAAAATAAAGTATTTTATTGAGGTGCTTAGTTGACTTAATTAAGCTAGTTGGTGAGTCACCTACTTGAGATAAATGGAGTAAGTTAATAGACCCAAGGTTATGGATCAAATTTGATCCTGTGTTAAAGTACTCAATTGGGCATAACTCAAGTAAAATAAAAGAAAATGAAGAAATGGCCCAAACACTTAATCTGCCAAAGGCCCAAGTTAATTGAACCCAAAATAAGAATTTAAGCAAGTAGGTACATCACCTACTTTGAAATTTTGAGCAACTTGAACCCTTAAGTAGGTGCATCACCTACTTAGACTAATTTGTGGTTGAAAATGAGGTCAATAAGAGAAGTTCTAGAGGGCTCAATATAAGATCAATATAGATGTTCATTTTACTCATTTTAAATACAGTATTCAACCTTTTAAATTTCAGCTTTCTGCCTTTCTTAACAAGGATAAGAACAGCAGCCCTAAAATTCCTTCTAGGGTTCTTGAAGAAACCATCATCTTTGCAAGCTAAGGTAAGTGAAAACCTTTAAGGTTTAGCTTAATTATCTCCTGGAAGATTAGGAAAACATGTTATAGGTGCCTAATTATAAATACGTGGCAGAATATAGAACAAGTTACTTGCTTACTTTTTCCTCGTTATTAAGAGATCTCTTTTCTTCTTTGGATTAAAGTGTGAAGGAAAGTGAAAATTGAAGTTCTTGAGGAGTTCAAATTTAAAGGATAAGTTGCAGAAGTGAGGTAAGGTGACTGCCCCATTTTGTTCTCCTTATATATGAATTTGAGAGAGAATTATAGATGTGTTGTTATTGAGAACTCAAGAGATGATGAGTTCAATAATTGATTGCTACGATAAAAGTGATTTGGGACTATTTTGTGGACTGTTTTGTATGTATATATATTATGGGCTTCCAGTTTGATGTTGGAGAAAGGTGTGATTAGTTTGTATTGAAATATAGAAGAAAGGTGTGGCGGTATACCACCGAACTAATTATTGCATGTGTTTACTGCCTAATCTATTTTGTGTATTGTTTATAGGGTGTAATAAAGACTAGGTGGTTTTAGTGAATCTTATAAGAACATGTATGTTATGTGGGTGCAATTGGAGAAGAAAAGGGTTAAAATAACACCCTTGATTGATAGATTAAGGGCTTACTATCTGGTTACTATTTTGGTGAAGTTCGTATCCCAAATGTGTTGGTTAATTGCTAATATTAGTTTACCATATATTCTATTATAGCTAAGTAATTCAAAAGGCAGGAAGTCAAGTTTGGTTTGTATCAGAGTTGTACGACCAGGTATGCAAGGCATACTCTATTTTGCACTCTTTGGCATAAAATCGGACATTTCTTCCATCAAGTAAGTTTCTAAGGTTATTCTATAACAAGTGATACATAATAGCAGCGTATTATATCCCATTTAGCCAATGACCTTTTTCCCACTCTCTAACGTGTTAAAACACCTCAATACGGGCTTATTATTAATCCTGAACTTCTATTTTCATTAGAAAATATCAGGAGTTCTCCGTTTACTCAAATAAGACCCAAGTGTTGTTTTCATCCCCTAAACACTTTAAATGTGTGCCAACAGCTCCCTACCTCATTCTTGTTGCATTAAGTGCCCATTTATATGTCTCTTATTGGTAGATTATTATTTCAAGGTACCATAGTGTTATGGCCACCAAAGTAATAATCTCAATGGCTAAATAAACTAAGTACCGCAAATCTGTAAAATGAGTGGTAGCTCAGGGGCATAAGCCTAGCATGGGCCGATATCAATACCTTTATATGTGGGTGGCAACTCAGGGGAAAAAGCCTAGCATGGGCTGATCCCAATGTTCATATGTGGGTGGCAGCTCAGAGACATAAGCCTAGCATGGGCCGATCCCAATTTGTCTATTTACCGTTGATCAGCTGGTCATTTGCATTATATGGCTTACAAAGATTATGAATTAAGAAATGTTAAAGAAGAAGAAGAAATAATGCAAGGTACGTAGTCCCACAAGTATATATAAAGGTGGTCTACTAGTACTACTTATACACTTGTATCTTTTAGAGGCTTTGTAGACTAATGTAAAGTTAAACGTGGCAGTGTCTTTTCTTTTAGATATTGTATCCCCAATGGCAAAGTCTTGTATATATAATTTTGTTCTTGGCTACATAGTTATTCTCGCCGATGCATTATATCATATTTATCAGAGCCTTTGGTTGTCATAGTTACATGCATGAGAAGTACAAGGTTATGAATTGGTTCTCTCGGGCCTTCACGGCTATGGGTGCCTATCTGCCCCAATGGGATTTGAGGCATGACAGAATTGTTTTCCACGAACCTCTTATAATACCCTGCTAAACGTAAGAAGCTTCGGATGTCGGATGGAGTCGTGGGTCTAGGCCACCTCTTCATTGCAGCAACCTTTTGAGGATCAACCATTATGCCTCGGATTCCTATTGGGATGCCAAAGCATACAACCTATTTCGACCAACACTAGAACCAGGAGCAGTAATAAAAGCTGATGCAACACCACCAGGTGTAGGAGCAGAAAAAGAAGCAACAGGAGCCTTGTTCACCCCCATAGCGACCTTATTAACAGAACAATCCCTGAACCGATGACCCAGATAGCCACACCTGAAGCATTTGTCCCTCTCTTCTTCATAATAACCCCCAATGGGCTGAACACAGAAAAGACAAGGAGGGCATAAAGAAACTGACTGACCTCCGCTCACCTGAGATTGGGCACGTTGTACCTAAAAATTATTACCACCTTAATGACGCTTATCTCCTGAATTCTTCGGGTAAGGGAAACTAGCAGTAGAGAAGGAACCCGAGCTCCCCAACTTTTTTTTTTGCCACTTGCCACCATCTTTACCACCCTGGGACTGCACACCTCCCTGATTAGAAAACCTACTCCCCTTTCCTTCCCTATCCCTATACTCTGCCTGCCTCATTTTCTCATTCTCTACTTGCTGTATATGGATAGTCAACTAAGAAATGTCCATATATGTGATGAGTAAAGTAGTCTTGCTATCCAATAACAAATCTCTATTCAACCTAGAAGCAAAATTCCTCATTCTCGTTCTCATGTCAGCCACCAAGTCAGAAGCATACCTTGATAGCTAATGGAACTTCAAGGCATATTCCTTGACAGTCATTCGCCCCTACTTAAGATTCACAAACTCCTTTATCTTAGCTTCCCTCAGCTCTTGAGAAAAGAAACTATCCAAGAAGGCATTAGAGAAGGCCTCCCACAATTTTGATTCTTCCACATCACCCCTATCTCTGTCGTACTCCTCATACCACTGATAAGAAACATCTTTGAGCTGATAAGCTGCAAAATTTACACCTTCCACATTGGTAGCCTACATCACTTGAAATATCTTTTCCATTTCGTCCAAGAAGCCCTATGGATCTTCCTCCACCTTCACCCCAGTAAAAGTATGAGGACCCATCTTCATGAATTGGCTAACCCTTGTGGCTTCTACAGATAATCCACCAGATATATCCCGCTCATCCTGAGCAGCAACCAATTGATCAATAACATGAATAAATTGATGAAATTCCGCATTCATCATATTGACCTGAGGGACTTGAGGAGAACTGGTAGGATTAGGAGGAACTCTAGTACCATCCAGAATAGGACCTTGATATCAAAGATGTACCCTCGTCATGGGATGTACTACTTTAGCTTCATCCCTGGAGGGGACAGAAGAATTTCCTTATTTTCTAGATCTATGAGGCATGATCTGAAAGACGAACAAACAAGGATTAGAGAAGATTTTTGGACTTTAGATTCCAAGCTTGAAAATAGAATACCTAGAAAGTAAGACTTTCCTAAATGTTTTGCAACCTTTCCCTTATGAGTGTGGTGCGCTACACACCCCTAAAATAGACTCTACTCAACACGGCTTTGTAGACTTACAAGTTAACCATGAACCTAAAGCTCTGATACTGACTTTTCACGACGCGAACCATGGCCTACACATAATGGGCATCCCAATTCCAACCAGGACTGGGGAGCACCCCTTTTTACCTCGAGATCTCACTTATCAGATTCCATATACAACCTTTGATAGGCTGAATTTTGAGTATATAAAAAGATAGCATAAATGCTCTCATGAATACTCGGGGATAGGGTCACAAACGTGACCGACCCAATCGGGTCCAACCTTACCAAACCAACCATCCAACCACACAATCCAAACCAGAGGCCATAAACTAGATCATAACCAAAGAGAATACCAAAACATAATATGATAATCAATCCTAAAATATAGTACAATGGATCAACCAACAATATCATCGAAGGGTGTAATCCCCAACACCAATACCAATGCTAAGGCAAACACCAATACCGATCCCGCCCATACCAACCCCCAAAAGTACTACAAAGCCTCTGTAATGCCCCAATTTTCTAAACCAGAATGCTACACGATGTTCATGACCCCGAAGGACCACAAGCTAACCCATGACTGATATCTGTACCTATAACTGTATAATATACATATAAAATATGGAAACATGAACAAAGAGGGCGTAAGGTTCAATCTTGAATAATAAAATATCTAAAATAAGGTGGTATCACAGTACCAAAACAAAATTGAAAATACTAAAGTCTAAATCTAAAAACTCTATAATTGTCTGAAAGCCTCTAAACTGTCTGAATAAGGAGTTGAAGGAACATGTCTCCAACTAACTCCCTAAACTAAAAATAAACTAAAATACTAGAATAATAAATGTAACGATCATGTCCTCGAAATATAAGGACTCACTACTTACTGAACTTCTACTGCTGATCTGGAATCTGCACCTCAGAACCTATGGTGTAACATAAAAAGAAAACACCATAGCGCAAATGCATCAGTACAACTAAAGTACTGAGTATACGTGGGGGTAGGCTAAATTCATGGGGTTCATATAAATGAACATGATGACTAATATGAACATGAGAATACATACATACATACATACATACATACGTAACTGCTACTGAACTCGTAGAGATATTGACTACTTAAGTTTGAACTCTGACAACATAAGTTTCGTGATACTGAGATACTGAATGACGAATAACATGGATGGCTGTATCTAACAGTCCTAATTCTGGGGAAAACTATCTGAGTTCCAAACTGTATCTGAACAGCTAAGTCTGAGATCAGTCCTAGCTAACGAATGATCTCTAAAACTGATAATGAGAATACTCGACTGAATCTGAGATTAAGATCAGGCCTGTCTGCCGGGTGACCTCTAGATCTAATAATAAGCATTTGAATATGTGACCAAGCCTATCTGACAGGATGGTCCAAGAATCAATGGAACTATTTGAGTTCCTTACTGAGATCGATGACTGTATCTGACAGTCCTGATTCCTGATTTCTACTCTGAAGACTGATACTAAAACTGTAACTGTAACTGTGACTGTGGGAGGTAGTAACCTAACAGACATGCCTAGATACTGTACTGGTGGGGTCCAATATTTTCCCGGATTGGAAAGGTGTCAATACCGTGCCACGGGTAGAGACCTCTACTATGGTCAAGCCTCTCTGACGGGTGACCCTGAATAGGAAATCAAGCCTAAGGAAATATAATAGTCAAGTATAGCCTTAATCTAACGGGTGACTACTGTCCTATGCTGGCTACGCAGTTCTAGAGTACAGGGATTGCTGCTAACGGCTTTGCCTTTATAACGATAAAAACTGCCATCCCTGCACTCACTCGGTGCTAGTCCTTACTCCCAACTGAAAGACTCTAAAAAGATTAACTGCGCTGAACTGACTAACAGAACTGAACTGATTTATAAACTGACTACCTGAGCTGATAATATTTTCTTAGTTGAACAAAGCTGAATTCACTGAGTTTCGTTGACTGACGGAAAAGGTACTTGAGATCTGAGGTCTGACTGAGAGTAATGAAACTACTGGGACTACTGAACTACTGAGATTTCTGAGTTTTTCTGAGTCACGTGACTAACTGAAATCTATGGAGCATAGCTTGACTGAGGATGTCTTGAAATATGACACTAGCTCTAGGCACACAGCTATAGTTTTCGAGTACAAGTACCCCTAGGACTCGATGGAGGAAAACTGACACACATGACTGACTTGATCATAAGAGTAGAGTCCACAATTCATAATATCATAAGTAAGGATTTCATAATAAGAATGATTCTCAACAAACTATCACATAATCGGGAATGCACACAACATGTATATACTTGCATGGCTTCAATAACATAGTCATTCCATATCACAACAATATCATGAGCATCTCATACAACATCTTCAATTCAAGACAATAGCATGGGGATCACGTTGAACATAAACTTAGAATATGGAATAGTCATTTAGGACTTATTATGTCATAAAAGCATGATTTCTATTCCCTTAGGTATTTTCACAAAAACCTTAAATGCAAATCTTAGGCATAGGTGGATTCATCAAGATTACAAATATTCAACCACCAATTTCACATATTTATACATTAAATACCACCATATCCTCACACAAAACATACAAAGATCCCATCTTAGGCATCATCAAACTCCAACCACATGAATATCAACCACCAACAACATAAACATCATAATACATAATTTAGAAGATGGTTATTGAGCTTTATAGAAAAAAGGAGTCCATGAATCAACTCACGCATACCTTAGAAGGAAGATTCTTGGTGATTGATGGAGGAATTTCCTTGAAATTGGATCTTCAAGCTTAATTATGCAACCCTAGTTGTTTTTCTCTTTTAGTGCTCTTGGATGATGAACTTAAGATGTTAGTAGGGTTGTAATGTAATTAGGAGCTATATATTTTGTAGGGTTAAGTTTAGGGACGTGTAAGGAGTGTTT
>NC_061114.1:21242045-21266306 GCF_002878395.1 Capsicum annuum
GAAATTGGATCTTCAAGCTTAATTATGCAACCCTAGTTGTTTTTCTCTTTTAGTGCTCTTGGATGATGAACTTAAGATGTTAGTAGGGTTGTAATGTAATTAGGAGCTATATATTTTGTAGGGTTAAGTTTAGGGACGTGTAAGGAGTGTTAAAAGACTTAATTACCCTCAAAATAACTCACAATGGAGTGTTTTTGGCACTTGGAACTGACTTAGGCAGCGCCCAAGTAATCGCACAAGCCAAGTTGGGCGGCGCCTAACTAATCACCTAAGTTTGGTTGGGCGGAGCCTAATCAATCGCATACCCTTACTGTCTCTCATGAAAATGGGCATAATTTTTTACTCGGGTATTGGATTAAGGAAAAATTGGTATCATGGGAAAGCTAATTCGATTCTCTATTATTTGGTGGGTAGAAATATGCAGAAATACCATATTAACATCGAGTTATACTCATTCAAATATGACCCTTACAAAATCAAACACTAAAACTTGATGGATTCAAAAATTCTTAGCTTGAATTACCTTAAGTGACTCATATGAACATGCTTAATGCATCATAAGCTATCTTATCTCTAGGATACTCATTTTAAGTCATGTACTCAAGTATGAATTACAGGATAGGAGATTTCATATGTAGGAAAAATGGTTCGTCTCCTAGCTTAGAAATATGCAGGGTATTACAGCCTCTAACCAGAAGAGTAAAAATATTCGATAGGGACATTCCCCCAACCATGGCCAAAACCAATATCAAAAATAAAATAAAAATGTCCAAAGATGTCCATAACATGAAACAAAGCCTTCCAAAAGGATGAAAGCTCACCACCTCAGTGCAAATGCTGATATTGAGTCCGAGTTCTAGGCAGAAGGAGTAGAATGGTCATTTCCTGCATAGCGTGGGCATACAACCGCCAGTAGACGGGTTAGCGAGTGATTGCTAGCATGAACTCAGGATAAGGATAAAATAATGCCATTTATAAAATCAATTAAAACCATCCATAATGCATACAACCATATATATATATATAAATGTCGGGAAAGGGAATTGGGTTTAGCATGCATTTAAAACCTTTACCTGGGCTCTATAGCTTTGCCGTCCTAAACCACCCACGGGCAATATAGGTTCATCCACCCCTACTGAAAGTGACCCAATGTGTGTAGCCGCACGACCAGGGAAGTATCCCATGGGATGACTAGTACATCCCCCAATATGAGGTGTGACATCATGCACATGGTCCACTAAGACAAACCTCATACCAAAAAATATGAATTTTCAGTTTCGGTTCCCCTGGGACCTCCACCTTCCATGGCTTAGCTACACCTCCCCCTTTAATGCCCAATTAAAATTATTTTCAAGCAATCCATTTACCACTTATTAACCAAGGACATTTAGTGGTGGTATCGTCTTACCAACCATATGTAAGTTTAAGGGAACTTTCAAGTGCCCTTTCATTTACCATATTAAACCTCTTGGGGGGAATCCGTACCCCACAAGCATAACGATTTAGTCATTTTTCTTTCCAAACCATTTAAACCATGCATAAATCCTTTGTCAAGTTTAAAATAAGTAAGAGATCCATTTAAAAGTGATCAATGCAATGAACATATCTTTATAAGCATTTTGTCAAGCACATTGGGGGTATAGTATATATCCAAAACCAATTCCAATTACCAACAACCATTCCTATATAAACCAATTATCCAAAACCACCATTAATGTATATAAAAGCATAGTAAAAAACATGGAAAACCATAACCAACCATTTATAAACAAAACCCCAAATTCATATTTAAAAACGAAAAGTATACAATAATGAAAACTTGAAAACCATGCCTTTAGTTGGAACTAACAATGGGAGAAGAGAACATGCCTTATCCCGAAGAATTGATAGAAGGAAATCACCAAAGCAAGCCCTAAATTAGCTCTTAAGATGAAACCCTAGCTTTCTTGCCCCAAAAGCTCTTGAGAGAATTATGAATTAAAGATTAAAATAATAAGGTAAATACTCTCCCAAGTAGGCTAGAAGTCATGGGTTCCTATTAGGGTAAGTAGGAAAATATCCAGAATACCCCTACATAAGTTGCACAAAATCCCGTCATAGGGATACGATTGACCCATATGAGTCGTACCCTTGATACCCTCCACTCGTATCCTACCCCAACCCTTGGACCCAACACAGTCCAGCATACGACTCATGCAACCAAGTCGTATCCAAAGCATACAATCCGTACCTTCCATATGTATCCCTAGCAGAATAGAGTACTAAGAGGATTGAACATTGTCCCCTAAACAAGTACAAGATATGACTCGTAAACAACCATACGACTTATATCCCCTAAGTCATATCCATTCCAGTAACCCATCAATCCCACCAACCAACACTAGTCAGTATACGATAGAACCATACCACTCGTATCCCAACATACGGCTCGTACCCATGAGTCTATTGGATCCAGAGAATGGAATTCTAGGAAAAATTCTAAGGGCCGAAACCCAGGATGTAATAGTTGTCTTTTGAGCATTGCCCACAAACATGACTGAATTAGGATTAGCACCACACATATCTATAGAGTGATACATATTGTCATAAACCACACGCCAACTTGTTGGATGCTCCATAGGTCGGAAACAAGCAGGTCCCCTCCAATCACTTTCATCAAAATCTGAACAAAAAGTCTCTTGGTAGGGTCCTCTACAAAAATAACATGAATCATTATCCCTCGAAAACCATGTATCCCAGGCTTCCATGTCAAGAAGTGTGATAACAGAAAATAAAAAGAAAAAACTACTAAACTATGTACAACTCAATATAGCTAAACTAAAAATAACATAGTTAGTTGCTCAATTACAAGTCCCCAGTAACGGCTCCAAAAACTTGTTGCGCTTAAGCGCACACGCAAGTGTACGTGGTTTCACCAAGTAATATAGTGGCCTTAAATAAAGCTGAATATCGATCCTTCAGAGATTTGTGTTAAACAACTATCCAATTATAGTTTAACAATTGAGATTAACTAGTGCAACGTAGCCAAAACAGTTTTGAAAGTTTATAAACTAAAAGTAAACTAAAATAATGCGGGAAAGTAATGACTTTGGTCAATCCATGGATGAAAATACTGGGTTAAAGCACTACGAACAATAATACTATACTTTTGAACTTCATTCGTTAGACTACATATCTTGGTTGTTGATTCATAGGGTTTATCGTATGATCATGGTCTCCCAACCTCTAATCTTCTATCTAACTGGACCTTACAACTACATCATTGAGCGGGGATGTAATAATCTATTTAGATGCATTAAGATACCATTATAAATGTGGACCAAGTAAGGCTTCTAGGTATATTCTTATCCTAGATGCTAATTCAAATTCTTTATTTTATAAAAGAATAAGAACCTTACTCTATTTCCCACATTCTATCTTCTTATTCTCTCTCCTGAGATTACAAGGTCAACGATATATGTATTCTAAGGGTCGTGAATCCTTAAAATAGTTAAAACAAGGATAAACAAACAATAAAATATAATAATCAATCCAAACAAACTCAATTCAAAGCCAAAGTAAACATGTTCTTGGCCTTAACCCCGAAAAGGGGGCTTTTAGCCGCTAATACACAAAATCGTAATCACAATTAGGGGTGGCAAAATTAGCCCAAACCCAAAAGACCCGCCCAAGGTTTGATGGGTTTGGGCAAGAGTGATTTTGATAATGGGCTAATTTGGGCTAGCCCAAGTCAACCCATTACAAATCACCAACCTAAATAGACCCATGATGATGCCCAAATTTGACCCATCAAATTTCTTAAAGCTTTTACAAAATCTTGTTTTATTAATGGGGACTTACAAAAATAGTCTAGGTTTCAACAAAATGAGAGTATTTCTAGCCGAACTTTCAAAATTACAATTTATAATGTTTCTTTCTTTCTTTTTTTTCATTTTTTTGTTTTGTTTTAACTCTAGCCTCTACTTCTCTTTCTTTTTTATTTTTTATTTTTTATTTTTTTATTTTTTTATTTTTTTATTTTTTTACTTTGTTATTTTTCCATTTTTAGTTTCCTCTTTTTTGTTTTTTTCTCTTTCTCATTTTTTTCATTTTTGTTGTATGTTATATTTTATATTTTATATTTTTTATATTTCTGAAAAATATGATTACGTCAAGTACAAGTCATGGAACATGACAGATACATCACAACCGGTCATTGTATTTATATTCACCATCATTTTTTTATTTTATCTTTTTTCCATTTTCTTTTAGTGTTTTATTATTTTTTTGATTTTCTTGTATTTTTTCTCATTTTTTTTCTTTTTTATATTTTCCCCCTTTTGGGTTTTTTTCTTCTTATTTTCGTTTTTCTCCTTCTTATTTTTTATTTTATTTTTTTATTTTTTCATTTTTTTTTCTTTTCTCTATTATATCTATAGCTTGTATTTCTCTTTTTTGAATTTTTTATTTCTGTCTTTTTGTTAATTTTATTTTATTTATAATTTTAAAAAATATGGCTATGTGGAACACAAGTTATGATAGATACTGAAAATATCACAATGACTTATTGTATTTATATTTGCACTATCATTTATATTTTTGTATTTATTGATATAATTGCATTTGTATTTTATAATTCATGTTTGTAATTGTATTTATATTTTATAGCTGACACTTGTATTTGTATTTTATAATTCTACTTGTATTTGTATTTGTATTTTATAGTTTACATCATCATTTATATTTTTGTATTCGTTGATATAATTGTACTTGTATTTTATAGTTCACGCTTGTGTTTATATTTGTATTTTATAGTTCGTACTTGTATTTGTATTTTATAGTTCTCACCACTATTTATATTTTATACAATTTATCTCCATTGATACGAATTGCATTTTACTAAAACAAATTGAACAATACAAATATAAATGATAAATTACAAAAATAGAATTTTAAACTATACAAATACAATGTTTACATTTGTATCAAATGATATATGTTTATACACTTGAACCATACACATAAAAATGACACTTGTTTTTATAGAAATGCAAATGATAAACTTGACATACAAATACTAACGATACATTTGCGTTGAATGACATATTGCATATTAAATATTTTAGACTCAAGTAAATACAATTATTTCTTATAACTATTTGTATACAAATACAAATGATAAATTATATTCACGGAAAAAGCATTCAAATATAAATATAAAATTAAAAAAATATATAGAATATAAAATACGACAACAACAACAAAATGAGAGAAAAGAAAAAGGAATTACCAAAAAATGGAAAAAAAAAAGAGGAGAAAAAATGACAAAAAGATGGAAAAAACGAAACAAAGAAAGTAGAAAATAAAAAAAGGTTGCAAAGAAAGAAGTAATAAAAACAAAAAATAGAAAAAAATAAAACAGAAAAAAGAAACAAAAAAAGAAGAAAAAATGGAATAAAAAAATGAAAAAGTAGAAAAAAGGAAAAGGTAAAAAGACAGAAAAAGGAAAAAACTTTCTGGCGTTTTTAATTTGATTAAACTTGCAATTAGACGGGTTGGGTTATAATCCATGGCCCATAGCTTATCCCATCTTGCCCAACCCATCTTGACCCAAATGCATTTGGACAGGATTGGGAATTAGCCCAATAATTTGTTCATCCCATCTTGACCCGCCCAACTTCAGCCCAACCCACCTATTGGCCACCCCTAATTACAATCATGGAAAACATGTTAAAATTCATAAACAAACTAAAGTAAAGATATTAAACCCTAATTGAAGTGTTTTCAAGTCCCTCTCCAAGTTTCAAAGTCGTCCAAGTTGAATAACAACAAGTTAAAGTGTCCTATTTATAGGAGGACAAAACTACCGATTTTTTTGCACTAGGCCACGTCGCGGGGGTCATTTCACTGGGATGGGGGTCGCGAAGAGGGATCATCATGAGGTAACACTATTTTGGTCCTCTTAGGAAGCTTCCCATTCACAGCACATGCCTTACAACCATTTCCAAGGTCCCATACACGCTGGTGACATCCAACGTGTCAAATTTTACGTCGAGTCATGTCTTGTGCTTCCGTTGATCCATTTCCAACCTTGTGGTGTTGTTTCCACTTGATTTACAGATTGTGTATAATTCATATATCATCATAATCAACTCATAAAGTATCCTATAACACTAAACACCACGGATTAGAGCTCAAAACAACACAACATCCATAGCGGCGAACTAGAAACTCGAGCTAAAACTAGGTTTGCCCACGTTAATCTTTAACTTATTGCTTTGACTCTTGGATTGGTTCAATTGACCATTAAAAATTATAAACAAGTTTTTCACCAAATAATTACACAATAATACCATTATGAACTCATCAAACATGTTAGAAACCATCGAGATAGACTAGAACAATACTTAGCTCAAGCTAGTAACACTAGTTTTCTTGTTTGAACTCTAAGTGACCAATTTAAGTACAAACTTGATTGAAAGACACCTTTAACATTGTAATCACATACTTAAACACTTTGATTCTTAATTATATCATCATTAACACATTAATCACCCAATAAGTCCTCAAAATAAGGCTTATTATGCTAGGATACTACACTAAGGTGCATAATTCCACCTCAGATCATCAACCCACACTTAAAGACTTGTTTGTCCTTGGACAACTATTCACTATAAGCATCATAAGTTGAGGTGACTCTACACTTGTACTACATGCAAGAAACTCAAGATAGTACTACGATGACTACACATAATGCAAGTTACTACAATAAGCATGTTATGTACACAATTGAGAGTTCAAGAAAACTACTTCAAAATATCCTAGCCTCAAGAATTGAGTCACCAAGTTGGTAAACTCATACATATTGTTCAGTATCAGACATCATACAAATCACCTCACTATCATCAAACATGTGACCTCATCATAAGAGACTTACCCAAAATCACTCACATAAATCTAATTTATAACAGAATGGGTACAAGAATCATGTTACGCTCACTCTCACAAGGAATTCACAAGTTACACATGATGAACCATAGGCTTGCCCTTAGTGTCGTACTCCACTAATAGCAAAATGTTGAAGCTTAAGATCAAATAGGTCTTTAATGGTTGTAATGTAGGCTAAGGGACAGGTAGGAACTATTTTTGCCAAGAATAGTGACCATCTTCCCTAAGTTCTCTAATACATCACACATGTCATTTAGCTCACATTTAATAACCACTTTACACCCTTTTGTCTACCCCATTCTTTCATTTTGCCCCATCTCATTAAGATCACTTACATACTTTATGGTGGGAGTACTCTATGTACACAACTTATTCAATTTGAAAAAAAATTTTATTCTTTACATTACTCAACTCCTAACCACAACACGTATCATTTTTTTGAACACCAATAGCTATTACTTAGGGGCTTCACTTTCACCTTTCTCCTATTTGAATTTCCAACTCCTCATACAATTAATTGTACACTAAAGCGCTTAGGAGCTTTGGATCAAATTAAGGTCATCAAAGAAGGTATTAGGCTTCGTTTGAGGCTTCCAAAGAATAAGCTAAAGGCTCAATGAGGCTAACTAGGATTATGCACAAGGGTAGGTAAAAAGAAGTTATAAACTTGGCTATCAAAAAATGCCTATATCATCTCCTAAACCCACACTCTTAATTTCACTTTATACACACACCAGAAAATGTCTAGAATCAAATACAACATAGAATATACAACAACCTTACATCACACATGGCACATGCTCAACTCAAGTAGGATCATCATAGACTCTTAACCAAATAATCACATGAATTCACATTAAGACAACAAGTTTAAGAGTCATAAACATGAGCCTAGGAGTATCAAAAGTAGTAATTCACAGAATCACAACCAAAACACTTGCATCATGCAGTCATATATAGCACCAACAAGAATATATCACTCTTATTTCTAACTCAAAAAATTTGAAAATTACTCCTAAAACTGGGAATTTTCCCACCCCACACTTAAAAATCTACTTTGTCCCCAAAGTATACTCAAAAGTAAAGATAAAAATACTCCCTAAGGCCTCTAGGCCTAGCTATTAGCATCTTCTTACATCAAGGGGGTCTAGGGACCCCACACATAGTCTTTGCCATGCTCCTTAGCTCAAGTTTTCCTGTGCTCAGACTTCCCATCAACCTGTGACTCAACAAAAAAAGACTAGTGAAGTAAAAACTAAAATACTAAAGATAAAACATACTTTAACTTTGGTTGCCTCCCAAGCAATTCCTGATCTAGTATCACGACACAACCCAATCAACTTTTTCCTCGACCTTAAGGATATGAATTTTACCACCAACTTCGCATCCATCTTTTTGCTTCGCTCATAGGGAGGTGGTACAAAGATTAAGGAACCGAGTAATGGATAGTGCATAGTAAACCACTCGGCCTTGAAGTGAGGTATGTTTTTATGTTACTTAACTGGTGCAACATCAAGAATATAGGATTCTAATTCCTCGTCTTCACACTCTCTCACTATTTTAGATGATTCCGTAGACAAGACATCATCCAAACATAATGTAGAAAAGTGCTTTGAGTGAGTCTCAACCAATCCCACTTCAAAATTTACACAATCTACAACACACTCACTCTTATTCACCTTCTCTATTTTAATCTCAAGAGAAAGAGGATAACTAAATGACTACGATTCTCGTGTCTGTTCCATACATTGGCTAGGATCCTCCTTTTCTTTACTCGGCCTCTGTGGAGATGGAGGTGGTGGTATCTCCTTAACATGTTCAGCAACTTCATATTTTGATACTAAAACTTCCTTGAATTATCAGCAAATTTGTTTGCAACTGGTTGGGGAGTCAACTTTCCATCTACCTCATTAGTTGTCTTTTGAGCATTGCCCACAAATATGACTGAATCAGGATTAACACCACACATATCTACAGAGTGATACATATTGCCACAAACCACACACCAATTTGTGGTCTGCTCCATAAGTTGGAAACAAGCAAGTCCCCTCCAAGCGCTTCCATCAAAATCTGGACAAAAAGCCTCTTGGTGGGGTCCTCCACAAAAATAACAAGAATCATCATCCCTCAAAAACCATCTGTCCTAGGCTTCCATGTCAAGAAGTGTGATAATAGAAAATAAAAGAAAGAACTACTAAACTATGTACAACTCAATATAGCTAAACTAAAAATAAGATAGTTTCCAATTACAAGACCCAGCAATGGAGCCAAAATCTTGTTGCACCCAAGTGCACACGTACATGTACGTGGTCTCACCAAGTATTATAGTAACCTTAAATAAAGTTGGATATAGATCCCTTAGAGGTTATGTTAAACAACTATCCAATTCTAGTTTAACAATTGAGATTAACTAGTGCAACGTAGCCAAAAGAGTTTTGAAAGTTTATAAACTAAAAGTAAACTAAAATAATATGGGAAAGTAATGACTTTGGTCAATCAATTAA
This sequence comes from Capsicum annuum, assembly GCF_002878395.1. Taxonomy (NCBI): domain Eukaryota; kingdom Viridiplantae; phylum Streptophyta; class Magnoliopsida; order Solanales; family Solanaceae; genus Capsicum; species Capsicum annuum. The sequence continues at coordinate 21,251,477 of NC_061114.1, forward strand.
TAAAAATACAGGGTTAAAGCACTACGAACAATCATACTATGATTTTGAACTTCATTCGTTAGACTACATATCTTGGTTGTTACTTCGTAGGGTTTATCATATGATCATGGTCTCCCAACCTCTAATTTTCTACCTAACTGGACATTACAACTATATCGTTGAGTGTGATGTAATAATCCATTTAAATTCATTAAGATATCATCATACATGTGAACCAAGCAAGGCTTCTAGGTATATCCCTATCCTAAACGCTAATTCAAATTTCTTATTTTATAAAAGAATAAGAATCTTACTCTATTTATCCCCACGTTCTATCTTCCTATTCCGCCTCCCGAGATCACAAGGTCAACAATATGTGTATTCTAAGGGACGTGAATCCTTAAAATAGTTAATAAAAAAAGGATCAACAAAAAACCAAATATGATAATCAATTCAAACAAACTCAATTCAAAGAGAAAGTAAACATGTTCTTGGCCTTAACCTCGGAAAGGGGGCTTTTAGCCGGTAATGGACATAATCGTAATAAAAATTATGGAAAACATGTTAAAATACATAAACTAACTAAAGTAAAGATAGAGAAATCTTAATTGAAGTGTTTTAAAGCCCCTATCCAAGTTTCAAAGTCGTCCAAGGTGAATAACAACTAGTTAAAGTGTCCTATTTATAGGAAGACAAAATTGCCAATTTTTTGCAGTAGGCCGCGTTGCGGGGGTCATTTCACTGGGATGGGGGTCGCGACGCGGGATCATAGTGGATACACACTATTTTGGGACCCTTATGAAGATTTCCATGTATAGAACATGCCCCATATCCATTTCCAAGGTCCCACATGTGCTGGTGACATCGAACATGTCAAATTTTACGTCGAGTCATGTCTTGTGCTTCCGTTGATCCATTCCCAACCCTGTGGTGTTGTTTCCACTTAATTTACAGCTTGTATATCATTCATGTATAATAATAATCAACTCATCAAGTATCCTATAACATCAAACACCACGGATTAGAGATCAAAACAACTCAACATCCATAATGGCGAACTAGAAACTCGAGCTAAGACTAGGCTTGCCCGCGTTGATCTTTAACTTATTGTTTTAACTCTTGGCTTGATTCAGTTGACCCTTGAACATTATAAACAAGTTGTTCCATAAATAATTACACAATAATACCATTAGGAACTCATCACACAAGTTAGAATCCATCGATATAGACTAGAACAACACCTAACTCAAGCTAGTAACACTAGTTTTCTTGTTTTAACTCTAAGTGACAAATTTAAGTACAACCTTGTTTCAAAGACACCTTTACCATTGTAATCACATACTTAAACACTTAGATACTTAACTATATCATCATTAACAAATTAATCACATAATAATTCCTCAAAATAAGGCTAATTATGCTAGGATATAACACTAAGGTGCATAAATCCACCTCAGATCACTTTCCTTCTTGCATTAACACACTAACTATACCAAGACCCAAAACATCACACTCAAGTTTAAAAGCTTTATTAAAATTGGGTAGTTGGATTAAAGGTGAGGAACTTAACAATGATTTCAAGGCTTGAAAAGACTTTTCTTGTTCATCACCCCATAAAAAAGGTACATCTTTTTTTTATCAATTCAATTAAAGAATAAGCAATTGAACTAAAACCTTTCATAAACTGCTGGTAAAAGCTTGTTAAACCATGAAAACGTCTTACCTTGATTTTATTGGTTGGAATTGGACAAGATTTTATGGATTCAACCTTCTCTTTATTAACCTCTATGCTATTTTCACTAACCACAATACCCAAGAAGATGACTTTCTCAACACAAAATGAGCAATTTTAAGATTAGCAAAGAGTTTCTCTTATAGCAAGACATCAAACACTTGTTTCAAATGGGTCACATGTTCTTCAATGATCTTACTATGTACAAGTATGTCATCAAAATAAACCACCACGAACCTGTTGATGAATGGATTGAGAATATGTAATTCCCCTAAGATACCCATTGACGTTACACGTGTTGCAGCTTATCTTAAAAAGTAAGTCTATCACACAAAATGATACAAAAGGGGGGAAAAGACAAATATTCCCCAAGGTAAAGCTTCTAGAACGAAGCCAAACCATATAAATATAAATAACGAATGCAGAAAGAAACATAACTAAAATACCATCTATTTCAAAAACCAGGAGTCAATAGTGTAAGAACTACTAATACAACTCATAAGTCAAATACATTAGAATATCCAATAGGAATAATATCTACCTCTGAATACTAGTAAAAACACAAACTACTGCAGAGAGATAGAAGTGAACCCCAAACGCATGAAAGTCCAGCCACTACCTTGAATACTCTGAAGGTGCTCAGAATCAAGCCACATGAGATGCATCAGCAAAAAAATTTGCATCTAAAAGGCATAGTAGGGATGAGTATGGTCCACTTGTACTCATTAGGTATCATAGGCCAACCGAGCAAAGTAGAAAATTAAGCATATAAAATACACACTAAGGGCAAGTCACCTACAATTAGAAAATTTTCTACAACGGTAAACCACACTCTTGCACTAACAGTTTTATAATATCCATATATAATACAATAATACACCAAATAGGAACACAAGTATACACTATATCACATATAAGTAGAACAAAGGAGAACATGTATATACAAGATCATTAAGTACAAATAAAAAAAGACATAGAAACAGGTAGATGAAAAATTGATAATGCTCAACTTACATCTCAAATAAGTGCAGGGCGATCGTCGTCAATATATTTACCCAACTTCGGAGTCGGGGTCGAATCCCCAAGGAAAAATATGAGTGGCGATTAAACTAGTTCGAAACTATAGCTACAAGTTAAATTCAAATAAATAATAAGAAAAGGACAAAATAGGAGTTTTTATCAATCAAACAAATTTTAACGTTTCAACTTATTTTAGAACTCAAAACTTAGATTTCAATATTTTGAATCAATGATATAGAGAAACTATGGTTGTGATCACTATGACTATTAATCTCCATTGAATAATAACTATTCATGATTCTCATGATAGGTAGGAACAGCAGATTATCCCTGCCGATGATACTATCTGACTTATCTCTTGACCTTACCAGATAATTTATTATCTAATTCTCTTGAACTTAGATAATATATCTATTTCCAACTGGATGTTATCTCAGGTAGATTGATCCATTTACGGCATCAATCATTAAACAGAAGGTTGGTAGCTTCCGAGTCGCTGATGATAATTCATGACCTCTAGTCTATTTCTTCGTTAGAAGCAAATAAAACCTAAGGCAGAACCTAATGTTTGCAACCAATAGATTCAAGTTAAAACAACAGAATTTCAAGACGTTCCCATAATCACTCAAACGCTAATCCAACTATTAAATCAATAAAATAATAATCATAGATCCCATAACCCTAGTTGTGGGTTTTAGTTGCTCATAAGATAGAAAGAGATAATAAAGATTAAATTCATAACTTAAAGCAAGTGAACTTACAAAAGATGAAATTCAAAGTTGTTTCTCCTTCAAGTACAATAAGAATTTCCCACAACTAAATCAAAGGATGGAAAATTTAATTCTAAGTTAAGAGAGTCAAAAACAAGTGAACTCCTATTTACTAAGTTACAAGATGTCAAAAGATTCTTCCGAAGTTGTGAATGAAACCCTAAAAGATGCTATTTACACTAAAGCCTAATTAAGGAAATAAAATAACAAAACTTAATAAAATTCTCGGAATAGGTGACGCCCAAGCTGACTCCGCGTCAAGAGTCTGACGCCCTATCACGGATGGCGTCAAAATGCTTCAGTTGCCTTCAAAATCTGCCTTAGGCTAACGATGTAGCTGATGCCGCATCACCGATCTGACGGCGTATCACCAACGTCGTCAGATTTCTTCTTCGAACTCAATTCTTTGGTTTAAGCTGACGCCCTTCGTGACGCCTTATCACCAACTTGACGCCTTATCACCAACGTCATCAAAACTTCTTCTCAAGCTTCAAGTTTCTGGTTAAGGTTGACACCAATATTGATAAGCTATCACAAGGCTGACGACGTATCACGGAGGTCGTCAGCCATGATATCTTCTCTTTTGCTCAAATTTTCAACTCTTTTGCTCCATTGTCGTTTGTTTTTATTCCTTCAACCTTTTACTACAATATCATGAGCAAACACATCAAAACAACAAAAGTTGCTTCAAAATTCACAATTATTTTGAGCTAAAAAGCATTAAATGTGTTAGCTTTTGCTCACACATCACAAATCAATATAGCAACATAATCACAACATAATCACATTAAAGTAAATACAATGAATATGATTATGATAACAACCTCTGAGATCGTTGCACAATTTCTATATACACTTACAAAGCTAAAGCTTCCCAATGTAGGACTCATGGGGGATTCGTCAACCCGTATACAATCCATATTTATCATATCTCCTCCCCAATACACCCCTGGGGAGGTTTATATAAAGTGCTACAGTATCTCCTTCTCGGTATATCCCTCGGGGAGAGTTTTAAAAAAGAGTTTCTAGTGTTTCACAGTATTGCCACGGTGGTACCATTGTTTCATGAATGAGTATGATATGAGGATGTAATGCCCACAACCAATCACAATGAGTATTTCCACAACCAACCACAATGAGTATTTCCATAACCAACCAATATACCCGTCACATGAACCAAATATCCACTCAATATTTCCAACCATCCATGAATTTCCACATAATTCATATGCCAATAGAGTCTGAATACATCAAAATACACATTTGATACCACAAACTTTTTCATTAAACAAGATACACTTATCATCATGTATACCAGACTATCAATATCACCTAAGACCCCACACTGTCACACATAACACATAATATTTTGAAACCATCACATAATATCACAAATAGGACCCCACATAGGCACAACATGCTAATATAGACATTTTTCATGATTAGTTCCCACCCTTAATATGCATTTTGTATCAACATTAACTTTCCAGCCCAGTCTGAAAAAACTTAAGTCATAACCTACCTCGAAGGACAAAATTTGGTCCGCAACACTTCAATCCAAAGTATGAACGGGCCCAAAATCAACTAAAATATTAAAATAAAAAGTCTCTGCATTAAAAGAAAGACAACGACACCCGTATTGCCTACTTTCAAATTAGAGTCAAAACAAACCCCCGAAATGGATTTTAAAAAAATAAAAAAATCATAATTTTATTTTAAAAATATGTTCCCATATTTTTAGGAGTCTACAACTAAAAACACAAGCAAAAGCAAGTTAAAAATGAGCTTCAAATTGAAGAAAAACCATTTTCAAGCTTTTCTGGGTAAAATCCTCAAAATTCATTTTAAAATAAAGAATCAAAGTTGTTTCTAAAGATGAAATTTGGAAAAATAGCTAATTATAGGATCAAAATCTCATTAAAGTGAAAAAGGATTGAAATTGGGGTTTAAATTGGAGAAATACCATTTTTAGGCCTTATAGACCAAAATCCCCAAGTCCCATACTCTAATTCGTATTTAAAACAAGATTTAAGTGTTAAAGATCAAAGAAATTAGTTGAAATAAGTATTATGGAGCTTAACCAAACTTAGAAATGGAGAAAGTTGCTCAAAACCATGAAACTCTAAGCTCCAAGTCTCAAAATGGTGAGAAATGACAAAACCAGGTATTTATATACCTAGGTCTTGTGATAACGGACTAGGGTTGCGATTGCGGTACCCGATCAGACGAAGGTGTCGTGATAAAGGACAAGGGTAGTGATCATAGAATCACCTTTGCTAGCCCAGTCGCGATCGCAGCATATAGCTCGCGATAACGGGTGCACTAGAAAATGGGTGCACTAGCTGGGGACTGAGTATAATTTCAAGTCTTTGTGGGGCCCTCAGGATTCATCTAGAATACCGTGAACATAAATAAACTATGCTACCCCATAAAATTCGATTCCCCAGATTCAATGGCGATATCAAATTTAAAAAAAATCATTTTCACAAAGGTGAACCCCAAAATCCAAAAACATAACTTTCCAAACCAAGGATCGAAATGAGATTTAAAAGTCATGAAACTACACCAACCATGTTATCACCCTAATATTGACATTTTGGATCTACTGGCACAGTCCGTTTTGTTATCTATCACATAGATCCAAATGTATCAACTAAAATCCCATATAAGGCTCTTAAAGACTCCAATAAAACCATAATATCGCACAAATAACAACAAAATGCATTGAACATCGTGCCAATCAACCCCACACCTCAGAAATACCCCAACGCAATTACGGAAAAGGGTAAAATAGTCAAATCATAAAAATACATATTTCACATATTTCATCAAAATTTAGGTCATTACATCATTCACCACTAAAAATCTAGCTCGTTCTCAAACTAAAGACAAAAGAAATACCTAAATCAACAAAGAGCTGGGGATAACAACTACGCATATCAGACTCACCTTCCAAGTAGCCTCATGTATAGGTCGATGTCGCCACTGGACCTTAGCCACGGGGATAACTCTAGAACGCAACCATCTTATATCCCTAGCCAAAATAGAGACTAGCTCCTCGACAAAAGACAACCTCTCATCTAACTGAAATGGCTCCCAACGAATGATATATGACTCATCAGGAATGTAACAACGAAGCATAGACACATAAGAAACTAGATAAACAACTTATAAACCTAGTGGCAAATCTAATTCATAAGCCACATCACCAATAGTCTAAAGAATCTCAAATGGACCAATATACCTGAGCTAAGCTTTCCCCTCCTCCCAAATCTCATCACACCCTTCATAGGTGAAACTCGACGGAAAATATGATCACCAGCACCAAATATCAAGGCATGAATTCTACCATCTGCATAGCATTTCTTCCTACTCTAAGCCGCTCGAAGTCTATCCTTAATGATCCGTACTCCAAGGACTCACGAAGAAACTCTGTACCATGAGGTCTCACCTCAAAAAAATCAAACCAATCCACTAGAAAGAGACAACGCCTACTATACAACGCCTTAAAAAGAGCCATATAAATACTAAAATGGTAGCTACTATTATACACAAACTTTTCTAAAGCCAAATGCATCTCCTACTGGCCACCAAACTCTATCACACATATGTGGAGCATATTCTCCAAAACCTAGATAGTCCGCTCTGACTGAACGTCAGTCTGAGTGTGAAATGTCACACTAAGATCAACCTGAGTTTCCAAATCATCCTGAAAAATTCTTCCAAAAGTGATATATGAACAATGAATCTCGGTATGAGATGATAGACACTGGCAAACTTTGAAGATGTACAATCTCACGAATGCTGATATGGGCCAATCTCTTGCCACTGTAAGAAACTTGAAGCGGAGTGAAATGAGAAGATTTGATCAATCAATCAATGATGACTGATAATGCTCAACTTACACGTTAATTTAAGTTTAAGAAGGTCGTCATCAATATATTTACCCAACTTTGGATCGAGGTTGATTCCATGGAGAATAATGTGAGTGGAAATCAAGTTAATTTTAAATAATAAATACTTGTAAAAATTAAAACCAATAGTACAAAGAGATAAAAATGGGGGGGGGGGGGGTAAGAGAAGTATCAACACTAATGTTTCTTTTTGTTTTTTACTAGTATAAATTTGGGGATATGAATAATTAGAGTTTTATGAATTAGGTACGAATCTTGGAATTTTGTATTACTAAGGAAAGTAACATGTGGATGATAATAGTCAACTTCATTTTTAGTAGATCAAGCATGGGTAGGTTTGATTATAGATTTTAATGCTAGCCTTTCCACAAAGCATCAAACTTTCACCCATTGATTTTTCGAATACCAAATGGGTGTGTGCAATAATTGGTAACCAAACCTTAATTTAGGCATCCCTATTTCTATGATAATACCCAATGTATAGTCAACTTCACAATCAATCTTATGTCTAAGATAGTGAAAATTTAACAAAGTACACAAATAATTGTCTATCATTGTTTTGTTCTCCACATCCCTCTTTCAAGAATGATGTAGATTCCTAAAATTCATCCAAACCCTTCTTTTGAAGATGGTTTAGACCTTCAAGAGCTTGGGATTTTCACCCACAAACCCATTTGGGTGTTTGGGGCTTTCACCCATAAATCCCAACCAATTTGGTCAAGCAATAATAGAACCTATTCAACATGAACTACTAATATAAGCTACACTATCAACCCACACACACTTTAATTCCTATTCATACATAACCCCAAGAGGAAAAACTAGATACTCATAAGATAAATAAGTAAAGGTTCAACCCAAAATCTCCATTGATTTGATTTGAGAATATCTAAGTGAATGTTACTTCAAACTATGAGATCTAACAAATCTTCAATAGGAGCTCACTAATCCTTCACTTGGAAGTAACTCTAAATTATTCTTTACCCATAATTTAAACAATATTTTCTTCTCAAAAAATGGAGGTTATAAACCCTAGAACAATGTCACAAAATTGGGGAAGATGGATTATGATAAATAATAGAGTTTAAGTCTTCTTGTTCTCAAATTTGGAACTAGCCACATGCATTTATAGTTTTGCCCTTGGGCTACATTATTTTACCATGCCGCGATCACACAGGCTTGGCCGCGACCGTACTATACTCACACGATCGCGCCTTGTTGACTTGCTTGACTGCCGTGATACCGGTCCTCAGACCGCGATCGAGGTACCTGAGGCTATGTCCTGCTCCAAGTCTTCAACTGAACTTTCTTGCTTCCTTTTGATCATTTTAAGATCCAATCCACATTTTTTATCTAATCAACTATGTCCCTGCAAAATATGGATATTAGTGCATTTAATCATAATTATTTCTCATTTATTCATTCAAAACATGGTAATGTGCACGAATATTGAATATGAATGAGTGGTAAAATCACCACTCATCAACAACCCCATTGTTCCTCGAGTTGAACTCAATATGTTTCTTTTGTTCACTCATTTTATTTCATTTTTTTCTTGTAACTTTCACGCAATTCATTACTTTATTGGATTCTCTCTTTTTCTATTCATTTATTTTCAATGTCTAGGCATTTAGGAATTTCACTTACAACTTCGTTGACCTACACTTACTTTCATTAATCTTTACCGCCCCCAACTTAGGCTTTTAACGTCAAATTACATTTTCAAGTTCAGGGAGGGTATGGTAGAAAAGAGGGATAAAAAATGGTTCATGGCTTGTAATGTGTTTGTCAAAGAAAGGTCCAAAGGCTCAAAGTGGGTAACAAGGGATTGCTTTTATGCTTGGGTAGGCTTTTTAGGATAAAGTGGCTTCCAAAATCACAAGGATGGCCTAAGACTATTTGTCCAACCAAATACAATCAAAATTATCCTTGAGAGACTAACAGGGCAAGTTCTAGATAACACCAGTAAACAAGATATGAATGCAAATAGCTCACCACACATGGAATGCAAATTTCATCAAGAAGGCTCAATTGCCCCTCCCATTAGAGACAAAATTGGAGTATTTATCACTATTAATAAATCAAACACTTGTGGAGTCAGAAAAAAAAAGTGTATTATTTTAAGGTTGCTCACATCCATGCCCTTGATTTTTGAAATTTTTTTGGACAGAGGGGGTTGTTAGTTTTGCATTTGTACCACGCTCAATTTCCTAATATATAGCTACATCAAAGCCTTAGCCTCACATTTTAGCTTAATATGGGCAAACCAACCATATGGATACTCAGGCTTCGTGAATGGTGCACAACGGGATCCTAAATTTATAATGCTACAGGTACTCAGACTTCCCTTGCATTAATGACTTAAATGCAATGGGTACTTAGAATTCCCCTGCATCTATGGCTCAAAACCCAAACATGACACTTTACCCCTAAGAATGTCATCACTCAATCTATCATCGGGCAAGGCTCATCATGAATCATCACAATAAGAATAAAGCTAAAGTAAAAAATAAAAACTAAAATAAAAACACATGATAATCCATGAAAAATATGGGCACCATCAGAGTGCCCAAATATCTCATCCCAAAACAAATAAAATGGTATCCAAAATGTCATCCAAAATAATCATAAAAACATCCAGCAATAATCAAAACAATACAAATATAGGGAAAACAACCCCTAACTGAAAATCTAGCAGTGTCCCCCTACATGATCAATAAAAGCATAGACAAAAGGTAAGAGTTCTCCCTGATTCTGCATTAGGAGCTACTCTCCCCCGTTGACTCTTCATAATCACCACCGACATCATCAGCTGACCAATCTGTAGAGGCCTCATCATCACTCTCCACTCGAGGAGAAAGCAATCAATCATGGGGTTTTAGGACTTGCCTAGTTAAGTACATTCATGGACTTGCATACTTCTTATAAGGTCAAAATCTCCCTTGACCGAAGTGAATTAATGAGTGGTAATTTTACCACTCATTTGCACTCAATGTTTGTGTACACTGCTGTGTTTTAAATGAATAAATAAGACATAATTATGATTGAATGCACTTATATCTATATTTTGCAGGCACGTAGTTGATAAAATAGAAAGATGTGGATTGGAGCTAAAAAGAAGCAAGGAAGTACAACTTGAGACCCAGAGCAGACATGGCCTCAGTTACCACGGTCGTGGTCTGAGGACCGCAATTGCAGTTAGTCAATCAGGGAATAAATAGAGCTTTAGGTACCGTGGTTGCGGTCTTAGGATCACAATTGTTGTTAGCTAAAAAAGTCAATATGCCGCGATACATCTCCCGCCACAACCGCGGTAGGTGCGATTGCAGTCAAAGCTCCATGATTGTGGCCTAGCGAGATTAATGATCAAGAGCATTTCAGTCAAATAGGACAGCTGATTCAAAATCTCTAGAAAACACCCAAATTCTTTTCCCCATGAATTTTTTATGCAATAGAATAGATTGGAAGTTTTTTGGCTAGAGGTGGAACCCTAGAATTTGGGGGAAAACCTATTTTCATCTTGAGTGTACTTATTATTCCAGAGAGAAATTGGTGAAATTGAAGTGTGGAAGTGAAGATTATCTTTACCCTCTATTATTATGGATACCATGGATGAAGAACTTGGTATAATTCTTCCTCCTTATCTCATGAGCAACAAATTTCTTTAGTCTTGGATTATGTTGAACTAAAGTGTAATTGTGTATGGGTATTGTTATATTTGCATAATTTTTAGTTGTTCAGTATGGATTCCACCATTGCTTGAGCTTAATAGTTGGAATTTGTTGGTGAAAACCCCAAATCTCCAAATGAGTTTGATGGGTGAAAACCCCAAACTCTAGAAATCCTTCACCGTTCTTGAAAGAGGGATGAAGGTGAAGTTGTGGGATCCCACAGCATCATTGAAAGAGGGCTATAAGGGGACAAGGCAATGGTGAACAATTAAGCCTATGGTTTACTACCTTTTTCAATCTTAGAAATAAATGTGATTAGAGTGTAAGCCGTGTCAAGGGCATCTTCCTAGAAATAGGGATACTCTATTGAGGTTTTGGGTGACCATGAATGACACACTCGTTAAGTGCTCGAAAGAGCCAATAGATAAAATCTTTGTGGTTTTATTAAAAGACTAACCCCCAAAGATCTTCGACCTATCATATCCTTTACTAAACAACTAAGTTTCATGTTAGACCGTCATTAACCTGCACACTCTTTACCTTTAGGTAGGCATAATACTAGGATTATTCCCCAAACATTGTTTTTAAATCAAAAGTGCTATAACTAGTGTGTTGTTGGACTAAAAATTGTTACAAGAAGGCTCCAAACTAACCCCATCTCGCCCCACATTACTTAAAATGTTGTTTTTATTTGCACTTAAGGTACCCTTCTAGTAATTAGAGCAACCGTAGGACTTGAAATTTGCATTTCGCTCCTTGTGAATTCGACACCAATGCTAGTTGGGTTATTGACAATGACCGCCTCACCACTCAAACATGAGAGTGAGTTGAGCATTATCAAAATAGCATTGTGATAGAGGAATTTTGAATTTTTGGATTACTCTCAACTTACACGTTAATTTAAGTGCAAGGAGGCCGTCATCAATATATTTACCCAACTTTGGAGTCAGGGTCGAATCTATGAGGAACAATGTGAGTGGCCATTAAGTTAATTCGAAATAATGAATACTTGTTAAATTCATACAATTAGTACAAAGAGATAAAAATGAGGGTGAGAGAAGTACCAACACTAATGTTTCTTTTTGGTTTTTTCTAGTATAAATTCGGGGCTATGAATAATTAGAATTTAATCAATTAGGCATGGATCTTGAGATTTTGTATTACTAAGAGAAGTAACAAGTGGATAATAATAGTCAACTTCATTTTTAGTAGATCACGCAGGGGTAGGTTTGATTATAGATTTTGATGCTAGCCTTTCAACAAAGCACCAAACTTTCACCCATCGATTCTTTCGAATACCAAATAGGTGTGTTAAACAATTGGTAACCAAGCCTCAATTTAGGCATCCCTATTTCTAGGAAAATACCCATGGTATAGCCAACTTTACAATCACTCGTATGTCTAACATAGTGAAAATTTAGCAAACTACACAAATAATTATCATCATTGCTTTGGTATCCACATCATGTGATGGCTGGGCTTCTCTCTCTTCTCTCTTCCTAACGGCTCTCTCTCTTATCTTTCTTCCTCCCTATCCTCTCTCTCGCTCACACGGCCCCGTCGCCATCGCCGACCGTCGGCGCCGACCCGGCCCGATCTCCGAGACCGACCTCCGACCCCCGGCACCGACCTCCGGCGCTGCCCAAACGGATCTCTCTCTCTAACGGCTCTCTCTCTCTCTCCCTACCCTCTCTCCCTCCCTCTCGCACCGGTCCCAGGTCCCCGGCGCCGTCGCTGACCTTCGGCGCAGACCCGACCCGACCTCCGGTCCCCGGCGCCGACCCGACCGCCGACCCGACCGCCGGCCCTGACGGTCGGCCCCCCCACACCCCCACCCTTACCTATCCTTTCCGTACCCCCCTCCCCAGCGGGGTACACCAGCCCTCCCCCTCACCTCGGCCTTCAGCCAGCCAGCCGCCGCCCGGTCTCCAGCCGTCACCCGCCGCTCCATCTCCAACAGCCGCAGCTCCAACCATAATCTGGTGACTTTTAACCTTTGTTATTTTTGTTATTTCATATTCCATTTTATTTCATTATTTCATATTCCATTCTTAGTATTATGCTAGTAGTAGCCCCTGTACCTTGACTTGCGTGGAATTTGTGGACATTCTCTGTTGTCTGTTGTTGCTATTGCTGTGGTCGTTTCTTTCACTGCTTTGGATTGGGTTATTGGCTGGGAACCTGTATTTAGGGCGGTGGGTGTTGATTCCGGTGGTGTTTGCCCCCTATTTGAGTATAGTTTTGTTTCGGGAGTATTCCTTTGAATCTGTGTGAGCCTTGTATTTCCTTGCTGCTGATTTGATACTACCACCGTGTATATCTGTATATTTTCCTATACTTTCGTGTAGTTGTGGCTGTGGGCGGTAATGGGTGGATAGGGTCATGTCCGGGGGGATTGGGGAGTAGGGCCATGGTGGGGGCGGGGGATGAGGAGAGGGCAGGAGTGGGAGGGAGGCCAAGGTTTGGCCGCGGAGGGGGTAGTGGAGGGCGGGACGGTAGGCTGAGGGTTGGGTCTTGGAATATAGGAACCCTTCAGGGTAAGTCCATAGAGTTTGTGAAGATTCTTAGGAAGAGGAGGATCAACATTGCGTGTGTCCAAGAGACCAAGTGGGTAGGGTCTAAGACTAGGGATGTGGATGGTTACAAGCTGTGGTATTCTGGGAGCGACAGGCGTAGGAATGGAGTTGGCATCTTAGTAGATGAAGAGCTTAGAAGTCAGGTAGTGGAGGTGAAGAGGATCAATGATAGGTTGATGACTATTAAGTTGGTCGTTCGAGGGTTTACCCTGAACGTGTGTAGTGCTTATGCGCCGCAAGTGGGATCAAAGGGGGAGGAGAAGATGCAGTTTTGGGAGGCTTTGGAGGAGGTGGTGAGAGGCGTGCCTAGTTCAGAGAAGATTGTTGTAGCAGGGGATTTCAACGGACACATCGGGGTGCTACCGAGAGGCTTTAGTGACGTGCATGGTGGTTTTAGTTTTGGGGAGAGAAATGACGAGGGGGCGACCCTACTGGAGTTTGCGAGGGCCTTTGGGCTGGTGGTGGTGAACTCGGGCTTCCCGAAGAAGGACGAGCACCTGATCACCTTTCGAAGCGCGGTAGCCAGGACTCAAATTGACTTTTTGTTGCTTAGGAAAAGGGATAGGGCGTTGTGTAAGGACTGTAAAGTCATCCCGAGTGAGAATCTTTTGACCCAGCATAGGCTCTTGGTTATGGATTTGGGTATAAAGAAGAATAGAAAGAGGAGGACTAAGGAGTGTAGATCGAGAATTAAGTGGGGCGGCCTGACGCCAGTGAATGCATGGGAGATAGGGGAGAGGTTGGCAGGAGTGGGGGTGTAGGAGTATAGGGGGGACGTGGATAGTATGTGGGACAGGGCGGCAAGGTGCATCAGGGAGAATACAAGTAAGGTGTTGGGTGTTTCTAGGGGCCGGGCCGGGCACCGTCGGGGGGATTAGTGGTGGAATAAAGAGGTGGAGAAGAAAGTGGGGGACCAAGAAAAGGGCGTATGCTAAGTTGGTGAAAAGTAAGGACGAAGAGGAGAAGCGGGTAAACAGGAAAGAGTACAAGCTAGCGAGGAAGGAGGCAAAGTCAGCAGTCACGGCAGCTAAGACGGCCGCTTTTGAGAGCTTGTATGCAGGGTTGTAGGAGAAAGGAGGGGAGAAAAAGTTGTTTAGACTCGCTAAGGCTAGGGAGAGAAAGGGTCGTGACCTCGATCAGGTGAGGTGCATTAAGGGGGAGGACGGTA
>NC_061114.1:21269306-21272099 GCF_002878395.1 Capsicum annuum
TTTTTTGAGTTTTTTTTTTTTAAGTTTTTCCGTTCCAACAACTTGTCTCAGTTGTAGAACAACTTTGGTAGTTGTTCGACAACTGCACCTTGTTGTTTAACAACTAGGCGTAGTTGTTCGACAACTGAGAGAAGATGTTCAACAACTACGCGAAGTTGTTCAGATAACTAATGTAGTTGTCCAACAACTATCCCAATTGTTCAAGGGCCTTAGTTTTTTTAAGGGACAAGTTTGTGGAACCCACTTGTCCCTTTTTTTTAATTGGAAACTTGGAAGACCCTTTTGGCTTATTTTTCTCGATAAAATGCTTTAACATTCTTCAAATGTCTTATTTATACGAAAATCGATCTTCTTCTTATAATAATAATAATAATAATAATAATAATAATAATAATAATAATAATAATATTAATTATGTAATCTCTTTTTTTTTTAATCATAAAAAACACGAACTTATTTTCTTCTTTAATTCAAGTGTGCCACCTAATTTAAATAAGTTATTTTTTTTTTTAAAGTAGAAATAATATCTCAAAATTTTTATTTTATTTTATTTTATTTTTTTAAAAATAATTACGAATTAAGTAGAATTTTCTCAGACAAAATATTCCTTGATTTTTTTCAAATTCTAACTTCTTGTGACAAATTAAGTAAAACATTTTCTCAAGTAAGATATTTCTCTAATTAGGCAAAATATTTTGTAATTTTTCACAAAATCAATGTTGAATTAAGTAGAATATTGTAACTGTTTCTAATAAAACTAGAATATTTCTCATTTGAATAAACAAATGCCAATTTTTAAAGATATAAATAAATGATTTTATAGAAATTCTTTTCGCAAAATTAACCACCTTTTGTAAGTCAGTCAAAAAAGATCTTTTGGTGAACCTTTTCTTAAACGGATGCTCCTAAGTGCCTTAAAAATCTTCTTAGGGCGTTAATTGAACCCTTACTCAGTTTTTCTAATTTTGAAGATTTATTTCTATTTTTGAATCTTTGAAATTTCTTTAAGTTTTTCTTGATATTTTCTATAAAAAATCAAGTGACGACTTTGTAACTTCTTTAAAATTATTTTAAAAGATTTTCTTGAATTTTTGAAATAGTTTTAAACAAAGGGTCAAAACCATTTTCTTTCAAATGAAATCCGAAAAGGGATAAAATATGACCCATAGTCAAAAGGCGGATTAAATAAGTGTGATGTAGATGTTCAAAGAAGGGTGTAGCCATGTTGTTCCTAAATGATATCCTACCCTAACCCGAACATACGTTACAAGCTCAAAAAGTCCTTTGAGATATCTAACCATTTACTCTCTTTGTAGCAACGATTGAAAATAGGGGCAAACCTTTGGTATCACACTTGTTAACATAGAGATTTCTTTGGTGAGGAAGAGAGTTTTAGCACTTAAAATTCCTTGTTGCATATTTGGTAGCTTGGTATGTGAAATTTTATTTCTTGCGAGGTTGGCATGTGAACAAGTTGATGTAGGTGATTTTGTCACTTTTCGAGCAATGAGGTAAATGGAGTATAACTTAGTTTTGGTAAAAAAAAGGAGTCATTTCTAGAGTATTGGTTGTTGTAGCTTGGTCGCTCTTTGAAGTCTTGTGCATCCTTGAATATTGCATCTTATGATGAAGGTTGTAGAGAAGATAGCATGGCCCATGTGAAATGAGTTACTTGTGATACTGACTAAGCTTGAAATCATTGTGATCTTTGAGGCATGATGTTTGGGCGTAGATAATTGTTGTCTCATGGTAAGAGGTAGTGTTGCTTGAGGAAAAACAAAAGCTTTACGTTTGGGGTGTTGATGAGTGGTGATTTTACCACTTATTCGCACTTAACATTCATACACATTACCATGTTTTGAATGAATAAATGAGAAATAATTGTGATTGAATGCACTAATATCCACATTTTGCAGGAACATAGTTGATAAGATAGAAAGATGTGATTCAAGCTTAAAATAATCAAAACAAAGCAAGAAAGTGCAGCTGAAGACCTGGAGAAAGACATAGCCTCAGGTACCCCAGTTGCGGTCTGAATATCACGATTGGGACAGTCAAGCAAGTTAGTAAGATGTGATCGCATGAGTCTATCATGGTACTGCGGTTGTGGCCAAGCTGTGTGATCGCGGCATGGTGGAAAAATGCAACCCAAGGGCAGACTGTAAATGCACGTGGTCGATCCTAAATTTGACTAAAAAAAACTCAAACCCTATAATTGAGAGAGTTTCATCTTCCCCAATTTAGAGACATTGTTACAGGGTTTGCAGCCTCCACATTTTGGAGAAGAAAATATTGTATAAATTTTGGGTGAAGAATACTTTGGCATAGCCTTCAAGTTGAGGATTAGTTCACTTCCATTGAAGATCTGTTTGAGTCCAAAGTTTGAAGTAACATTCACTTAGTCTTCAATAAATCATGTCAATATAGATTATGGGTATATCTTTTCTTACTTATCTTATGTGTAGCTAGATCTCCCTCTTGGGGTTATGTATGAATAGGGATTAAAGTGTATGTGGGTTGATATTATAGCTTCTATTAGTAGTTCATGTTGAATGGGTTTTATCATTGCTTGACCAAATCGGTTGAGATTTGTGGCTGAAAGCCCCAAATACCCAAATGGGTTTTTGGGTAAAAATCCCAAGCTCTTGAAAGATCAAACCATCTTCGAAAGAAGGGTTTGGGTGAATTTTAGGAATCTACATCATCTTTGAAAGAAGGATGTGGATACCAAAGCAACAACAACAACAACAACAAACCCAGTGTATTCCCACCTAGTGAGGTCTGGGGGGGGGG
>NC_061114.1:21275099-21491860 GCF_002878395.1 Capsicum annuum
GACAAGTTGTTGGAACGGAAAAACTTAAAAAAAAAAAACTCAAAAAAGTTTTGTCCCTCCCACCTAATTTAAAAAACTTGGAGGACTTTCACTTAATTGGACAACTTGTTTGTCCTTTTTAATTGAAAGTCCTCATTTTATCAATTATGAAAAGTTAAAATTTACGAGAGAAAAAATAGTTTTCTTGATTTGAAAGAAATTATTTTAATCCAAATATGCTACTAGTCATATGAACAAAACAAATGTCATTTTAGATAAAATATTTAACAATTTCTTTTAGGCTTAGTTTTCGGGAGGAAAATCGAAAGTAACCATTTTAATTCATTTAGACGAGATACATTAGGTGACAAAATCATGAATCAACTAAAATACGTGATAAAATAAAATGGTAACGACTTAGGGGATTTATCTAAATTAATTAGTTAGGGTGTTCAAGTAAATACAAATAAATAAGAAATAACATAAATACCAACCTTTTGAAAGTAACTACACTATCTCCCATTTTTTTAATTAGTTTACTCTCTCCCTATTAATATACATAACATAACCGACATATACATAGCATTCTGTGTATATGTTGGAATTTTTGTAATATTTTAGGGAGTTGAAATTTTTTGTAATATTAGAAACATAAATTGTGTATTTGTGTTATTTTTAGAATAAAGAAAGAGTTAGAATTGGGCCCTTTAAGCTCATTTATGGGCTGCCCAGATTTTGGACCTAAATCCCATGAATTTCAGTCCATTATTTCAGCGTATATCAGCTGTATACAGAAGCTATTTTTCTCCACGTTTTTTGTGTATACACACTGTATATCAGAAAAATTGCTTATTTCCCCTCCATTTTTTATTGTGCTCGGTGTAGTAGTATGCAGCAGCTGCTTCCAATGTAGGCCAGCCATATATAATTGTATACCAGTGAGAAATCAGCCCCCTTGGGACTCGGATCTGGGGTTTGAGTCGATGCAAGTTGGGTCTAGGAGTTCATGCAATACTTTAAATGAAATATACTATAATATACACATATATACACTCTAATCTATGTATATGTAATACTTTATGTATATGTAATACTTTAAATAAAATATACTATAATATATAAACATTACAATATATATTTGTATAGTTATATACTAATTTATAAAACATAAAGTAATGTATACGTTAAATATACACGTCTATAGAAGATCCATTCACATATATACACTCTATTCTATGTATATGTAATACTTTAAATGAAATATACTATAATATATATACGTTACAATATATATTTGTATAGTTATATACTAATTTATAAAACATATACACATGTATACGTTAAATATACACGTCTATAGAAGATCTATTCACATATATACACTCTATTCTATGTATACGCACCATTCAATGTATATATACTACTACTTATAAAATATACTACATTATATATACATTACAATATATATAGGTATACTTATATACTAATTTATAAAACATATACACATGTATACGTTAAATATACAGTTCTATAGAAGATATATATACGTGTATACACACCATTCAATGTATATATACTACTACTTATAAAATATACTACATTATATATACATTACAATATATATAGATATACTTATATACTAATTTATAAAACATATACACATGTATACATTAAATATACACTTCTATAGAAGATATATGCACAAATATACAAAACATATGCTACTTAATATAATAAATTAATAATATTTGGTAGTAAATTAATAATATATTAGAAGTAAGTTTTTAATTTAAAGTAAAAAACTAGAAATTCAATTTAAAATTTTAAATCGTTAAATGAAAAAAAAAAAACAAGGACTAAGGAGTGAATGAATTTGGGGAATTTTATTGATTGAAAAATGATCCAAAATTTATAATTTACATGAATGAAAAATCTATAAATTATGCATCATTTTTTCCAACTCATTGATGTTAATATTAATGGGAACTTGCATAGGATAGTCGAAGTCAATGGGGGCAAAACCATGCATTGGACTTGATTCTGCTGAGTTCTCCCGTGAAGTCATAATTTCTTCAAGTTTCAGCTCGTCGCTCGGCTCCGATTCCATTCCTTAGTTTCTTCTTTCCGCTCTAATCCAATCTCTGAGACAAACTAGAACATTCATTGCATTGCTTCCTAATGAGTGTCAGTTGTCTCAAAGCTGCTGTCGTCCCTGACTAAAGGCGCTCTCTGATGCAACGGTTGACATTGGAACATTCAAGATATCTCTAACTAATCTTGAAAGCACAGGATATTGTGTTTCATTACTCCTCCACCAATCCAACGTATTGATCCATCGTTTGCGATCCTCTGGTGCCGTCCGAAGATAATATTTCAACTCTTCCTGATAAGTTGATGTGTAAGTTCTCTCATCAACACTGTTCCAACAATTTAAATCATAAAACGAATCAGAAAAACTACTATGTGCCTGCCTTTTAGAAGATGATGGCTCCTCGGGAGGATGAAGAGCGACAGTTGGAGTGATATTTGTAGGTATGGCTAAATCAAATAAATTAGCATAGTGATTATATAATTTTTCTATGTAATCCTTTGCATCAGCCATAGCCGTCCACAAATCAGGTTGTACTTGTTCAGAATCATGGTTAGTATTTATTTCTAAGTTAGTATAAATAAGAGTACTAAAGTGACACATATGATTATATTTCATGCACGGATTTAGCATAGCACCAACCAAGTAAATAGGGGGAATTGGGAAAAAATATTTTTTAAATTTCGTAAACATGGCGCCAATAGCTTCTTTATAACCTTCTTTATTTTTATATTCTTTGAGCAAACCAGAAATATCGGCTATATATGCCAAAATATTACAAACAGTAGAATAATAAGCATCGGAAAATTCAACCGTAGCTACATAAAATTTTTCTAAAAACTTAACAAGATCATTAATTACAACCCAATCAGAATTATGTAGCATGCAATCAGCAGAATCAGCAAATGAACCGCAACGTTGGTTAAAAGCTAGTGTAATAGGAATTCTATATTTATAACAAGTTTTTAAAAATTCATACGTAGAATTCCATCTAGTATCAATTTCCTTAGGCATCAAAATCGGTGTAAGTTCATTTTCTTGACATTTAACTTTAAATTCTCTAATTCTCGATCTATGATTATTTCCTTGAATAAAACTAATGGCTAGACGAATTTTTTCAATATAAAGCTCAAAAAACTCAAGACCATCTTTTACAATTAAATTATATATATGACATGCACACTTAATATGAAAAATTTCAGGCAAGGGCGGAGATAGCGTAGATTTTATTTTTGTTATAGCAGTCTTGTTGTTAAAAGCATTATCAAAAGCAATACATAAAATTTTATTTTCGATACCATAATATCCGACAATTTTAACAATAGAATCAGCAATAAATTGTCCAGTATGTTTACGATCTTCATCATATAAAAAAGCAAGAATACGTTTTTGCATCACGAAATTACTATCCATCCAATGACAAGTAACGGTTAAATAATCATTTTTATTTACAGCACGACCAAGATCAGAAGTTAGGGACAATCTACATTGAATATTTTTTAACAATGTTGATAAATAAAAACAATATTGTGAATGGAGTCTAAAAATATCAGACCGACAAGTAGTTCTAGGAATACCGTTAAACATAGGATTATAAATTGCTTGTATATAACGAATAAAGGCATCAGAAGAAGGAAAACTAAAAGGCAAACAACCCACAGCTACCATTTTAGCTATTTCTTCCCTGTCCCTCAATTTATTATACTTCTTCGCTACGTGACCGGTTGCTGGGTCCATTCTAGTTTGCGTTGACCCACCAACATCCCCACCACCTTTTGCAATATTTAACTCACTTTTGTGATCTTCAGCTACATGTCTCATTAACGTACCCATACCCCCTTGCTTTCCTCCACTTCTATGCTTATATATTTGTTGATAAATATTGCATTGCACCTCAATATCTGATATACGTTCAAAAAATTGCCATGCAATACTAGTTCTTTTACGAGGTTTTGGGGCACTGGGAGGACGGGAAGGGACATTAACTGATTCAGATCTAACGTTAGCATCTCCTACTGTGGGTGTCTCAGCAATATTTTCATTATCTTCGTCTAAATTAACCGCATCTACTTCATTTTCGTCTTCTATACCGTAATTTTCCTGAGATTCTACATAATCCATATCGTGAGCACCTACACCTATTTCTTCCTCAAAAGGTGTACCAAGCAGTACTGGAGGCGAAGGTACACGGGTATATCTACTACTTGAACTACCTCTACCGCTAGTAATTCGCTTTTTACTACCACTACCGCTTCCGGGACAAAAATTTTTAACACCTTTAGTAGCGAGGTTTCTTAATTTATCCATAATATAAATTAAATTAAACTAAAAATATTCAAAATATACAAATATAATAAAATTAAATATTAAACAATTAATACAATAAATAAAAATTAAACGTAAGAGATGGAACGACAATACCAAATTTTGGAAGTATCCGAAGATTGCGACTTTAGAAACTTCTGCTCGTACTTTGTAAGCGAAAAATTAAAAAATTAAAGTAAACACTTTAAGAAATTAAATGTATTGAATATTTGAGAATTGAGAATTGAGATTTGAGAGAGAATGAGATTTGAGAGAGTGAAAAATTCTGTGAAAAATGATTTGAAGTTGTAGGGTATTTATAGATTTATTTTTGGGATTAAAAAATATTTTTTAAAGTTTTTTTTTTTTTAATAAATGGGCCCAAACTAGCCGTTTGGACCCAAAAACGGCTATATAGCCGTTGGGCCAATGGCTAGTTTGGCCCAAAAGCCAAAATATCTTTTCTTTTTTTTTCAATTTTTCTGGGCCGGGCCGGTTAACCGACGGGCCTGGATCGGGCTTGGTCCGGGCCGGATTAGCCGGACCCATTTTAACAAAATAACTGGACCGGGACCGGAACCCTAAATCCCTAGAGCTTACCGGGCTGGGTCAAACCAGGTCGGGTTAGGTACGAGGGCCGGGTCAGGCCGGCCCACTTGACACCCCTAATTAGAATAACTACAATCAAGCGATCACCATTTATACTTCATTATATTTGCAACAAATGGCAAGAAATATGGAATGGAATCATGAATTAATCACACTCTTGTGCCAATAGTCCGAAGCAGCAACCTTGGTATGCAAATGGAGTCAACTCGCATAGATTCGACTCTAACTAAAGCTTAACTAATTCGAATATGCGAAGCAATGGCTAAAACAATTGAGCTAGTAAATGCCAAGGCTCTTAAACATATGCAAAATATAGTAATTACTTTCAACTTTTATTTATTTGATTTTAACTATAAGTTTGTAAAAGCTAAATTCTTGCACTGCTGGTATAAGTGTGTTAAGTTGATTTACAATAGGTGACTCTTCATCAGAAAAGAGAGTAATAACTAGATATAATGAGTTAAATAATTGTACTACTTAACATCATAAAAATGAATTACAAACAAAAAAAAGATGATGTGAAAAGATGAGGAAGCTAAAGAAGAGATATGTATACCAAAGTAGGGAGCAAAACGGGAGGAATATCATCCGCTTTTGCAGCTAACATTATTAGTAAAACCAAAAGAAGAGATAAATAAACACCAAATTTGGAAAAGAAGTCATCTTCTCTAATTAAGCCAAAAGTTACTATTTATTTTTTCAGTATGTTTTCTGTTTGTGCGGAGAGAGGAGAATGTGAAGGAGCAAGTTTCGGTGACAATGGGGAGATCATTAATTTCATAATAACCAAAGTGTACACCTTCGTTTCTCATTAGAAAATCGATCCACCTTCACGAAGTTTTTTGTAGGGTTGACCATATGTATGATTCCATCATATGTGGGATTATTGAGTAGAAAATTTCAACACAACTCTACCACACATGCAACGTCTAACAGTAGTAGGCGCAATATCTTAAGAGAAATTGAAACGTCCGATGTTAACGACAAACAAAACCAAGCAATATTCACAGTAATGGAACAATGCGCATATGATCACATAAACACTAAATCTCAGAACATATATATTTTCTCTTTTAAAAGAGAAACAACCACTAAAGCCTAAAGATTTCCAAACTCAAACCATGTAAACACCTTTACGTCCAACAACATCCAAGACTTCATGGAAATTCGACCAATCTCAACTACAAATAGAATACATAACAGCGTCAAGATTCACGACTAAAAAAAAAGGAAGATGTAAAAAGAATGGAGCCTTAGCGGTTTTCGGGCAGCGAAACCGGGACGACGAGCTTTCGGTTGAATGAAATTCCACCACCAATAGAATTTGGACGAGAACATCGAATTTTAATCTTTCGAAGGCTCTTTGAGAATTTTGGTTTCTTGAGGTTAAAGGCAAGCACCTTAAAACAAAAAAAAGTAGCCGTGCACTAAAGCTACCGCTATGCCAGTGGCGGAGCACAGCCGACCAAGGGTGGTCAGATGAAGACCCTTTGTCGGAAATTTTTTTCGAGTATATAGATTAAATATAGATATTTATGGTTATATACATGTTGTTGTACACTCTTGACAAGCTAGAGAAGCATAGTCCAGTGGTCAAGAGTGTGCATTTTCACATGAACAACTCGGGTTCGAACCTTGGTTGGCTCTGCCACTGTGCTATGCGTGGTGTCCGAGGAAAAGCCCCACCACAGGAGTGTCGTACGCAACTTTACCTTGTATTTTTATTTCTGCCAGAGGATATTTCCAAGAATTGAACCCGTCAAGGCTCCCCTTCTACAAACACCTTCAGAACCCCCAAATTTTTTCCCAAAATCCTCTCTTTTCTTATTCTCAATGCTCTCTTTTCTTCTTCTCAATCTCCTATTTATAGGAGGTTTCATCTTTAAAATGGAGAAACACATCCCCTAAAATTCGAATTTGGACTGACCTTCCTGATTTGAGAATGGATTTTGGAATTGGAAACACTCAATCTTAAGTAAAAGTCAACAAAGATGGCTCCTAGACCTACAAAATTGCAGAGATAAGATGAAGAGAGATGATTCCCGTGATTTAAGGGTCATTATTTGTTTGAATTTTTGTTGATTTTGTTTGGGTTTTCCCGTTGCTGTCGGGTCGAAATTGGGTCTTGGAGTCACTATTGTTGTTGTTGTTGTTGCTTGTTGTATGCGGTGGTGTTGATGTTGTGTACTGGTCTACTGGAAGCTTGTTTGTGCGTTATTTTGTTGTTGCTGTTGTACCTGATGGGAAAATTTCAGAAATAACAACTTTGTAGCCTTAATTATAACTTTTATAGCAACAGTTTCATAATTACGAAAAATAGCAAATTGTATGTTGTATTTAAGTAAAATGTTGCTATATAAATACATATACAAATATATATGTATTCCTGATAAATACATACGCACAACTGAAAAATACATATTCTTCTATTACTATGAAGTGAGTAAAATATTGCTACTCTTGCTATAAGTTGCAATGTTGAAGAAGTGTTGCTATTTATTGTAATTATAGTCTTAAGAATGCTAGTTTCTGTAATTTTTCTACCTGATTAAGGGGAAGGGGGAGGAAAAAGATATCGGCCAGATCAGGGGATATTTGGGCTATTTTACCAAGTGGGTTGCCAGCAGCCTAAAATTTAAAAAAAAAAAAAAAAAAGGGTTATTTTTAGGATTTCGGGGTTTAAGGGATTAAAATGATTTCAATTAGGCTTAGTCTATTTTATTTAAATTTTAATCAAATTGAAACTTAATTGGTCAATTTCATTGTAATTATGGCTAATTTAATTTTAATTATGACCATATTTAATAGATAGACCAAATTAAATTGAAATTCAATACAAATTAATACCTTATTTAACCCCGAGCTTCTTGATCTGATAAAATCAAATAAATATTTTTCAAAATAAATTATTCTTGGGATTAAATTATAGTTGAATCAAAATCTTAACCTTTTGAATCAATTTTCAAGATAACCCTTGATTAAAATTTAACTTTTCATAAAATAATTATTTAAGTAACGAAATTACATAGTTTTGTATATGCAAATACGAAAAATATATAACCTCTACTTAAATGGCAAAATCACCTAGATAAATACTTCAGAAAGCTTTTATCCGAATAAAATAAATGTTGTAATTTTATTTCAAATCGAAGAAACTTGAAATTAAACTTAGTTCTGGAGGTCAAAAATTAGGTATCAACAACTGTCCCTCCCTTTGGATAGGGTAAATACAAGTAACCCTAGGCAAAGGGAGTTTGAAGTTCTAGCCACAAATTCATTTTTGAAAGAGGTCGATTTTCGCACGAGTTTCTTGGAGTTATGGACAAACCTCAGTATCAGGTTTCCTACATTACATGAGAATTCAGGCCACTTGTAGTTCATAAAGCATGAATTTTTAGAACAATTTTCAATGAATTCATGAGGTATCCCGATTTTGAATTTTAGTGAAATCGGAAAGCTGGAGAATAAGAGGATTGGGGGAAGTTGAAATGCAGTCAAGTTTTCAACATAGATCCCAACCTACATATCCCAACGATTCACGAAATCAGACTACTTGTAGTTTGACTCGATCGGTAGAAAAGACAATCGTTTATTTTAGACGATCTTTGGCTCAGGATGAGTGGCAAATTGAGTTATGGAAAAGAGGCTTGTAACCTCTTAATCATGAATATGGAGCTCTTCACATCCATAGGTAAGATTTTACTCTAACATAATTCCCAAAACTCTGAGTGTGTTGTTACTCAGATTTAAAGAAAAGAGAAGGTTACCCTCTGTGTGAGTTTAGAAGTACTCCGAAAGTGAAACTGAAACAAAAATTCAAAAAATACCCCAATGGATTCTGATAGGGATATGGTTTGATGGTGGTCGAAGTCGTCTTTTAGCTCACGTCCAAAGAGTTTGATATTCCTCTTCGAACTCTGTCCCAGTTCGCTGCTAAGAAAAAGTTTCATGTTGTGCTATGTCTCCTTTTTCTGTCTATAGCTTTACTTCCTGCCAAGTTTTGATAAAAAATTTAGCAAATAAAGCATAAAATTCCTACAAGAAAATCATAAGACAAATGCATCAATCGATTCTGTAGATGCAATTAATTAAATATACGGTATTATTAGAAGTAGTAACTTCAAATTGTATGCTAGGAAAATTCGTCAAACTAAGTAAAAATGTCATAAAAAACAATGTTTCAAAAAAATGAATAATTTAGCTTTATTTTCCAAGAAATTAAAAGATGACATGCATTGTTAAAATAAATAAACAAATAAATAAATAATAATTAAGGCTTTGCTAGACATTCAATTAGAGGCAAGTAAGCATAAATATTCAATTGAAAGTGGGCATATGCATAAAATATCTTATTAGAGGGCAGTTCGTCCCAATATGTCCTATTTTAGGATGGACGAATTCAAAATGCCAATATGTCCTATTTTAGAGTGGAAGGACCTAATGTTTCATCAAATTGAAAAGCAGTTCTTAATAAAGAACAAATGAGTAATTAAATCTAATTTTTCAAGGAATTCAAAAGATGGCATTCAGTGCATATCTAACTAAAATAAATAATTAATATGTTGCGAAATGTTCAATCAAAGGCAAGCAAGCATAAAGACGCATAACATCTTATTAGAGGACAGCCTAACCCTATTATGTCCTATTTTTAGGGTGGACGAACCCAATATATCCTATTTTAGGGTGGACAGATCTAAAGTATCCTATTTTAGAGTGGGCAGATCCATAGTGTCCTATTTTAGGGTGGACAGAGCCATAGCATTCTATTTTATGGAGGACAAACCCAATGTGTTCTTTTTTATGGTGGACAAACCCATGATGTCTAATTTTAGGGTGGGCAGATCCATAGTGTATTACAAACTTACAAATATTCATGCAGTGCAGTTTTCTATAATAATTTTGAGAAAATTTAAAAGATAGCATGTAGCGCTAGTAAATAAATAGTTAATGCATTGCGATATGTTCAATTAAAGGCAAGTAAGTATAAATATCTAATTGAAGGCAGAGTGCATAAACAATCTTATTGAAGGGCAGACTTATCCACTATGTCCTGCTTTAGGGTGGACGATCCAATATGTCCTATTTTAGGGTGGACGAACCCAATATGTCCTATTTTAGGGCGGACGGTCCAAAATATCCTATTTTAGGGTGGACGAACCCAATGTGTCCCATTTTAGGGCAAACAAACCCAATATGCATTGAAAACTTATAAATATTAATGCAGTGTAGAGAGCCTGGTGTACTTTTTCTAGTAAAAACTCTATGTAGTGCCTTTGCAGTAGTGAAAATTTAAGTGCAATGCTTTTACGATAGCAAACATTAACGCTGCAATGCCACATTAGTGACTATTTAAACGTGATACCCATGATTTAGGATTTTCCTTTTTGACGAACTTAGCTGCGAAGAGGGTTCCTGTACTCAAAGAGAATTGTAAGTTTTGAAATTTAAATTGCATTAGTTTTGCATCATATTTGCATTGCCTTTCGTGCTTTTCTTAGCATTTGTTATACTTCACGAATAATTAAAAATCAGCATCTGTATACTCCAAGAAAGCTTGTTAGTATAAAAGAAAATGATTGCCTTGCATTGAACCATAAAATTTTGGTTTTGAATTTGTGCTTCTTGTAGTTATGGCCTTGATGTGATTTGATGATGCGAATATGGCTAGTGACCTCAAACATCTGCTTTGCGAAAATGGCGATAGGCTATCTACAAAGCTGTCCTAGTTTGGCTAGGGAAAAAATGAAATTTTTTAATACTGTGACCGAACCCAGAATAGGAACCTACGTATCCCGTTGCTAACAGAAATCAAGTCAAACGTAGTTCATAGAAAAGTCTGAAAAGAATTACGAAATAGTAGTTGCATAAAAAGGAGAATGGTACTAAGTTACAAAATAGCAGTTACTCATAAAGAAAGAAAATGAATAATTGATATTCTCTACAAAATAGTAGCAACTCATAAAGGAGGGAAAAGAAAAATGACATTTTCAAGTTGCAAAATGATGCCTTTATCAGCCTTCTAAACTTATTGCCCTCTTTTTCTTCAAATATCTTGGTGGCACTTTTGATGGATTACCCTTAACAAAAAGTATGTCTTTGTTTATGACATTATTATTGCTAATTGGAGGCCCTTGCTGCAACTTTATCTTGCCACTCTCAATAAGGCTTTGAATCTTGAATCTTAGTGTTGGACAATCTTTAATGTTATGTCCTTGAATGTTTGAATGATAGGCACAACTTTAGGATAAATCAAAATTTGGAGATAGATACTTAGGTATAAATCCTTTTCGGGGTTGCAAAAGTCCCTTAGTTCTCAATCTTTCAAATATATCGACCAATGGCTCACCTAAAGGAGTAAAGGAGAAAGATTTTACCTTCTTCTATGGCCGCAAGGTAGATTGTACTTGGTAAAATTATTGCTGGGAGCTATTCTGAAAATTTTGTTGACACAAAGGCTGGAGATGAGCATTGCAAAGGTCAAAAAAAACATGAGACTGCAAAGACTAATGACCTGGAGGGAATTGCGACTGATACACAAAAGCTAAGTTGTTTACATTTTGTGAATTTCTCGACGTCTTTGATTAGACGACTAGATGGACGACTTGCGTTGCTTCTACAAGTTTTCCTTCTTGAATGTCATTTTCTATCTCTTTGCACATTCGGATCAAGTTGAAGAAGTTGTGTGCACAAGTTCCAATCAACTTATCGTAACATGGGCCTTCTTGAATTTGAACGAAAGCTGAGATCAATTCATCCTCAGTAAGTGGAGGATGTATTTTTGAAGCTTCTAATCTCCATCGTATGGCGTATTCTTGAACGGATTCATGCGACATCCTCTTCACTTTGAGCAAATTGGTCATGTGCAGATCCCCTCTAATGTTAAACTCGTATTGACTTACAAAGTCACGAGCCATATCTTCCCATGTGTCATTTTCTAAAGTCTTTCTTGGTATACCAAGTTAGCACCAATCCTGATAAACATTGAATGAATAGCCTTATTCGTATGGCTTCATTATGTCCAATTCCAATTAACCTGCTGCAGTAGTCCTTTAAATGAGCAACGAGGTCTCCTTTCCCGCTGAAAGTATTAAATTTTGGTAGCTTATACCCTGGCGGAAGCTCAACATTTGAGTGTACACACAAGTCTTTATACTTTAGACTCTGGTAATTTCTTAGGCGCAACTCTTCATCAAGTATTTTTCTCAAATTGTAGATCTCTTTGCCCAGATTTTCGTGGTGGATTGACAGAATCTCCTTTCCACATTTTGTATTTTGATAGACTGATAATTGCTCATGATTATTTTCCTTACAAGGAAGTACAATTGTGGGAGAATGGATATTTAGCATCATAGCAAGCTGAAAATTTCGGGGACAAATATTTTTGGTTGAGTTGGAAGTCGTGGTAGTAGTAGGAAGAAGGCTAAAAGTACTTGGTAGATTGACCAAAATATTTCTTCGGACCACATTTATTTTATCGTCATCATTTTGTTATTGCACTAAACCCACATCGGTATTGAATGATTCAAACTTATCTGCTATTACCGTATCGTCCTCAATGCAAATTTACAGTCAAAACAATATTTAATGCCAGGCAATCTCTAAGCAAAAATAAAATTTTAAACATAAAGTGAAGTATTAGTACATGCGAAATTTGTATAATAATATTATTAATAATAATAATAATAATATATTTTGAGGAAAAAGATTAATTCATGATGATCCTAAGTAAGAGGTCTAGGCAGAAGAGATGACCTTGGTTGCGGAACGAGTGGATTAAGAGGCTTCTTAGCTAGTAGGCTCTAACGCTTTAGATGTAAAACGGAAGTAACAACTGATTTGGCGAAGTAATCATAAGAAAGGTTGACTTATGTCGAATACCAAAGCTTGGCTCTAGCTTGATCCTTATACTTACTAATTATGACGTATCCCAGAATTTGCTCCAGTCCAAAGACAATTATAACGATGATGCCTCGTCTTGCATTCCAAAATACAGTCTCAGTCCTTAAGAAATTTTGATGATAATGCCTTGATTGCATGCCAAGGTTCTGCCCCAGTTGTTTTCTTTCATATTTTGGGGGGGAAAATAAAATTATAATAAAGAGACCGAACCTTATGTAGGCTGCCAACGTATCCTGTGTCCGACAGAAAATCAATTCAAACGTAGTTCCAATTACATGTAAAAAAAATATTGAAATTCGATGCTAATATGACCGAGTCCCTATGTGGGCTGCCTACGTATCCACCGAGGAAATCAGGTCAACCGTAGTTCGCCTTACATAAAAGAAAATTTAAAAACGTACAAAGGATTGATCATTAAGTTCACAACAATACATAATTGTTCCTGAAAAGATGCTACCCAAAAAACTAACCATCCTACTACATAACTCCTAGATGACATATTTTTTTTAAAGGATCCTGATACACTTTAATCGTCATGCTCAAGGAAACCATTGCTAGAGTTCTTCCTGGTTCGATTGTAGGTGCTTGCAAAAATTGCAGAAAAGGATGAATTTGGTTCTTTTCCTTTCGAACCCCTAGGAAACTTTGCAGATTTCCTTTTAGACGAACCAACTCTTATAAAAATACTGTTGGAAGACCCATGTTGCCTGACAAAATCATCGACAAGGTTGTCCCAAGAAGACCATTTTCACATACCTTCCGTTGCATACCACATCAAAGATAGACCTGTAAGTGTCCCAACAAAGAGTCTCATCTTCAATTCCTTGTCTTTCCAATATTTGTCACCCAATCAACATATGCCTTCAGATGGTCTACAGGACTACCAACTCCGCCGCACATCGAAATATTTACATAATCCATCTCACAAGGCAAAGCAGACTCATTTGTAAAGAAAATCTAATTAGTCTCAATGTCAGAATGCTTTCCACCGTTTGCGCTATTTATTCTCGTCTCCGCCAAATTGTTGAATGACTCTTTTAGCAAGGATGGGTGCATGTTAGAGAAAAGTTGATCATTATAATCAAAAGTGGGTGCAACATTGCCAAAGGGGGAGTATGCTTCTGTGCCTTCAGTGAATGAGTTCTTAAGGTCGACTATCACTTCTTTCATGTTGTCAATTTCTTGCTCCATTTGTGACACTTTTGTATCAAGCTTAACAACTTTATCTTGATACGACTCTGGTTCTTCACAGTCGAATTCATCCTCACTAAGGTCAATCACCGTAATTTGTATGGCCATATTGTCCTTGAATTACCTTTGGTGCTCAACTTAAGTCAACCTTTTGGAAGAAAAATAAAACATTCAGTATGCATTGAATTGAAAGGGTTAAAAGTAGAGAATTTTAGAAAGTGATTAAAAAGAATCTAACAAATAGAGTCCTATAAGCTCAAGATAATAAGCTCTACATAATAATTAATAAGGAAAAGAGCGCACAAAGATTGTATTTTGATAATAGAAAGGATTGTGAATGACGCAAAATTCTAATTTAGCATCGTTGGGTTAAAATTATCGAGGATGAAAAATTTAAATTGATTTATGTGCTAAAGCTTGAATTTAAAATGAGTGCGGAAAGATCAATTCCTATAATCCAAAGATACGAACGACACAAGCTTATTGAACAAGTGAAACTTTAAAGATGTACCAAACTTGGGTTATAGTCCTAAAACGAATTAATGAAGAAAGTTGAACAAATAAAGTCAAGTGCGATTAGAAAACTTGTGTAAATAAATTTGGGTATCTACCAACTTAAGAAGCAACCAATGGCCTAAAGGCCAATAAAAGGTCAAAAGAATTTAAGAGCTTGAGTAAGAATTTCACTGCGTAGATCGGCACTTCATAGATACTACAAAGATAAAACTAACAGGCTAGATATTCCGTCGCTACAAGTAGAAGATTAATCCCGTAAAGAAAGGACTTAGCGAAGTTTTAAAAGGTAGAAAATATAGTAGTTTGAGTTTGGCACAAGTCTGACAAAATTTGAAATGAACGATTTAGAAAAGGTGGACAGGAAAGATACTTGCGAGGAATTATGCCCACGTTAACAGAGTAGAATGAAGTTTTAATAAAATGCAGACACAAGTATTCAAAATCTAGAGGAAGAATTGAAAATAACGACGAACAAACTCATTGAAAAATTAAAGATAGAATGTGAACCCTGTAAAATAAATGAAATGAAAGAAAACCTTAATTGAAATACTAAGAGTTCGGCTTAAGATAATTTCCTAAATGGTGCTCTAGAATCGTTAAAATGCGCTAAGCGCAGAAGTATTGCAATAATAGAATTGTAAGGAAATGTCATGATATAAAATATGTAAAAATGCACTTAATTATAAAGAGATACATAAATGCAAACTTAATTTTCTTATCTGAAATAAAGACAAAACAAAGGTGAAGATAACAAATAAATACCAAATTAAATTATATTGCAAACAAATTCATGTAGGTCAAGTAACACGTAACAAGCAAATTTGCAAATAACGCAAATATGTTAAATAATACGTCCTAACATGCAGGTGACTCCTTTATGTCGGAGGTAGGCCTAAGCGTCAAATAATTGAGATTTCGATAAATTGATTCAAGATTTAATTAATGACACTACTCGAGCTTGGAGTTAGAATTTTTCAAACTAAATTTGGTCAAAATTTGACTTGAATCAATTTATTGTTATCTCTGCACATAATATAGAGGTTGTCATCAGGTTGTGAACCCTTTTGACATAAAGGTGTTTTCTAAATTCGTGGGATGACACCATGGGTCAAACCACCTATGGCTTATGCATGCATGGCCTAAATCGAGGGTGTCAATGCTCTATCTTAAGTTTTTCTAAGATTTGGGAGGACACGAACTTGAATTTCCTATATGAGAAGACACGTGGTCCCACGACAGTAAAACTTCCGCTTACCCCACGTATGTGCCAACTCTCCAAAATAGGTGATTTGAAAGAATTTTGAGAAAGTACAATGTACAATCCGCGTGTATAATATGTGTGAGTGTCAATTTTCCGAAGTGGAGGAAATATGAACGGAATGCCAATTTATATGGAATTTAACAAATAAACATGTAATCAATAGCCACAATAAGTTAAAAAATTTCTTTTGGTCAGAACCTAGATACATCCCGAGCAGAGTCGCCATTTCTGTTTTATCCCTTTTCGAATTTCATTTGAAAGAAAATGATTTTGACCCTTTTTTATAAACTATTTCAAAAATTCAAGAAAAATCTTTTAAAATAATTTTAAAGAAGTTACAGAGTCGCCACTTGATTTTTTATAGAAAATATGAAGAAAAATTTAAAAAAATCTCAAAGATTCAAAAACAGAAATAAATCTTCAAAATTAGAGAAACTGAGTAAGAGTTCAATTAACGTTCTAAGAAGGTTTTTAAGGCACTTAGGAGCATCCGTTTAAGAAACAGTTCACCAACAGATCTTTTTTGACTAACTTACAAAAGGTGGTTAATTTTGCGAAAAGAATTGCTTTTATAAAATCATTTATTTATATCTTTAAAAATTGACATTTATTTATTCAAACGAGAAACATTCTAGTTTTATTAGAAACAGTTACAACATTCTACTTAATTCAACATTGATTTTGAAAAAAATTACAAAATATTTCTCCTAATTAGAGAAATATCTTACTTGAGAAAATGTTTTACTTAATTTGTTACAAGAAGTTAGAATTTGAAAAAAATCAAGGAATATTTTGTCTGAGAAAATTCTACTTAATTCGTAATTATTTTCAATAAAATAAAATAAAATAAAATAAAAATTGTGAGATATTATTTCTACTTTTAAAAAAAGAACTTATTTAAATTAGGTGACACACTTGAATTAAAGAAGAAAATAAGTTTGTGTTTTTTATGATAAAAAAAAAAGAAGAGATTACATAATTAATACTGTTATTATTATTATTATTATTATTATAAGATGGGTTTTCCTATAAATAACACATTTGAAGAATGTTAAAGCATTTTATCAATTATGAAAAATTAAAATTTACGAGAGAAAAAATAGTTTTCTTGATTTGAAAGAAGTTATTTTAATCCAAATATGCCACTAGTCATATGAACAAAACAAATGCCATTTTAAATAAAATATTTAACAATTCCTTTTAGGTTTAGTTTTCGGGAGGAAAATCGAAAGTAACCATTTTAATTCATTTAGACGAGATATATTAGGAGAAAAAATCACGACTCAACTAAAATACGTGATAAAATAAAATGATAACGACTTAGGGGATTTATCTAAATTAATTAGTTAGGGTGTTCAAGTAAATACAAATAAATAAGAATAGGAAATAAGGATGAGTTAGAATTGGGCCCTTTAAGCCCATAAAGGATGAGTTATAATTGGGCCCTTTAAGCCCATTTATGGGCTGCCAAGATTTTGAGCCTAAATCCCATGAATTTGAGTCCATTATTTCAGCGTATATCAGCTGTATACAGAAGTTATTTTTCTCCACGTTTTTGTGTATACACACTGTATATCAGCGTGAAAAATTGCTTATTTCCCCACCATTTTTTATCGTGCTCGGTGTAGTAGTATGCAGCAGCTACTTCCAATGTAGGCCAGCCATATATAATTGTATACCAGTGCGAAATCAGTCCCCTTGGAACTCGGATCTGGGGTTTGACTCGATGCAAGTTGGGTCTAGCCCAACGGAATGCGAGAGGAGTCTGAGGGACTCAACGGAGGAGTTCATGCAACAAAAAAATGGTAAGGATTAGCAAATGCTCAAGAGAACAAGGGCAAAATATTCAATAGATTCGAATAACTACAATCAAGCGATCACCATTTATATTTCATTATATTTGCAACAAATGGCAAGAAATATGGAATGGAATCATGAATTAATCACACTCTTGTGCCAATAATCCGAAGCAGCAACCTTGGTATGCAAATGGAGTCAACTCGCATAGATTCGACTCTAACTAAAGCTTAACTAATTCGAATATGCGAAGGAATGGCTAAAACAATTGAGCTAGTAAATGCCAAGGCTCTTAAACATATGCAAAATATAGTACTTTCAACTTTTATTTATTAGATTTTAACTATAAGTTTGTAAAAGCTAAATTCTTGCACTGCTGGTATAAAAGTGTTAAGTTGATTTACAAAAGGTGACTCTTCATCAGAAAATAGAATAAAAACTAGATATAATGAGTTAAATAATTGTACTACTTAACATCAGAAAAACGAATTACAAACAAAAAAAAGATGATGTGAAAAGATGAGGAAGCTAGAAGAAGAGATATGTATACCAAAGTAGGGAGCAAAACGAGAGGAATATCATCCTCTTTTGCAGCTAACATTGGTAGTAAAACCAAAAGAAGAGATAAATAAACACCAAATTTGGAAAGGAAGTCATCTTCTCTAATTAAGCCAAAAGTAAAAGTTTATTTTTTCAGTATGTTTTCTGTTTGTGCGGAGAGAGGAGAACGTGAAGCAAAGAATGTATACTTGTGTCCAATGAGATGTAAATTTGTGGAGCACGTTTGGGTGACAATGGGGAGATCATTAATTTCATAATAACCAAAGTGTACACCTTTGTTTCTCATTAGAAAATCGATCCACCTTCACGAAGGCTTTTGTAGGGTTGACCATATGTATGATTCCATCATATGTACAGAAAACAACAACAAAAGGGCGCCAAAGCGTCTAACAGTAACCTATAGTGGGATTATTGAGTAGCAAATTTCAACACAACTCTATCACACATGCAACGTCTAACAGTAGTAGGCGCAATATCTTAAGTGAAATTGAACCGTCCGATGTTAACGACAAACAAAACCAAGCAATTTTCACAGTAACGGAACAATGCGCATATGAACACATAAACACCAGGCCACAATCTGTTCATTCAAACGTTCAACATGCCGGCATGCAAGTCACTAAATCTCAGAACACATATATTTTCTTTTTTAAAAGAGAAACAACCACTAAAGCCTAAAGCTTTTCAAACTCAAACCATGTAAACACCATTACGTCCAACAACAACCAAGACTTCATGGAAATTCGACCAATCTCAGCTACAAACAGAATACATAACAGCGTCAAGATTCACGACTAAAAAAAAGGAAGATGGAAAAAGAATGGAGCCTTACCGATTTTCGGGCAATGACACCGGGACGACGAGCTTTAAGTCGAATGAAATTCCACCACCTCGAGTTGATTCTAACCAATAGAATTTGGACGAGAACGTCGAATTTCAATCTTTCGAAGGCTCTTTGAGAATTTTGGTTTCGTGAGGTTAAAGGCAAGCACCTTCAGAACCCCCAAATTTTCCCCCAAAATCCTCTCTTTTCTTCTCAATCTCCTCTATTTATAAGAGGTTTCATCTTCAAAATGGAGGAACACATCCCCTAAAATTCGGATTTGGACTGACCTTCCTGATTTGGGATTGGATTTTGGAATTGGAAACACTCAATCTTAAGTAAAAGTCAACAAAGATGGCTCGTAGGCTTGCAAAATTGCAGAGATAAGGTGAAGAGAGATGATTCCCGTGATTTAAGAGTCATTGTTTGTTTGAATTTTTGTTGATTTTGTTTGGGTTTTCCCGTTGCTTTCGGGTCGAAATTGGGTGTTGGAGCTGTTGTTGTTTGTTGTACGCGGTGGTGTTGATGCTGTGTACTGGAAGCTTGTTTGTGCGTTATTTTGCTGTTGCTGTTGTACGCTGATTAAGGGGAAGGGGAAGGAAAAAGATCTGGGCCGGGTCAAGGGATATTTGGGCTGTTGCTGCAAGTGGGCTGCCAGCAACCCAAAATTAAAATAAAGTATAAATAACATAAATTATGTATAAATAGCATAAATATCAACCCATTTGGAAGTAATTACATTCTCTCCTACTTTTTTTAATTATTTTACTCTCACTATCTATTAATATACATAAAATAGCCGACATATACATAACATTCTGTGTATATGTTGAAATTTTTGTAATATGTTCAGGGAGTTGGGATTTCTTATAATATTGGAAATATAAGTTGTGTATTTGTGTAATTTTTAGTTAAAAAAAAAAGGGGTTATTTTTGGGATTTCGGGGTTTAAGGGATTAAAATGATTTCAATTAGACTTAGCCTATTTTATTTAAATTTTGGTCAAATTGAAACTTAATTGGCCAATTTCATTGCAATTATGACTAATTTAATTTCAAATATGGTCAAATTTAATAGATCGACCAAATTAAATTGAAATTCAATACGAATTAATACCTCGTTTAATCCCAAGCTTCTTGATCTGATAAAATTAAACAAATATTTTTTTGAAATAAATTATTCTTGGGATTAAATTATATTTGAATCTAAATCTTAACTTTTTGAATCAATTTTTAAGATAACCCTTGATTAAAATTTAATTTTTTGTAAAATAATTATTTAAGTAACGAAATAACATGATTTTGTATATGCAAATACAAAAAATATATAACCGCTACTTAATTGGCAAAATCACCTAGACAAATACTTTGAAAAGTTTTTATCCGAATAAAATAAATGTTGTAATTTTATTTCAAATTGAAGAAACTCGAAATTAAACATAGTTGTGGAGGG
This sequence comes from Capsicum annuum, assembly GCF_002878395.1. Lineage (NCBI taxonomy): Eukaryota > Viridiplantae > Streptophyta > Magnoliopsida > Solanales > Solanaceae > Capsicum > Capsicum annuum. Next base: position 21,295,581 of record NC_061114.1, read on the forward strand.
TAAAAATTAGGTGTCAACAGGCCACACCTCTTTCTTTTCTCTCTTTTCATATGCCTACATTTTGCTTCCTTTGTTCACCCACTTTCTTTCATTTTTTGTCTTGCAACTTTCGCGCAATTCATTCCTTTGTCGGATCCTCTTTTTTTTTTATTCATTTTTTTTCAATGTCTAGGCATTTAGGCATTTCAGTAACAACTTCATTGACCCACACTTACTTCCATCAATCTTTACCACCCCAACTTAGGGTTTTAGCCTCAAATTGCATTTTCAAGTTCAAGGAGGGTATGGTTCAAAAGAGGGATAAAAGGAATGGTTCGTGGCTTGTAATGTGTTTGCCAAAGAAAGGTCCAAAGGCGTGGGTAACTAGGGATTGCTTTTATGCTTGGGTAGGTTTTTTAGGATAAAGTGGCTTCCAACATCACAAGGATGGCCTAAGATCATTTCTCCAACCAAATACAATCAAAATTAGCCTTGAGAGACTAACGGGGCAAGTTCTAACTAACACAAGTATACAAGAGATGAATGCAACTAGCTCGCCACACATAGCATGCAAAATTCGCCATGGAGGCTCAATTGTCCTTCCAATTAGAAACAAAATTGGAGTATCTATCACTATTAATAAGTCAAACACTTGTGGACTCACCAAAAAGAGAAATTTTTTTGCTACAAGGTTGCTCACGTCTATGCCCTTGATTTTTTAAAAAATTTTAGATGGAGGGAGTTGTTTATTTTTTATTAGCATCAATCAAAACCTTAGTCTTATATTTTGGCTCAATACGGGCAAATCAACCATATGGATACTCAGACTTCGCCAATGGTGCACAATGGGACCCCAAATTTATAATTCTATAGGTACTCAAACTTCCCTTGCATTAACGACTTAAATGCCACAGGTACTTAGAATTCTCCTACTCTATGGTTCAAAACCCAAAACACGATGCTTTACCCTTAAAAATGTCGTCACTCAATCTATCATAGGGCAAGGCTCATCATGCATCATTATAATCCAAATAAAACTAAAGTAAAAAGAAACTAAAACAAAAGTACATGATAATCCATGAAAAACGTGAGCATCATCAAAATGCCCGAATATAGCATAATATAACATCTCACAACAAAACAAAATAGTATCCAAAATGTGATCGAAAATAATCATAATAACATCCAGCAACAATCAAAACAATACAAATCCGAGGTCGCCCCCAACTAAAAGGATAACAGTGTCCTCACTGCATGTGCAATAAAGCATGGGTAAAAGGGATCTCCCTGAATCTGCATCAGGAGTTGTCCTCTCCTATTGTCTCTACACCATCACCACCAGTATCACCTGCTGATCAATCTACAGGGGCCTCATCATCACTTTCCAACCTAGAGGAAGGCAGTCGATCATTGGGTTTGAGAACCTTAAAGATGCCCTTTACCCATTTCCACAACTTTCGGAAGAATTTATCTCTCTTCTTTTCTCTATGCACCATATTCTCGTGTGACTCCTTGAGGTTCCTTTGTGATTTAGCTAAGGCTGAATTGGCTCTCTTGCAATATCCCGTACTTTTCCTAGCTAATTTCATCTAAAAAGGTCTAGTATTAGCTTCTAAATTGAATAATGGTTATTCCATGAGGAATTTTGAAGATTTTTACTTTTTTTACATGTGAGAAATTCAATAAGCTTTCCATCGATATAAGATTCGCCCAAATCCGATAACTGGGTCAGAAGTTACGACTATTTCAAGTTTCCATCGTAAAACAATGCCATATTAGTCAGTGGCGCGCCGCGTCACAAGAGGAAATGGCATTTGGAAAATTACATTAGGGGTCTACGATTATAACGCGTCGCGTCAGGGCCCAAATTCAAAATTATCCTTTTCCAGTGTCTTAGCGCGATTTCCTCTGCGTCGCACCAAAGTTCCAGGTTGAAAAAGAAGGGAAACGCGATGGCTCCATGTCACGCCATTCCTCAGTTTCCCAATTTTCAAATTCCAGTGACATGACGTGATAGCACCGCGTCGCGCCAGGGGTTCAATTTGGGAAATTTTTCCTGAAATTACAAGACGCATCCAGGGTTAAAAGGGTTAATTTCCCACCCCTATTTAAGCACTTTAACACCTGATTCAACCACTTTTCACCCCAAAATACACTCTCTTCTCTCAAAAATCTCTCAAGAACAAGCTAGGGTTTTCATAGAAGATCCAATTCCAAGAAAGTTTCTTCATCAATTTTCATGAAATCACGAACTAAGGTATGCGTAGTGTTCATTCATGGACTCCTTTTGTCCATGAAGCCCAAGAATCTCTTTTCTAAGTTTAAGTTTATGGATTTCTTTATGAATTTCATGTTGGGTTTTTTTTTGTTATATTGAGAATGATCAATTGAATTCAAATCCATATTGGGTGATTAATTTTATGTGGAATTGATTTGTATAGATGTATATTCATGTGAACCTATGAATAAACCCTAGATGATGAAATTAGAGATGAATCATGATGATTAATTATTATATAATGTTGTTTACATGTGCTATGCCAACTATGTATTTGATTAAAGGCCTAGATGAAGGAACAATGCCCAACTAGTATGATATCATGAAATCCCCATGTATGTACAAGTTATGCCTATCACCTATTTTGATGGAATGCTTCTATAAATGTATTATGGATGATGTTAGTTATATGTTCAAGTAAGTTACGCTTGGTCAGTTTTTCTTCCATCGAGTCCTGGGGGTACTTGTACCCAAAATATTAGCTGTGTGCCTAGAGCCATGTTATGTTTCCACGATACTCTCAGTCAAGCTATGAATCCTTAGACTTCAGACAATCTTATGACTCAGGAAATATCCATGATCTCATGAACTTAGTCAGTTGTCAGATATTAGTAATATCCCATCAGTCAACGAAATTCAGTAACTTAGTCCATGTTCAGTTCAGTAAATTATGTTTAGAGTCTATTCAGATGGGAGTAGAAATTAGCACCAAGTGAACCCAAGGATAGGAACTCACCTGTTATGTGAGGGTGTGATTCTTAGAAGAAATTCTTGCATTCCAGAACTATGTAGCCAGCATAGGTTGAGACATCATAGCCTGCTATATTATGGTATATGAGGTGGATTAACCTATTATAGAAAGTTTCTTACCGTTCTCACTAGAGTTACCTGTTATATGATGGTTACTCCCATGTTATCCTTACTAGTAGTGCGGTATTGACACCCTTTCAATCAGGGCACAGATTAGACCCTAGTTTAGCCATTATAGCGCATATGGGGCATATCAGTTAGATAACTACCTCCTACAGTCTCAGTATCAGTATTAGTAAAAGAACTCAGATAGTTCTTCAGAAAACAAGACTGTTAGATACAGTCAACTCAGACATAGTACGGAACTCAGATAGTTTAATCAGATTTAGGACTGTCAGATACAGTCACTCATGTTATTAGTTATATTCAGATTCAGTAATCATGTTATTAAAGTATTAGTGTCAGTTGTTATGTCCTATGCATGTATTCTCACACTCATGATAGTTAGTCAGTTATTATTATTGTCCATGCATATGAACCCCATGCATTCAGCCTACCTCACATGCATACCAGTACATTTAAAGTATTGACGCATTTGCGCTATGGTGTCTTATACCATAGGTTTAAAGACACGAGCTCTAGATCAGTAATAGTTCCAGTTTCAGTAGTTAAAGTTAGAAGTGAGTCCTCATCATTTAAGGACATGATTATTCTCTATTATCTCATTAATTAGTTTATTAGTTAGATTTAGTTGGGGACATATCCCATCAGCTCCTTACTCAGACAGTTCAGTCAGTTAGAGGCTTTCTAGACTATTATGTTTCAGACTTCAGTATGTTCAATTTTGTTTTGGGTATTCTATTACCCTACATAGATGTTATATCATTCAAACCATGTTCAGTATTGAACCTTATGGCCTTTCAGTTCATCTTTCCGCATTATAAAGTATTTTATGCAATATATAGGTACAAATATCTGTCATGGATTAGCTTATGGTCCTTTGGGGTTATGAGCGCCATGTAGCATTTTGGGTACCATCTCAGGGTGTTATAAACTTGTTATCAGAGCCAGGTTCAATAGAGTCCTAGGAAGTATGAAAGCCTCATCTAGTAGAGTCTTGTACATGGGTGTGTTGCACACCATATTTATGTACAGGAGGCTATAAGATATTTTAGGAACAGTTTCCCCTCTTTCAGTATTCATGTTGTACCAGTGAGCATAATCTCAAGTCAATCTCTCAGTCTAATCCATTATCCATTTCTTCTACAGAACATACCTCCTAAAAGAAGAAACAAAAATCAGCCAGCCCTTCGCCCGAAGATCTTTTGGGCGATCATGTTTCTCATGCAGAGTTCAGGGCCGTATTCACTACTCTTGCTTAGTCAGTTGCTGCTAAAAATGAACAGCCAGCAGTCATTCCAGCTAAACCAGTGGCTAATTCAGCCTCAACTAAGATTTGCAACTTCACCCGAATAAATCCTCAGTCCTTCCTAGAGTCTAAGGTAGATGAGGACCCTCAGAAATTCATTGATCAGGTTCAGAAGGTGACAAACATCATGGGGGTGACTACTGTTGAGAGTGTTGAGCTAGCTACACATCAGTTGCAGGATGTGGCTCATACTTGGTTCAAACAGGGAAATATGATAGTGAAAGAGTATTCTCTTAAGTTTACTCAATTAGTCAGATATGCCCCTCTTGTGGTTGCAGATAGCAGAGCCAAGATGAGTAAGTTTGCTTAGAGGTAAATGATAGTGTGGTAAATGAGTGCAGATCTGCCATGATGAATATTGACATGATTTTAGCCAGGCTTATAACTTATGCTCAACAGATAAATGAGCAAAATATTAAGCAGAGGGAGAAGCAGAATAAGAAAGCCAAGACAGGTAGTTTCAACTTCGCTCAGCCTAAATCAGAAGAAGGAAACCGTTCCCAGTTTCGTCCTAAGTCATTAGTTCCAGACCCTTCTTCAGCCAGTTCCTAAGTTCAGGGAAGGTAACAGAGATAGAGCGCCAGGCTCTAGGTCTTAGGGTAGTGTTAGCAATTCCCAAACTAATCCCCTTTGTCACACTTGTGGTAAAAACCACAAGGGTACTTGCAGATATGGTAATGATGTCTGTTTTGGTTATGGCAAGCCAGGCCACAGAGTTAGAGACTTTCCTCAGTCAGGTTATCAGAGTCATCTCCGCTTCTCATCTCAGTATGGTCACCTGAATCAGCAGGGTAACACCACCAGTGGTACTAGTGGGCAACGCCCAAATCGTCTCTATGCTCTTCAGTCCCAACAGTATCAGAAAAATTCTCCTGATGTAGTTACTGGTATGCTACAGATCTTTTATGTGCATGTTTATGCTTTGCAAGATCCAGGAGTTTCTTTATCTTTTGTTACTCTTTATATAGCAGTCGATTTCGAAGTCAGTCCCAAAATTCTAGCAGATCCCTTTTCAGTCTCTACCCTAGTGGGTAAAATCATCATAGCCCGACGGGTATACAGGAACTGCCCGATTATGACATTTCAGAAAATCACTTCAGCAAACTTAGTCAAATTAGAGATGACTGATTTTGATATCATTCTCGACATGGATTGGCTTCATTCCTGCTATGCGATATTCGACTGTAGAAACAGCATAGTCCAATTTCAGTTTTCGAATGAACCCATCCTTGAGTGGAAGGGTAGTACTTCAGCGTTCAGAGGTCAACTTGTTTTCTACCTTCGGGCAAGGAAAATGATATCTAAAGGATGTGTCTATCATCTTGTTCGAGTTAAGGAAACTAGTTCCAAAACTCCCAACCTTGAATCAGTTCCAGTTGTGGGTGAATATTCAGATGTCTTTCCCAAAGATCTTCTAGGAATTCCTCCCGAAAGGGAAATAGACTTCGGTATTGATCTTCTTCCGAATACTCAACCTATATCCATTTTGCCATACATAATGGCACCACAGAACTCAGAGAACTGAAAGAATAATTAAAGGATCTCTTAGAAAAGGGATTCATTAAGCCTAATATTTCCCCGTGGGGCGCTCCAGTATTATTCATGCGCAAGAAAGACGGTTCTCTCAAAATGTGCATAGACTACCGTCAACTCAATAAGGTCACGATTAAGAACAAATATTCTCTTCCCAGAATCAATGACTTATTTGACCAACTTTAGGGTGTCGGTTATTTCTCTAAGATAGACCTCAGATCCAACTATCATCAGCTCAGAGTCAGAGAATGTGATATTCCAAAAATAGCTTTCCATACTCGGTATGGTCACTTCGAATTCCTAGTCATATTATTTGGTCTTACCAATACCCCAGCCGCTTTCATGGACTTGATAAACCGTGTGTTCAAGTAGTACTTGGACATGTTCATCATAGTCTTCATAGATGATATTCTATTCTATTCCTACAGTGAGCATGATCATGCAGACCATTTTAGAATAGTACTTCAGACTCTCAGAGATCATCAACTATTCGCCAAATTCAGTAAGTGCAAATTTTGGCTAAGGTCAGTAGAATTCCTTGGTCATATCATTTCTAGTGATGGCATTAGAGTAGATCCTCAAAAGACCAAAGAAGTAAGAAATTAGCCTTGCTCTATCTCTCCATCAGATAGTAGGAGTTTCTTAGGTTTGGCTGGCTATTTTAGATAGTTTGTTGAGGAATTTTCTTCTATTGCATCCCTTATGTCCAGATTGACTCAGAAGAAAGTCAAGTTTCAGCAGTCAGATCCTTGCGAGAAGAATTTTCAAGAGTTGAAGACTCGACTCACCTCAGCTCCAGTATTAACTCTTCCAGATGGTTCAGATGGTTTTATAGTGTATTGTGATACATCCAGAGTAGGTTTGGTTTATGTCCTTATGCAGCATGGTAAGGTCATAGCCTATGCCTCCAGACAGCTTAAGCCCTATGAGAAGAATTATCTTACTCTTGATCTTGAGTTAACAGCCATAGTCTTTACCTTGAAAATTTGGAGGCATTATCTATACGGTGTTCATGTAGATGTGTTCACAGATCATAAGAGTCTTCAGTATGTTTTTTCTCAGAAAGATCTCAATCTTCATCAGAGAAGGTGGTTAGAGCTCTTGAAAGATTATGACATGAGTGTCCTTTATCATCCGGCAAGGTCAATGTAGTGGCCGACGCTCTCAGTAGACTATTCATGAGTAGTGTTTCTCATGTTGAGGACAGTAAGAAAAAGTTAGCTCAGGAAGTCGATCAGCTTGCCAGACTAGGTGTTCGCTTAGTCAATACAAATGAGAGTGATATATGGGTTCGGAGTAGTTCAAAATCATCATTAGTTTCTGAGGTTAAAAAAAAAGCAAGATAGAGATCCCAGCCTTGTCAAGTTGAAAGAGTCAGTTTAGGATCAGAAAGTAGAGGCTTTCTCCCAAGGGGGAGATAGTGTTTTGCATTGTCAGGGTTGTCTCTATGTTCAAGATGTAGATGACTTAAGGCAGCAAATTCTTGCAGAAGCGCATGGTGCATGCTACTCTATTCATCCAAGGGCCACAAAAATGTACCACAACTTGTGGGAAATCTATTAGTAGAGTGGGATGAAGAGAGATATTACAGAGTTTGTGGCTAAGTGCTCTACATGTTAGCAGGTTAAGATAGAGCATCAGAAGCCTAGTGGGTCCATGTAGGAGTTCAGTATTCCTACTTGGAAGTGGGACGTAGTGAACATGGACTTCGTGATGGGTTTGCCTTGAACTCGTCATCAACATGATTCAGTTTGGGTCATTGTAGATAGAATGACCAAATTAACTTATTTTCTTCCAGTTCATACCTCTTATCCAGCCGAGGATTACGCCAAACTCTACATCAGGGAGTTGGTCAGATTGTATGGAGTTACGCTATCTATTATCTCAGACAGAGTTACCCAGTTTACCTCTTATTTATGGAAAGCATTCCAAAAAGATCTTGGTACCCAAGTTCATCTTAGTACAACCTTTCATCCTCAGATAGATGGTCAAGCAGAAAAGACCAGTCAAACGTTAGAAGATATGCTAAGGGCGTGTGCAATCAATTTCAAGGAAAGTTAGGATGACCACTTACCTTTGATTGAGTTTGCATACAATAGCAGCTATCATTCCAGTATTCAGATGGCTCTATTCAAGCTCTCTACGGTAGGAGATGTAGATCTCCAATAGGTTGGTTTAAAGTTAGTAAGCCCTCAGTTATAGGGCCTGACTTAGTATTCGATGACTTAGAAAAAGTCCAGTTGATTAGAGAAAGACTCTGAGCTGCTCAGAGCTGACATAAGTCTTATGCAGATATTCATAGAAAAAATCTTGAGTTCGAGATTGGTGACTATGTCATCTAAAGATATCTCCCATTAAGGGAGTGAAGCGGTTCGGCAAGAAAGGGAAACTCAGTCCCCGATATGTCGGTCCCTTCAATATTCTCAGTTGATTCGGTAAGGTAGCTTATGAGCTCGAATTGCCTTCAGATCTAGCCTTAGTTCATCCAGTCTTTCATGTCTCTTTGCTCAAGAAGTGCATAGGTGACCATCAGTTGTAGTCCCTATTCAGAGCATTGATGTTCAAAGCACTCTCTCTTATGAAGAGATTCCAGTCAAAATCTTAGACTATCTGACTCTTAGATTAAGGAACAAAGAAGTCCCTCTAGTTAAAGTTCTTTGGTGAAATCAGTCTGTCGAGGGAGCTACTTGGGAAGAAGAAGCAAATATGCGTACCAAGTATCCTCACCTCTTATTCGCCAACTCAGATCAAGCTCAAGGTAACAGTGCTCCTTAAGCTTACTCAGTTTCATGTTACCATTGCATATTCAGTCATGCACGCATGTATCAGTTCAATTATGTAATTATGCACCAGACATGCATTCTCATTGTGAGAAACTTAGTTCTTCGGAATATTCAGTCATGCATTCATGAATCAGTTACACATGCATCAGATATGTATGTTCAGTATTATATGTTCAGCTTGTCAGTCATGTCATTCATAAGATCATGGTCCAGTTATTCATATTCAGTATGTACGTCAGTTATCTTTTCTCCCCTATCAGTAAGTCTCATTCGAGGACAAATGTTCTCAAGGGGGAGATATTATAATACCCCATACTTTTTATAGCTAATTTCATCTCAAGAATGTCTAGTATTAGCTTTTAAATTTTCAAGATTTTCACTTTTTATCATGTGGGAAATTCAATAAGCTTTCCATCGATATAAGATTCGCCTAAATCCGATAATCGGGTCAGAAGTTACGACTATTTCAAGTTCCCGTCGTAAAACAGCGCCATATTAGTCAGTGGAGCACCGCACCACAAGAGAAAATGGCATTTGGAAAATTCTAGTAGGGGTCCACGATTATGGCGCGTCGCGTCAGGGCCCAAATTTAGAATTTTCCTTTTCCAGTATCTTAGCGCGATTTCCTCAGTGTCGAGCCAAAGTTCAAGGTCGCAAAAAAAGAGGCAACGTGATGGCTCCACTTCACACCATCCCTCAGTTTCCCAATTTTCAAATTCTAGAGACACAGCGTGAAAGCGCTGCGTCGCGCCAGGGGTTCAATTCAGAAAATTTTTACTAAAATTACAAGACGCATCTAGGGTTAAAAGGGTCAATTTTCCACCCCTATTTTCAATTCAGAAAATTTTTACTAAAATTACAAGACGCATCTAGGGTTAAAAGGGTCAATTTTCCACCCCTATTTAAGCCCTTTAATATGTGATTCAGTCACTTTTCACCCAAAAATACACTTTCTTCTCTCAAAAACCTCTCAAGAACAAGCTAGGATTTTCATAGAAGATCCAATTCCAAGAAAGTTTCTCCATCAATTTTCACGAAATCATGAACTAAGGTATGCGTAGTGTTCATTCATGGACTCTTTTTGTTCATGAAGCCCAAGAATTTCTTTTCTAAGTTTAAGTTTATGGATTTCTTTATGAATTTCATGCTGGGTTTGTTTTGTTTATGTTAAGAATGATCAATTGAATTCAAATCCATGTTGGGTGATCAATTTTATGTGGAATTGATTTGAATAGATGTATATTCATGTAAACCTATGAATAAACCCTAGATGATGAAATTAGAGTTGAATCATGATGGTTAATTGTTGTATAATGTTGTTTACATGTGCTATGCTGACCATGTATTTGATTAAAGGCCTAGATGACGGAACAATGGCCAACTAGTATGATATCATCAAATCCCCATGTATGTACAAGTTTTGCCTATCACCTATTTTGATGGAATACTTCTATAAATGTATTATGGATTATGATGTTAGTTATATGTTCAAGTAAGTTATGCTTGGTTAGTTTTCCTTTCATCGAGTCCTGGGGGTACTTGTACCTGAAATATTATCTGTGTGCCTAAAGCCATGTCATGTTTCCACGATACTCTCAGTCGAGCTATGAATCCTTAGACTTCAGACAGTCTTATGACTTAGGAAATCTTCATGATCTCATGAACTCAGTCAGTTGTCAGATATCAGTAATATTCCGTCAGTCAATAGAATTCAGTGACTCAGTCTATGCTTAGTTTAGTAAATTATGTTCAGTGTCTATTCAGATGGGAGTAGAAATTAGCACCGAGTGAACCCAAGGGTGAGAACTCACCTGTTATATGAGGGTGTGATTCTTAGGAGAAATCCTTGCATTCCAGAACTATGTAGCCATCATAGGTTGAGACATCATGACCTTCTGTATGAGGGTAAGTGAGGTGGCTTAACCTGTTATATGAAGGTTCCCACTAACTAGAGTTACCTATTATATGAGGGTTACTCATATGTTGTCCTTATCAGTGGCGCGGTATTGACACCCTTCCAATCAGGGCACGGATTGGACTCTATTTTAGCTATTATAGCACATATGGGGCATGCCGGTTAGATGAATGCCTCCCACAATGTCAGTATCAATCTCAGTAAAAGAACTCAAACAGTTCTTCAAAATTTAGGACTGTCAGATATAGTCAACTCAGACATAGTACGAAACTCAAATAGTTCCATCAAATTCAGGACTGTCAGATACAGTCACCCATGTTATCAGTTATATTCATATTTAGTAATTATGTAATCACTGTATTAGTGTTAGTTATGTCCCATGCATGTATTATCACGCTCATGATAGTTAGTCAGTTATTATTATTGTTCATGCTTATGAACCCTATGCATTCAGCCTACCTCACATGCATACCAGTACATTTAAAGTACTGATGCATTTGCGCTATGGTGTCTTATACCATAGGTTCAGAGACACGAGCTCCAGATTAGCTGTAGATTCCAATTTCAACAGTCAGAGTTAGAAGTGAGTCCTCATCATTCGAGGACATGATTATTCCCTATTATCTCATTAATTAGTTTTTAAGTTGGATTTAGTTGGGGACATGTCCCATCAGCTCCTTACTTAGACAGTTCAGTCAGTTAGAGGCTTTCTAGACTATCATGTTTCAGACTTTAGTTTTTTCAGTTTTGTTTTTGGTATTCTATTACCCCACACAGATGTTATATCATTTAGACCATGTTCAGTATTGAACCTTATGGCCTTCCAGTTCATGTTTCCGTATTATAAAGTATTTTATGCATTATACAGGTATAGATATCAGTCATGGGTTAACTTATGGTCCTTTGGGGTCATGAGTATCGTGTAGCATTTCGGGTACCAAATTTGGGGCGTTACATCTCTCCAGGCTGGTAACTGTGGAACCTTTCTTCTTCTGCTCCTCCCTGTATATCTCATAATCTGACTGGGCTACATATGAGTAGTGAGCAGTGGAGGACTCTCTTGCTCTCTGAGGTAGTTTGGACAATAGATCCCTTACCACCCGCATCTGACCTGAGATGTCATCGAAGGGGTTGGCTAACAAAGATCTACAAGAGTTCAAGCCCTCCTAGGTTGACTTGCCTAAGTCCACCTTCCTTTTTATACTCTGACCTAGGGTACCCTCATCCCTGAATTTTAGTAGGAAGATGCGGAGGTCTGGGAGCACCAAGGTATCTATAACATATTTCTCCACCTTTGCCCTCATTTACAGCTCTGTGATAAGGGAAGGGAAGAGAAGATGTGTACCTCTATGATTCTTGAACTATCTCCACACTGAAAGAAAAATCTCTCTATATTGAGTGCAATACTAGATAAGATACAAGCCATCATTCAAGCTTGCAAGTCTGTGACAATGGTCATGTGAGTGTACGATAATACTCTGCAATAGATGATATTCAGCCACAGCCTGACCTCAGTTGTAAAATCATTCAACAACATATCTCTCTTGGTTGTGGCCCAGGGAACCTCCTTGTTAGGACATAGAATGTTCACCATCTAGGTCCTTAACTCGCATGATTTTTCATGGAACTCCTCCATGTCGGCATCCGGTAGCCCATACACCTTATTGATCCGCTCTGCTCCGAAGTTCACATTCTTACCCCAAATCGTCATCACTGGATTTGTGAGATAAACTACACCTAGGTTCATGTATAAATCACACACCCAGTACTCATTTGCATAGAAGGGGTACTCTGGCATGAAAACCTGGGTGCTTTTCTTCCACTTTCTCTAGGCTAATACTCCTTTTAGGGAGTAACTTAGTCCTAGGCAAGTCTGCATAGTAGAGGTTTTGGTATTGGGCTGCCATAAATGTGATGTTGTCAAAATATCCTATTTTTGTGGCTTAATACTCGTAGGCAATGGAATCCATACCATCATTAGAATTATCATACCAAAACCATGCTAGATTAATCAGATAAACTCATGTGGTTGTGTTTAGAAGGTTCTAGGGTAAGAAATGGAAGTGCAAAAATTTTGCTTCTTGGAAACACTGTCCTCAGGTATGGCGATTGCAGTGTCGCGATTGAGGTCCCGATACCATAGTAGATAGTTTGCACATTACTCCAAGAATGATTTTAACCCCATCTTTTGTTCTAAGTAGGCACAACGATATTATAATCAGAGAATGTAAGCCTAGAATGTGTGATTATAGCCCCAAACTTGAAGGAATTCACATTGAACTCTTTGGGGCATAAAATTGAACACATAGCATACACATTAAGGTCTATAGTTTTAAGCCTAGTTCTGGGTACTCAAAACTTCCCCGTTAGAGTGTATACCAATTACAAAAGCTAAACACAACAATAATCATCAACAAATATGTATTTTGTAATGAAAATGATATTTGAGGCCTTTCCTTAAATTACAAGTTTTAAGCATACAATTATATCAAAACCAAGGGTACTAAGACAACATACCAAGTAGGGGATGCGAGGGATTGAGAAGAACACTTGGATACTCTACACAATGCCAATAATTTGAGAGAATTTTGAGACAGATGCGTATGAAAAAATAGCAGTTGGATGGTCATTTAAGCTAATACAACCGTGATCGTGGTCTTAGTTCTACGATTGCAGTCATATGGCCTCTGCGATCACGGTGGAACCGATCGCGGTCATGGTAACTGAGACAAAAAATTTGGTCTCCTGCACTCCTATGCTTAGTCCTAACATGCCAATTTCACAACCTCTTTTTTGAATTTCAATTAAAATTTCTCCTAGAAACACCTTTTCATGGATTATACCTGAACAAATATAAAAATAAAATCTACTCTATCATATATAAATAAAAATATACGGTCCACTTTTGGAGCATGATGGGGTGTCTCCCATCTAGCGCCTAGTTTAGCATCGTGTCACGATGCCTCTTCAACTCTTTTTTGTGCTTTCACTTAGAAGATTTGAATCTTCGTCTCAACTTTCATTCACTATGAAATGAGTGGCAGAGGAGCAGAAGATCTAGATCTTCCAAGATCAAACTTGGAAGATGTGAGAAAGTGACGAGGAAGCTTTTATCTTGCCATTTTGAGGACTTGAACCTTTTACCCAATTTCACATCGACTCTATGGTTCAGCTCCTTAGGTAATGGTGAGAACATAAATAGGTCACTTGTTTTACATCAAAAGTTATGTTTTTTCGCCTTTGATAGATGGGGTTCCATGTTCTCTTTTAGAATGTCAAATTCCAAAATGTAGGGATTGTGCCCCTTCTCCTCACAATCCACCATTTGCCTAGGTAGGTGGATTCTCATCACATCCTCTAAGAACAATGTTGAAAAGAGGTTTGAATGAGGTATAACCCCTAATTCTGGAATTTCCTTCTTCATAGCACCTTCACCCTGAAATGAACTAGAGTCATCATAAGAGAATGGTTTAGCTTCTTCTTTTAACTCTAGTACCATTTCCTTTATTGTGACATCTTCATCCTTATTTGATTTGGTTGATTGGGAGATCACAGAGGAATCTTCACTACCAATCTCATCATCATAGCTTGGTTTCTCTTCTTGATTAACCTCCTCTTGGGAAATGGGTAAGGTAGTGATATTTGCGAGATTTTATTCCTTGCCCATTTCTTCGATCTTGACAATTTCCTTTTCAAATGCCTCATTAGATTGATGTATGCCTTGAACATCCTCCTCCGTTGTAGTTACCCGATCAAAAATAGTTTGAAGCATTGCTTCAAAACTATTGGACCCGATATGTTGCTCTTCTTCCTTCTCATCATAAGACCTATCAAACTCATAAGAAGAACTAACAACTCAATTAGCATAATAAGGAGAGGGGGCCTTTGGAAAATCACTCCAATGTCCATCTCAACCACCATATAAAGAACAAGTATACTCCCAATAGGATCAAGATAATGTTCTCATCTCTCTTCGGGGAGCATTTGTGCAATCTCTTCCAAAGTGCGGTTCATCACAATATGGAGATGGATCATCAAGTTAGGACTTCCAACTACCAAAATCATACTTGTTGAAAGATGCCATAGATAAAAGTAAAAAAACATATACCTAACACAAGAAACAAATAAAATTACGAACAAATATCTACAAGTTCAAATTCAAGCAAGTAAGCTAGAATTCCAAACTAACTCAATATGACAAATTATTCCCCGGCAACGGTGCCATTTTTGATAACGCTCAACTCACTCCCATGTTTGAGGGGTGAGGAAGTCATTGTCAATAACCCAACTAGCGTTGGGTCGAATCCATAAGGAGAAAAATGCAAATTTCAAGTCCTATGGGTGTCTAATTACTAAAAGGGTACCCGAAGTACAAACAAAAACTACATTTTAAGTAAAGTGGGGGGAGGGGGGGGTTAGAATCTTCTTATAATAATTTTTAGTCCAACAACAAACTGGTTATAGAACTTTTGATTTAAAAATAATGTTTGGAGAATAATCTTGGGATTATGCACACCTAAAGGTAAAGAGTGTGTAGGTTAATGTTGGTCAAACATGAAACTTAGTTGTTTAGTAAAGGATAGGCTAGGTCGAAGATCATTTTAGTTAGTATTTCAATAAAACCACAAAGATTTCACCCATTGTCTCTTTTGATCACCTAACGAATGTTTCATTCATAGTCACCAAAATCTCTATCAAGCATCCCTATTTATAGAAAAATTCCTTTGACATGGCTTACACTCCAATCACACTTATTTCTAAGATTGTAAAAGGTAGTAAACCATAGGATTCATTATCCGCCATTGCCTTGTCCCCCTATATCCCTCTTTCAAGGATGTCATGGGATCCCATAACTTTACCTTCATCCCTCTTTCAAGAATGATGAAGGTTTTCTAGAGTTTGGGGTTTTGACTTATCAAACCCATTTGGAGATTTAGAGTTTTCACCCATAAATTCCAACTATTAAGTTCAAGCAATGGTGGAATCCGTACTCAACAACTAAAAATCATTCAAATACAACAATAAACATACACAATTACATTTTAGTTCAACATAATCCCAAGACTAAAGAAATTAGATACTCATGAGATAAGGAGGAAGAATTCCAAAAGACCACAAGCGAACCCATAACTAGTACCTGCTGTGAGCACTAAATAATAATAATGAAATAATGTAGAGATTAGGCTGAAATGCCATAAGGTTCATAATATGAATACTAAAATAAATATTAAATACTGATAGTAATACTGAAAAACTAAATATCTGTCTGAAATAGTCTAGTCTGAAAAGCCTCTAGCTGAACTATCTGAATGTGGAGTTGATGGGAAAAGTCCTTAACTAACATCAACTATTGAACTAGATAGAATACTGATATAAATAACTCTGTCCTCAAAATATGAGGATTCATCACTATATTTGTTGCTGATAACTTGAGTTGCTAGGTACGTTCAGGAGCCCGTGCATCTGAACCTATGATATGAGACATCATAGCACAAAAGAAAGAGTATGTGTCAGTAATTTGAATATACTGGTAAGCTAAGTGAGGGAGGCTGATATACATGGGTTCATATGAATAAACAATAACAGACAAAATGATATGTATATAAGTAAATAAGAGTACATCAGTAACTGAAATTGTTGTACATAGTGATTATGCAAGTCTGTGTATATACATGTATACTGTAACTGAGGTCATACTGAAGATGAATACTGAGTAACTAATAGCTGAGTTTACTAATAA
Organism: Capsicum annuum; assembly: GCF_002878395.1. NCBI lineage: Eukaryota > Viridiplantae > Streptophyta > Magnoliopsida > Solanales > Solanaceae > Capsicum > Capsicum annuum. Next base: position 21,311,988 of record NC_061114.1, read on the forward strand.
CTGGGTGACTATTTCTGATAGTCCTGATTCTGTAGAACTGAATTGAGTTCTATATTGAGTCTGAAATTGAAACTGTAACTGTAGGAGTGTTCATCTAACCAACATACCCAATTATAAACTGAGTTGGGGTCCAGCTTTTGACCCCAGTAGGAAGGGTGTTAGCACCTTTCCATGAGATACTAATAATTCTGGGTCAACCCTAATTTGACAGGAAGACTTATGAATCATATATATACAGTTGCGTTAACCCCAGTCTAGTTGGAGGACGTCTTAGCCTACGCTGGCTATGTAGTTTAGTAATGCAGGGATGGTTACTAAGGGTCAAACCCTCTACTGGTAGGAATGCCCCCATCCCTAGGTTCACTTGGTGCTAAATCCTACTCACAACTGAATAGATACTAATCACTTGATTGTACTAAGCCTGACTGAACTGACACTGATCGTGTTGACTGACTGAACTAGACTGAGTTCACTGATTTCTGTTACTGGCTGAATACTACTGTTCTTGACCCATTTTACTGGCTCTATTCTAATTCTACTGCAACTAAGTAAACAGCTAGAATCCAGGTAATAAATACCTGTAGGACTCAAATATCATAAAGGTAAAACATAGTACTTCTTAAAACCATAACAATAGTCAATTGTTCATAATTCATTCACTGAGGCAATTTTCCAAACACTTGAAGGCCATAAACTTATACATGAATGAGAAAACATACTAATATGTCATGATTACATTATTCAATCCACATGGGCATTCTATAAAACACTTGGGGAGCATGATTGTTATACATAATAATGAACAACACATAAGCATCATGACTACAACTTAAACTTTTAATTTCAAGGATTGCAACATGGGAATTACATCAATCAACATATATGCTATCTTACGTTCATGAAACTCACAACAAAATCTTGAATTGAAACCCATACAACAACAAAAACATGAATACAACCCAAATTTGAATATGTAATTTCATGAATCAATAAACTCATAGTTTTAAAAGGATTCTTGAACTCCAAGGGTGGAAGAAAACCTAAGGATGAACACCTAATATACCTTGATTATTAATTTTGTGAAGATTGTGGTGAACTCTTGAGACTTGATTCTTGAGCTTGATGAAACTAGGGCTAGTTCTTGAGAGGATTAAGTGAATAATGAATGAAATTTTCCCTATTTGGTGTTTAATTTTGTGTTTTAGCTGATTTAGGTGAGGGAAAAAGGACTAAATTGCCCCTAGGTCTCTTTTCTTATGTAAATGACCCTCGAGGCGCGACTCCCAGATATGGGGAATAGACCTCACATTGCGACTCCTAGAAATGGGAACTGGATCTCACATCGCGACTCTCAAAAATAGGGACTGGATATCGATTGTGAGCTTATCACGAGACCTTACTATTTTGGACATCCAAACTCATCTTTACGCTAGTCCAAAATTTTTGAAACTCACCCTATATGACCTATTAACATCCCTAATCATGAATCAACTGAAAAATTGATAATCTAAGGCCGAAAAGATAAAAAATAAAGTCATTGAAATATCACACCCACAAAGAAACTAAGTGTCAATACTTAGCTGAATTTTTATAAGTGTGAGACCTCTTTTCATGCTATATAGGACTGAATTAGACTAGGACTTTTACGGGGTCTTACAATATCTTTCCCTTGGAAACATTCATCCTAGAATGAGGTTGAGTAATCTAAGAATACTGCTAGACTGAGCTTACATACTGAACATGCACAATTGAAGCATAATTACATGACTCAAAGTACTAATAAACTAAGTTTTCATACTGAACATGCATAACTGAAGCATAACTGAATTCTGAATACATGACACATGACTGAGCTGTTTCATGAAGGTATGCATGATATGAGAATGCTATGCAGCTGAAATGATACTAAGTTTGTAAAGGTAATCTAAACATGGAACTGAGTAAATATAAAGAAAACTGTTACCTTGAGCTGAGTCTGAGTTTGTGGAGAAGAGGTGAGGATACTTGGTCCGCATATCTGTTTCTGCTTCCCAAGTAGCTCCCTCAATGGGCTGATTCCTCCAAAGAACTTTTATCAAAGGAACTTCTTTATTCCTCAGTCTACGAACCTGATGATCAAGGATTTTGACTGGAACTTTCTCATAAAAGAGACCATTCTGAACATCTATAACCTCTATAGAGACTACACCTGTTGGGTCACCAATGCATTTTCTTAGCAAGGAAACTTGAAACACTGGGTGTACTGAAGCTAAGTCTGAAGGCAACTCAAGCTCATAAGCTACCTTTCCAAAATGGTTGAGAATTTTGTAAGGACCGACATATCGGGGACTAATTTTCCCTTTCTTGCAAAATCTCTTCACTCCCTTCATGGGAGAGATTTTCAAATACATAAAATTGCCAATATAAAATTCAAAATCCTTTCTCCTTACATCTGCATATGATTTCTGTCGGCTCTGAGCTGTATTGAGCCTTTCCCTGATCAATTGAACTTTCTCTAAGGCATTAAATACTGGGCCAGGCCCTACTACTATGGCCTCACCTACTTCAAATCAACCAATGGGAGATCTACATCTCCTCCTATAAAGTTCCTCAAATGGAGCCATCTGGATACTGGAATTATAGCTGTTATTATATGCAAACTCAATCAAATGTAAGTGGTTATCCCAACTACCCTTAAAGTCAATGACACATGCTCTCAATATATCTTCTAAAATCTGAATGGTCCTCTGTAATTGACCATCTGTCTGAGGGAGAAAGGCCGTACTGAGGTGAAATTGGGTACCAAGACCCTTTTGGAAGGCTTTCCAAAAGTGAGAGGTGAACTGCGTACCTCTATCTGATATGATGGACAATGAGACACCATGTAATCTAACCAACACTCTAACATAGAGCTTGGCATAATCCTCAGCTGAGTAAGAGGTATGAACTAGCAAGAAATGGGATAATTTGGTCATTCTACCCATAATGACCCAAATCAAATCCTGCTGACGATGAGTTCTAGGAAAACCCATCACAAAGTCCATGTTCACTTTCTCCCACTTCAAAGTGGGAATACTAAACTCCCGCATAGACCTACTAGGCTTCTGATGCTCAATCTTAACCTATTGATATGTTGAGAACTTAGCTACAAACTCTACAATGTCCCTCTTTATCCCACTCTACCTATAGACTTCTCAAAAATTACGGTACATCTTAATGGCCCTTTGCGTGAATCGAGTAATGGGTACTATGCACTTCTAAAAGAATTCACTACCTCACGCCATCCATACATGGCACACAGTCTACCCTGGCAACACAACACACCATCTCCCCTTTGGGAGAAAATATCTACTTTTTGATCTTTGACTAACTCTTTCATCTTAACTAAACTGGGATCTCTATCCTATTTTTCTTTTACTTTAGAAACCAAAGATGATTCCAAATTATTTTACCCAAACTCTACCCTCAGCTGAATCAACCAAATGAACACCCAACCTGGCAAGCTAATGAACTTCCTAAACTAACTTCTTCTTACTATCCTCAACATGAGCAACACTACCCATGTACAATCTACTGAGAGTATCAACCACTATATTGGCCTTTCCCGGATGATACAGAATACTCATGTCATAATCTTTCAACAAATCTAACCACCTTCTTTGATGTAAGTTCAAGTCTTTCTGAGAGAATACAACAACAACAAACCAAGTAGATTCCCATATCATAGGGTCTAGGGAGGGTAGAGTGTACACAGACCATACCACTACCTCTAACAAAGTAGAGAGGCTATTTTCGATAGATACTCGGCTCAAGACAAAGGACAATATATAAAAACATCAAAAGCATGGATGATACATACTGCAAACTTTTATGGTCTGTGAACATATCAACATGTACCCCATACAAATAGTGCCTCCAAATCTTTAAGGCAAACACTACAGCTACTAACTCAAGATCATGGATGGGATAGTTTTTTTCATGAGGCTTAAGCTATTGTAACGCCCCAAATCTGGTACCCGAAATGCCATGGGTGCTCATGACCCTGAATGACCACAAGCAAACCCATGACTGATATCTGTAACTGAGCACTGCATAACATACTGTATAAATGTGGAATAAAAGGCTGAAAGGCCATAAGGTTCAAAAATCTAATAAAACATAACATCTAAATAATGTGGTATCACAATACCAAAATTGAAATAACTATCTGAACATGCTAGTCTGAAAGCCCCTAAACTGTCTGAATAAGGAGTAGATAGGACATGTCCCCAACTAATTCTAACTACTAAAATAAACTAAGTACTGAAAGAATGAAATAATCAAATAATAATATCCTCGAATGATGAGGACTCATTGTTAGTCTGACTACTAAAATTAGAATGCTACTAATGCTCTAGAGCTCATACTTCTAAACCTATGGTATAAAACACCATAGTGCAAATACATCAGTACGATTGAATGTACTGGGACGCAAGTGAGGTAGGCTGAATGCAAGGGTTCATATGCATGAACAATGCTGACTGACTGACTGAGTAACATAAATGTGGGAATACATCCATAAATACATAACTATAAATAAGATTGTGACAACACTGATTACTGAGTCTAAATACTGATAACATGGATTTCTGGTAACTGATATAACTGATATTGAGAGATTGTATCTGACAGTCTAGGTTTTGATAGAACTAGCTGAGTTCTGTACTGAGCTGAGTGACTGTATCTGACAGTCCTGAATTCTATAGAACTATCTGAGTTTTATTACTGAGACCTGAGACTGAGACTGTGAGAATTAGTCATTTAACCAACATACCCCAAATGAGATAATATAATTGAGTTGAGATCTAATTTGTAAACCCAGTTAGAAGGGTATCAATACTGCACCACTAGTAAGGAAAAACTGTGAGTAATCCCTTATCTAACAGATACTCTAAAGAGCATGGTGGGACCCTCATCTAACAGGTTAAGTTACCTCATCACCCCTCATCTAATAGGTTAGATGTCTCAACTTATGCTGGCTATGTAGTTCTGGAGTGCAAGGATTGCTTCCAACAATCACACCCTCTACTCGCAGGTGAGTTCCCATCCTTGGGCTTACTCGGTGCTGAATCCTACTCCCATCTGATTAGACACTAAATTAATTATACTAAACTGACTGGATTGAGTTCATTGAGTTCCATTGACTGATGGAATATTACTGAGATCTGATAACTAACTAAGATCACTGAGTTTTCCTAAGTCATGAGACTAAATTCTACTGAACCTGGCTTGACTAAGAGTATCTTGAAAACTGACAGTAGCTCTAGGCACACGACTAAATTTTCGGGTACAAGTACCTCTAGGACTCGATAGTATGAAACTGACAAGATATGACACTTCCTGGACTCACGACCATAATCAACAATCCATAATACAATCATTGGGGAATTTCATGAGGCACTTAATTATCATGGTTTGGTACATGAATAGGAATGCATATAAACATGTCATAATTTCATAGGGCTAATATCCTGAACAATCCATCAAACAATTTCAATGTATAACAATAACATGGAAGTCATTTTGAACATAAGGGTAAAGTATGGGTTCATCATTTTGGTCATAATTGAGTCCTAAAGAATGATTCTTATTCTCTTGGGCACTTTATCAAACACATTGCATGCACAACCTTAGGATTAGGCATATACACTAGTTCATACATCATGGTTACTTTAATAATCTCAATTTAAAAGTTTCCAAACCCACATACTAGCATAATTTCATGAAAAGTACATAAAGACTCCAACTTGGGATTCATACAACCACACAACATAATTAAAATTAACTCACCACATGGAAATCATAATTCATGAGTTTAAAATGGGATTCTTGAGCTTCATGGGTGAAAGAAAACCCATGAATCAAAACTTTACATACCTGGGTGGATGATTTCTTGAAGATTGGTAGAGGAAATCTTGAATTCTTGACTTTAAATTAAACACCTAGGGTTTCTTGTTCTTGGAGATTGATTTTTGAGAGAAACCCTAATTTGGTGTTATAGATAAATAATGAAGTTATGAGCTCTGGTTTGGTATAATTAGGGGTCAAAATAGGTGGAAAAAGACCCAAATACCCTTTTAAAAATGGTTTAAAATCACTGATCCAAAATGGCGACGGTTTGGACGATGGTCCATCACTGGCTTGATGGTCTGTCGGTCCTGATCATCGTACTTGGAAAAAACTTGAACTTTTTGCTTCATCTATGATGGTTTGAGCGATGATCCGTTGCTAGCTCGATGGTTCGTCGGTCCTGACTGTCACACTTGGCCAGAAGATGGGTTTACGGCCTTAGTTGCGATGGCTTGGGCGATGGTCCATCACTAGCTCGACGATCCATCGGTCCTGACCATTGCACTTGGCCAGAATACCGGTTCACTGCCTTAGTCATGACGGCTTGGGCGATGGTTATTCACTAGCTCGACGATCCACCAGCCTAACCGTCGCTTCTGGGCAGTTTCGATAGTTCTCTATAAAATGTCCATAACTTTTTACTTCGATACCATATTTGGACAAAATTGGTTTCGTTGGAAAGATAATTCAATTTCTCACATGATAGAAAGTCAAAATTAGGGAAATTTTATCTGATTTAAATATTAATCTTTTAGGAAGCCATCACTAACTTTTCTGAAGACTAGATTTGACTTAATTAAAGTTTGGGGTATTATAGATGCCTAGAGGCACAGGCCACAACTTTACCCTTTTGCATCAAAAAAAACCCAAACCAACTTAGGAAATATCACAATACATAACAAATCCTTCTAAACCGTCGGGCAAAGTCAGAACTGGGGCTGTAGTGAGCCGAGTCTTCAACTCCTGAAAACTCTTCTCACAAGAATTTGACCACTAGAATTTGACTTTCTTCAGAGTCAATGTAGACATGGGGGATGAAATAGACAAAAATTCTTCAAAAACCATTAGTAATAGCCATCCAAACCTAAAAAACTCCTGATATCTAATGAAGAGATGGGTTTGGGCCAGTTTTTCACTGCTTCGGTCTTTTGAGGATCCACTCTAATTCCATCACCGAAAACTATATGACCAAGGAAAGCTACTAAACTTAGCCAAAATTTGCATTTACTGAATTTGGCAAACAATTGATGGGTTCTGAGAGTCTGTAATACTCTTCTGAGATGGTCTGCATGATCATTTTCATTGCGAAAGTATAAAAAAATGTCATCAATAAAGAATATGATGAACATGTCCAAATATTGTTTGAACATGCGGTTCATCAAGTCCATAAAAGCTGCTGGGGCATTGGTAAGACCAAATAACATGACTAGGAATTCGAAGTGACCATACCAAGTTTTGAAAGTTGTTTTTGGAATGTTACATTCTCTGACTCTAGGTTGATGATAGCCTGATCTGAGGTCTATCTTAGAAAAGTAACTGGCACCCTGAAGTTGGTCAAATAAGTCATCGATTTTGGAAAGAGGATACTTGTTTTTGATTGTGACTTTGTTTAAATAACGATAGTCTATACACATTCTAAGAGAACCATCTTTCTTTCACATGAATAGAATAGGTGCGTCCCATAGAGAAACACTGGGCCTAATGAATCCCTTATCTAGGAGATCCTTCAACTACTTCTTTAACTCTTTGAGTTTGGTTGGAGCCATTCTATATGGCAGAATGGAGATGGGGTATGTATTTAAAAGAAGGTCTATTTTGAAGTTAATTTCACTCTCGGGAGGAACTACGGGAAGGCATTCAAGAAATAAATCTAGAAATTCATATGCTAGTAAAACTGGCTCAAGATTAGGAGTCTCGAAACTAGAGTCTTTAACTCGAATGAGATGATAAATACACCCCTTGGATATCATTTTTCTCTCTCTAAGGTATGAAATAAGCTAACCGCTAAGGGCTAAAGTACTATCCCTCCATTCTAAGATAGGTTTATTTGGGAACTAAAAATAAACAACTCTATTTCTATAATCAACTAAAGCATAGCATGAATAAAGCCGATTCGTGTCGAGAATGACATCAAAATCAGTCATCTCTAACTCTATTAGGTCTACTGAAGTAACTTTCTGAGATACCATAACCAAATAGTTCCTGTATACCATCGGGATATGATAGAATTACCCACTAGGGTAGAGACTAAGAAGGGCTCTACTAGGATTTCGAGACTAACTTTGAAGTCAACAGCCATATATGGAGTTATAAAAGACAAAGAGGTTCTTAGATCTACCAATGCATAAATATGTAAATGATAAACTTGTAATGTACCAGTAACCAGATCAAGGGAACTTTTCTGATCCTATTGTGGCTGAATTACATAAAATTTACTTGGGCGTTGCCCACTGGTGGCACTGAAAGTGGCACCCTGCTGAGACAGGTGACTTGACTAAGCTGGGGGATGATTATGCTGACTCTACGAACCCACCTGAGGACACTCTCTAGCTCTATGTCCTGAATTTCCATATCCAAAACATACATCACTACTAGCTCTATAGATACCCTATTGGTTTCTGCCATAATTCTGGCAAAGAGGATTTGTTTGAGCATTGCTTACACTACCCTGAGATTTAGAGCCTGGCGCCCTATCCTTATTACCATTCCTGAATTTAGGAATTGGAGCACTGGCTGAGGACGAAGCTGGAACTGAAGATATTAGAAAGAACTGTGAATAATTACCACCTTCTGACTTAGGCTGAGTAAAGTTAAAGCTACCTATTCTAGCCCTCTTACTCTCCCTCTCTTTCTCCTTAGCCTCCTGCTCCTCTATCTGTTGAGTAGATAGCATCAACCAAGCTAAGTCTATCTCCTTAATTAGCATTGCTGTCCTACACTTCTTAACCATATTATCGGATACCCCAAACACAAACTTACTTATCTTAGATTTGCTATCAGCTACCATATGAGAAGCATATTTGGCTAATTGAGTAAACTTGAGAGAATACTCCTTCACTGTCATGCTGCCCTGCTTCAAGTTAATGAATTCTAACATCTTAGCTTCGCTCAACTCTAATGGGAAGAACCTATCTAGAAAGGCAGTAGCAAACTTCTCCCATTCTTTAAGGCCCTACATTTGCAGCCCTATCTGCATTTCACTACTTAAACCACGTATGAACCATATCCTACAACTAATAAGTAGCAAAATCAATACTCTCACAAGTGGTTACCTCCATAATATTTGTGACTTTTGATGTGTGAGCCGATGCTAACATATTTGAAGCTTTTAACTCTGAATAATTGCAAAGTTTTAAGCAACTTTTGTTGTTTTTAATTGTTTTTGTGTGTTAATGCAGATACAAGTGATCGGGGAGTAAACCAAAGAAAAAAAGAATAAAATAGTTAAGATCTGGTGGAAATAAGCTGAAATGTATCTGACAATCATTTTGAAGTGCCGTCATACATGGGACAGGCTATCAAAGTAACCATCAAGATTAGACAGAACCTGAGAAGATTAGATGAACTATGATGATGATTCGGAAGGTCCATCAAATATTTGACATCTTCTCAAAATTGTCGTCAACCAGAGGGCAGAGTATACTGATTTCCAATAAAGTGTGATGTCAGTTTGCAAGCACCGTCAAGATCTTTGACACGCCATCAGGATTACCATCTGAAGATTTAAAAGATAACAATTTACTGGAATCTTTAACAACATCTCACACACGTCGTCAGAGGTCTGATGCGCCATCAAAAGCATCATCGTCTAATTCAAAGAGAAAACTAAAACTTTAATTTTGTTTTCTTAATTAGGGTTGGCTATTTAAAGACTTATTTTAGGGTTTTTAAGGGAGAATCAGTAATTATCTATCAGACATTAACTCTGATAAGAGAGGGACGTACATTGCCCTCTTTCATCAATTATTCTTCTTGTTTCTTATCAACTATTTTTGGTTTTCCACCTTGTGATTAAAAGGAACTACTTGTTGTTTTTGATCCATTTGTAAGTTTATCCTTATCATCATGAATTCAACTTGTTATTTCATTCATCAAATCATGAGCGGCTACTTCTATTAGCCGGAGTTATGGGATCCATGAATTAGGGTTTGATATGATGCTAGGTGTTTAACAGATTCAAAGAGTAGTAGAATGTCTTGAAATTCTGTTGTTTTAACTGAAATCTAGTGGTTGCAAACATTAGATTATGCCTTAGGTTTTATTTACTTCCAATGGAGAAATAGACTAGAGGTCGTGAATTATCAACAGGGATTCAGAAGCTACCAACCTTCTGTTTAATCATTGATGCTGTAGCTGGATTAATCTACTTGAGATAACATCTTATTGGAAATGGATAAGTTATCTAAGTTCAAGAGAATTAGATAATAAATTGTCTGGTGAGGTCAAGAGATAAGTCAGAAAGTATCATAGTCAAGGATATTCTGCTGTTTTTACTTACACCAAGAATCCCAAGCATTACCTAGTATTTGTTAACTCCCAATACCCATGGTGAACATAAATCTGGTTTCTCATTTATATTGATTACAACACTAAAATATCGAAAGTGATGATTGACTCTCTGTGAAATTTAAAACCCCACCTTCGAAAACAGTAAACTACCAGTAAAGCATTTTGTAAACAGATCAAAGTTCATACTCTATTCCCTATGGGATTCGACCCCAACCTAGTTGGGTTTTATATTGACAACGATCGCTTACATCCATTCAAGAGTGTAATTTGAGTGTTATTAAAAATAGCACTGTTACCAGGGAATACGGTTGTAGACTAAAAGTTTGTACGCGAAAACTTATTGATAGTTAAGTTTCCTTGATTTACATTTATTTGTTGTTTTTATTTATTGCAGGTACTGTTTTGTTTATGCCAAACACAAGAAGTTTCAGAGCACCACTATTACCAATCAATCCGGAACCTCAACTGATAGAAAAAATGGCTGAACAACAGGAAGCAGAAATACTAGCTGCTATGGCCAGGGCTCCGATAAATGTGCAAAATTTAGGTCAAAAAGCATGTCACCAGAACCCTAATGATGAAGACTTAGGAGATAAGGAATTACTAAATCCTCAAAACCTAAGGCGAGCTGAATAAGTTGATGCACCCGTGGAGCGAAACATCAATAGAAATGGTCCAGTCCAAGGAAGATATGGGCAACAGCCTATGCAATATGAAGTTGATGAAGATAATGAAGGAATGGATGGAGCTGGTGCAACGGGTGCTATCATTTCTCCACCATTGGCATCAGGTGCAGAATTCAGCATAACAAGTACTATGATCCAACTTCTGAATCTGAATGGGTTATTTAGAGGCTTGCCTGGTGATGATCCTAACATGAATTTGGTGAACTTCATCACCATTTTCAAATCCTTTGACAATCTGGGAGTGAGCCAGAATGTGATTAGGTTGAGATTATTTCCTTTGTCTCTGTCTGGGGAGGCAACAATATGGTTGAATAAATTAGAGCCCGATTCTATAACAAACTGGAGACAGTTGAAAGATGCATTCCTAGAATGGTTCTTTCCACCCTCTAGAAAAGTACAGTTGAGGGATGAAATTAGCAACTTTAGACAGCTTCTGACTAAAGCATTGCATAAAACCTGGGAAAGATTTAAGAAGAAACTTGCACAATATCCGAACCACAATATGATAGACCTACACTTAGTGGAGACTTTATACAGATCTTTCAACTCTGTGATGAAGCTTATTATTGACAACGCTACAGGTGGTTCATTCATTGATTTCTCCTTTCTAGATGCTTCTTACTGCTGAATAGAATGACCAAGCATAGTCGGGCTTGGCACACTAGGGATTCTAGAATGGCTATCCCGACTATTACTAGTGGTATTACTGTAGAGCAGCATAGAAGGGATGAGGAGCGAGATCAAGACATGGCTCACTTAAAGACGCAGATAGACTTGCTGGCCAAGCACCTGCTATCCGGCAAGACTGAAATGGTTAAGGTTGTGGAATCTCAGGGTACTGTGTCTATAGGTACTGATGCTGAGCCAAACTATATGAGTAATCAGGGGGGTTTCCGAGGTAATAGCCAAGGGAACCAAGGTCGAACTTTCTATGACAATCCTGATTATAAAGATAGGGAGCAGGGACATTGGAGAAATAATAATGACAGGAGTGGTTTTTATATTCCTCTTGGAATTCGGGATACTGCGACGATAAGTTCTGGAAAGATGTCCATGGAGGACATAATAAAAAGGTTGTTGAAGGGAGTTGAAGCTACCAACTCAGGGGTAACTACTATGAAAAGTGAATTTTCTACCCTCAGTCAGTTAATTAGCTCACACTCTGCTTTTATTAAGCAGTTGGAGCAACAGATGAACCAACTGTCATCTACTCTGAACCAGAGAAAAGCTGGTACTTTACCTAGTGATACGGTTCAAAACTCGTGGACTAATGGCTCTTGTTTGACGATTACCACTCAGAGTGAAAAGATATTATCTGGCCCTTCTACGGGCGAAGCTATAGAGAAGGAGGTAAATGTTGATGAATCAAGAGGAAGCAATCCAGTGGAGTCTGAGAAGATGGATGGTTTTGTTGATATTTCAGAGAAAGAAGTTAAAAAGAAAGGGGAAGTGGTATTAAAAGAAATGCCAAGACCACCACCTCTGTTTCCTCAGAGATTGAAGAAGAAAGTATACAACAAAAAATTTAGCAAGTTCATGGCAATAATGAAACAACTGACAGTGAATGTGCCATTGATGGAGGCACTTGAGAAAATGCCAAACTATGCTAAATTTATGAAGGATTTGCTAAAAAAAAACGTGGAAGGGAAGCTGTGAGCCGGTGGACAACATCCACCACTGTAGCACTATTTCTTCACAATCCTTAGTGCAGAAAAAGCCTGACCCTGGAGCATTTACCATACTATGCACAGTTGGGTCCATGAAGTTTACCAAAGCTTTATGTGACTTAGGAGCAAGTATTAATATGATACCACTTGATATCTATAAGAAGCTTGGATTGGGGGAACCTATCCCCACAACGATGTGTCTTGTGATGGAAGTTAGGTCGGTGAAATTACCAGTTGGTATATTGAACGATGTGCCGGTGAAGGTGGATGACTTTATTCTGCCTGCAGACTTTGTGATATTGGATTGTGATGTTGATTTTAAGGTACTCATCATCTTGGGTAGACCATTTTTAGACATGGGAAGAGTGTTGGTTGATATGGAGCTCAATGACCTAAAGTTTAGGTATGGAAAAAGAGAGGCCAGGTTTAAAATTCATCCTCCTATGAAGCAGTTGGAGGAGATGAATATCTTCTTGGTCATCGATGTATTCCAGGAATATGGTAATGAGGTATCAACACGGTATCTTGATGAATTTTGAGTAGTCAAGATAATCAAGTTGTGCCGCGACTTTAAATCAAGCGCTGTTTGGGAGGCAACCCAATGTGTTAACTTTATTGCACTTGTGTTTTTAATTTTTGTAGCTAAGAGTTATACAAAGGAGGTGAAATAGTTTCAGTCAGCTTGAGAAGGTTGACGTCAATTTTGATGGGCTGTCACAAGTATGACAAGCCGTGAGAAATGGCATCAAAATAATCAAGTCAAAGCCTTATTCTGTTAAGGCTGACGACAATTTTGAAACACCGTCTGGTATCTGACGAGCCATAAAAAATACTGTCAAATGAGTTGAGCCCAGGTTAAAAATTTTGGGCTAACTCGGCCCAACAATAGTTGTTCACATTCCCGTGTACTTTAGATATTTCTCTTCCAGTTTTGGTTTTCTTTCCTTAGAGAGTTATTTCCCTTCATTTTTCAAATTTAATCCCTTCTAAGGCAAAATTTTAAGACTTTCCTTGTTAAAGCCTGAGAGTTAAGTCAAGAAATCTTCTTTGTCTCTCATCTCATTCTTCTCTCACTCACAAGTCTAGGTGCTCAGAGCACATCAGCTAAGTGTCGACATCTAGGTATGAGAAAAACTTCCACTTCATCTTTCTTTGGATCAATTGTGAACTACAAAAAACCTTGGTTTCAAAGGAGTGGGCTGAACCTATTAACATTCTTCAAGTTCCTTCAAAAACTAGGGTTTGTAGAAGAATACGGTATAATTTAGTGGAAATCTCAGTAAAGAACACGACCTAAGTTGAAATTGAGAATATTAGAAGAAGAAGAATCAAGTAAAAAGAAGTTAAAAGTTATAATGTTGTCTGACGGCAATGTTCAAGGCCTTGCACCTGTGTGACGGCCATTCAAAAATGTCGTCAAAAGCTGAGAAAATTTTGCAGATTCTGGAAAAGGTTGACGATGCTTTTGAAGCACCGTTACACCTATGACGGCAAATCAGAAAGGCCGTCAAACCTGGGAACTAAAAACAGTGTTGATGTTAAACTAAGGTGATCCTTCTTCTTTTCTTGTTTGATTATGAGTACTAATTGAGGATTTCTACATTGAACAAAACTGAGCATGGTACCCAAGAGGAAAAATCCAACCACACCAAAGAAAGCAACTAAAGAGAGTGTACCTCGACAACTTGTCAATGAGGACTCTAATTATGAAAATAAGGATCCTTTGCTCAGATGGAAAAGAAAGTAGTCCAAAGACTCCGCCTCCACCTAAACCTATTGAGGTGGAGGATACTGATGGTACTGAGGTGACAATCTCATCTGAGCAAGCTTTAGAGGAAGAAGGATCAGAACACACTGATTAGGGGTCTGAGAGCATTGAACAAAAAGTTAATACTGAAGATTCTGAGAGGCCTGCAACTGAAGAAACTGAGTCTGAATCACCATCTTCAGAGCAATAAGGTGATAAGGATTCTCCAGTACAGGGAACTTTGGTGAAATGCAAAAGCCCCAAGGTTAGAAACAAAGTGATATGACAAATCCCTGGGGCTAAAATGATCTATTTGGATGGACTTCGCAGAGCAGATCGACGAAGTGCCAGAAGGCCAATTCTAGAGGAGAAGAAAATTATCACTACAGAGTTGATCAGATGCCCTGAGGTGATGCATAAACTCAAGGAGTATGGTCTGGAGTGGACTACTAGGGGAAGAGGTGTTTAATGTCCTTCGTTGGTCCGGGAGTTCTACACGAACTACCAGGCTACGGTGGAAAATATGTGCAAAGAAGGGGATAGAACTTTAGATAAGCCTCTTCTGACCAAAGTTGTAGTACGTAGAGTGAGGGCGGATATATCAGATGCCACCATAAATAGGTTTCTTCATGGGCTAGCCTTCATCCCAATAGCCACCTCACCTATATTCTATGCCCGGTTGAATCATCGGGAAAATCAGCGCAAGTGGCTAGAGACTCTCACAGCAGATGGGGAACCGGAGTGGTTTAATAATCTGACAAAAAAGATTACCAAAATGTCTCTAAATACAGAGGCAAGATTTTGGTGGGGTTAAATATGGATTCATCTGATACCCACTGAGGGAGACAATATATTAGGGGATGATCGAGCAATATTGGTTGCAATCTTGATAGATAGAACCCCCTTGGATTTTGGAGAAATTATAACGAAAGAGATCAAGATTTGACTCGCAAGACCCGATGCTGCATATCCATTCCCATGTCTGATTACTAGGTTGTGTGAAGCAGCTCATGTACTTGAGATTTTAGGTATTGATAATGAGATACATGCCAAGAAAACTCACAACCCTATCAGCAAAAATAAAATTCGGCCAGGCTTGCGACTTGATCAAGATTCATTTGGTGCAGCATATCCTCCAGTCACCGAGAGTATTTCAGCACTAGATATGGGGATGCAAAGTACCAAAACTATTCCACCACCACCACCAGTACATTCAGCTCAGGCAGGTTCAGTGCCTCAAAGTGAGCTGATTGCTTCAGTTCCTCCAACAACAACAAGGTCGGCATTTCAGCTGATTAATATCAGGAAGGTGGCCAGGCAAGCAAATTGGTGCGAGGTGCAACTACAGGACTTCACCAAATAATTTGTTGCTGCTGTAGACAAAAGAGTCAAAGCTGCACTCGATGCTGCTCTAGAACATTTCATGACCTTGCCTGGGTGGGTAGAAGATCTTGAGAACAGATTCGATGCTCGGGCAAGAGAGATGACAGATGTTGATCTCACTACTTTCAAGGATGCATTGGACAAGGTGAAGTCTGAGGTTGGGATGCTGCAGCAACACCAAATTATGGTGCCAACAGGATCAGCCATGCATGATGTAGAGGAAGACATTCCTATACTTGATCTTACTATGGATTCCCCAAAAGAAAAATAAGAAAAAGGGGTAAAAGAAAGGCAAAATCAAAAGAGATGAGCCTGATAGTGAAGAAGAGAGAAAGGCTAAAAATAAAGCAAATAAGAAGGCAGAGAAGGAGAACTTGGAAAGGGCAAGACTGGAGTCTCTGGCTGACACAGAGAAATGAGAAACAACCATCAGAACTAGAGCTGCAGGTTCTTTATCGAGCTAGGCTCTAGCCACTATAAAGGAAGATGCTACGAGTGGGGAGAAGATAGTAGATGATGCTGTAGCAGGGTTGGAGACCCAGGATCCACAGGCTTGACTGTCTTTAGGTATATCCTAACCCTTAGTGTATTTTATTTTTGATTTTAAGTTGAGGGTATCGGGAAATTGTTGTTGTAACACGTTCTGTGGATAATTAGGAGTAGTGCAAATACTTGAGGCAATTAGCTCGTTTTGTGAATTTTGAGTACATCTCCAGTGGTCTGATATGCTGTGAACTGTGTGAAGTGCATCTAGTGTGACCACTGTGTATCTGTTTGTGGCACTAGCATGACAAATAAATAACCTGTAGAAAAAAATGCATAAAATAGATGATTAGTGATATGCTATATACTTGTGTGCCATGTGTGTGTAAGGTCTTACTCAGCTCCCATTGTGCGTTGAATCTAGAACTTGCCCAGTTAGTCATGCCATAGTCATATAATACGCATTTAGGAAAGGATCATAGGCCATTTTTGCATGTTAACCCATTTTAGCTTAAATGACCATCCAAGTGTGAGCTATATCCCTTGATCCTTTTTTGAGACTAAATAGCCTAATTCTTTCTTGTACACCTTTCACCTTCCCATTATATCATAATGAACCTATTTTGGCCCTGGTCCTCCTTGGACACTGTGCACCTCGACTTAGGAAAATAACCTAAGTTGAGGGTCGCTACTATAGGTGTGTGTGATGCATTATGAGTATGAAGAGAGGTAAAATAAGGAAAATAAATAACACGTTGGGTGTAGTGAAAAAGCAAATAGAAAAGAGAAAACTAAAAAAATCGATCTAATGCTTAAACAGACAGTACCCATCTTGAGAATACTTGACAAATAAAAGAGGGAAGAAAAGAAGGTCAAAATTTGAAACCCCTTGAGTTAATGTAGTGCCAAGGAGGTGTAGTCGCTATGAAATACCCTTGAATATTATACCATCCCCTAGCCTATATTACAAGCTTAGAAAATCCCTATAGTGATCCTAACTGACTTATCTGAAGACTTCGGTACTGACTATAAGGGAAAGCCTATGGAATTTGATGCACAATGTTGGAACTTTACTTTGTGAGTGAGTCTTACGTTCATCCCTATGTCTATACATGTGAATCTGAGTGAGAAAGGGATTCTTTGTTGTGAGGGCATACCAGGTATGTTGCTATTAACTGCTTTGTTCAGAGAATGTAATTTAGGTATGTGCTAGGTTGTTATTGCTGAGATTTCTGCCATATCTAGATGCTTGTGAGTTACATGGTTGTTTTCAAATATTAGACACAGTTGATTTTATTTTGATTGATCATGGAGATGGTGCATGTATTCTGAACTGATAAGAGTAGTTAGCTGCCGAATTGTACTTTGTTTACTCCTCGTTATGTTTTTGTTGCTTGAGGACAAGCAATTGTTTAAGTTGAGAGTGTTGATGTGTGATCCGATGCTAACACATTTGAAGCTTTTAACTCTAAATAATTGCAAAGTCTTAAGCAACTTTTGTTGTTTTTTATCATTTTTATGTGTTAATGCAGATACAAATGATCGGGGAGGAAACCAAAGGAAAGAAGAATAAAACAGTTGAAATATGATGAAAATAAGCTAAAATGTATCTGACGTTCATTTTGAAGCACCGTCATACATAGGATATGCTGTCAAAGTCATCGTCAAGATTAGACAGAACCTAAAAAGATTAGATGAACTGTGATGATGATTTTGAAGGACTGTCAAATATTTGACATCTTGTCAAAATTGCTGTCAACCAGAGGGCAAGTATCCTAATTTCCAGTAAAGTGTGATGTCAGTTTACAAGCATCATCAAGATCTTGGACACGACGTCAGGATTACCGTCTAAAGAGTCAAAAAATAACAATTCACTGGAATCTTTAACGATATCTCGCACACGTCGTCAGATTTCTAACGCACCATCAAAAGCATCGGCGTCTAATCCGAAGAGAAAATTGAAACTTTAATTTTGTTTCCTGAATTAGTGTTGACTATTTAAAGACTTCTTTTAGGGTTTTTAAGGGATAATCAATCATTATCTATCAGACATTAACTCTAAGAAGAGAGGGACGTACATTGCTCTCTTTTATTAATTATTCTTCTTGTTTCTTATCAACTATTTTTGGTTTTCCACCTTGTGATTAAATTGAAGGAACTACTTGTTGTTTTTCATCCATTCATAAGTTTATCCTTATCATCATGAATTCAACTTGTTATTTCGTTCATCAAATCATGAGCAGCTAATTCCATTAGCCGAAGTTATGGGATCCATGGATTAGGGTTTGAAATGATGCTAGGTGTTTAATGGATTCAAAGAGTAGTAGAACGTCTTGAAATTCTATTATTTTAACTGAAATCTAGTGGTTGCAAACATTAGATTATGACTTAGGTTTTATTTTCTTCTAACGGAGAAATAGACTAGAGGTTGTGAATTATCAACAGGGACTTGGAAGCTACCAACCTTCTGTTTAATGATTGATGCCATAACTGGATTAATCTACCTGAGATAACATCCTATTGGAAATAGATAAGTTATCTAAGTTTGGGAGAATTAGATAATAAATTGTCTGGTGAGGTCGAGAGATAAGTCAGAAAGTATCATAGTCAAGGATATTCTGTTGTTTTTACTTACTCCAAGAATCCCAAGCATTACCTAGTATTTGTTAACTCCCAATATCCATGGTGAACATAACTCTGGTTTCTCATTTATATTGGTTACAATACTAAAATATTGAAAGTGAAAATTGACTCTCTGTGAAATTTAAACCCCCACCTTCGGAAATAGTAAACTACCAATAAAGCATTTCTTACAAAAATCGAAGTTCACACCCTATTCCCTGTGGGATTAGACCCCAACCTAGTTGGATTTTATATTGACAACGATTGCTTACACTCACTCAAAAGTGTAATTTAAGCGTTATCAACCTTCTGTACCATTTCAAGGAATTCCTATGGGTCCTCTTCAAGCTTAGACCCTATAAATGATAGAGGGTTCATTTAGGTGAAGTCTCAAATTCTAGCTGCAATAGTATTGGCCACTGGGTTGGCCTGAATAACAGTTGGGAGTTTATTCTAGGCTGCTACAGAATAGGCTAGAGTGATAAAAACTTCTCTGAATTTTGCATGAGAAACATGCTCATCAAGGGGATCTGCCTGATTGAGTAGAGGTGTTGGCTGGTTTTCAGTTCTTTTTCTATTAGTCTTTTTGGGAGGCGTATTCTGTAAATGGAAGAGAAACTTGAATTAGACAGAGATTTTAACTTGATCTCACACTCACTCGCACGACATAAATACTGAAAGAAGGAAAACTTTTCCTAAAATTCCTCATAGTCTTTTGTGCATAAGTGTGGCTTGCTACACACCCATGCACAAGCCACTACTTGACGTGGATTTTAAACTCCCTAGGACTATTTAGAACCTTAGGATCTGATACTAAGTTTATAATTCCCTCAATCTGCACCCTGGACCTCACACGGTGCTTATAATCCTAAAGGACCACAAGCTCACCCATGAATGGTACCTTCTGAAAGGCCATAAGGTTCATAATCTGATTACTGAAATAAATACTGGATACAGATAGTAATACTAAAAAACTAAATATCTGTCTGAAATAGTCTAGTCTGAAAAGTCTCTAACTAAATTGTCTAAATATGGAGTTGATGGGACAAGTCCCCAACTAACTCCGACTACTGAACTAGCTAGAATACTAATATAAATAAGTTTGTCCTTTAAATATGAGGACTCATCACTATATTTGCTGCTAATAACCTGAGCTGTTAGGTACGGTCAGGAGCCCGTGCGTCTCAACCTATGATATGAGACATCCTAGTACAAAAGAAAAAGTATGCATCATTACTTTGAATGTACTAGTATGCTAAGTGAGGTAGGCTGGTATACATGGTTTCATATGCATGAACACTAATTGACTAAATAATATGTATATAGCTAAATAAGAGTACATGGGTAACTGAAACTATTGTACATACTAATTATGCAAGACTGTGCATATACATGTATACTGTAACTGAGATCATACTGAAGATGAATACTGAGTTCTGATAACTAAGTAACTGATATCTGAGTTTACTAATAATTATATTACTAATAATTAGGTGACTATTTTTTTATCGTCCTGATTCTGTAAAACTAAACTGAGTTCTATACAGAGTTTTAAACTAAAACTGTAACTGTAGGATTGTTCATCTAACTAATATACCCCAATTATAAATTGAGTTGGGGTCTAACTTATGATCCCAGTTGGAAGGGTATTAGCACCTTTCCAAGGGATACTAGCAATGCTGGGTCAACCCTAATCTAGAAGGAAGACTCATGAATCATATATACGATTGCATCAACCCTAGTCTGGTTGAAGGATATCTTACCCTACACTGGCTATGTAGTTCTGTAATGCAGGGACTGCTACTAAGGGTCAAACCTTCTACTGGTTGGAATGCCCCTATCCCTGGGTTCGCTCGGTGCTGAATTCTTCTCCTAACTGAATAGATACTGATCACTAGATTGTACTAAGCTTGACTGAACTGCCACTGATCGTGTTGACTAACTAAACTGGACTGAGTATACTGATTTCTGTTAATGATTGAGTACTATTGTTCTTAACCTTTTTTACTGGGTTTATTCTATTTCTACTACGACTAAGTAAACAGCTAGAATTAGGGTAATAAATACCCCCAAGACTCGATAGCATAAAGGTAAAATATATTACTTCTTGAAAGCATAAAAATAGTCAATTGTTCACAATTCATTCACTGAGGCAATTATCCAAACACTTGAAAACCATGAACTTATACATGAATGAGAACATATACTAACATGTCATGATTACATTATTCAATTCACATGGACATTCTATCAAACACTTGAGGAGCATGATTGTTATACATAATAATGAACAATATATAAGCATCATGACTACAACTTAAACTTTCAATTTCAAGGATTGTAACACGGGAATTACATCAATCAACATACATGCTATCTTAGGTTCATGAAACTCATAACAAAATCTTGATTTAAAACCCATACAATAACACAAACATGAATACAACCCAAATTTGCTTATGTAAAATCATGAATTAATAAACTCGTAGTTTTAAAAGGTCTCTTGAACTCCAAGAGTGGAAGGAAACCCAAGGATGAACACCTAACATACCTTGATTATTAATTTCATGAAAATTGTGGTGAATTTTGAGACTTAATTCTTGAGCTTGATGAAACTAGGGCTTGTTCTTAAGAGGATTGAGTGAATAATGCAATTTGCCCTATTTGGTGTTTAATTTTGTGTTTTAGCTGATTTGGGTGTGGGAAAAAAGACTAAAATGCCCCTAGGTTTCTTTTCCCGTGTAAACAACCCTCGAGGCATGACTCCTAGAAATGAAGAATAGACCTTGCATTGCGACTCCCAGAAATGGGGACTGGATCTCGCATCGCGAGCTTATCATGAGACCTTACTGTTTTGGACATCCAAACTCACCCTTATGCTAGTTTTTCCCAAAAAATTTTGAAACTTACCCGATATGACCTATTAACATCCCTGATCATGAATCAGCTAAAAAATTAACAATCCAAGGCCGGAAAGATCGAAAATAAAGTCATTGAAATATTAATCCCAAAAAATAACTAAGTGTTAATAGTTAGCTGAATTTTTCTAAGTCTGGGACCTCTTTTCATGCTATATAGGACTGAATTAGACTAGGACTTTTAAGGGGTCTTATATAAATGCACGTGGTTGGTCCAAAATTTAAGAACAAGAAGACTCAAACCCTATTATTCATCATAATCCATCTTCCCCAATTTTGGGCCATTGTTCTTGGGTTTGTAGCCTCTATTTTTGGAGAAGAAAATATTGTATAAATTTTGGGTGAAGAATATTTTGGATTTACTTCTAAGTAAAGGATTAGTGAACTCCTATTGAAGATTTGTTGGATTTCATAGTTTGAAGTAAGATTCACTTAGATTTTCTCAAATCAAATTAATGGAGATTTTGGGTAAAATCTTTACTTATTTATCTTATGAGTAGCTAGTTTTTCCTCTTGGTGTTATGTATGAATAAGGATTAAAGTGTGTGTGGGTTGATAGTAGCTTCTATTAGTAGTTCATGTTGAATGGGTTTTATCGTTGCTTGACCAAATTGGTTAGGATTTGTGGGTAAAAGCGCCAAACACCAAAATGGGTTTGTAGGTGAAAATCCTAAGCTCTTGAAAGCTCAAACCATCTTCTAAAGAAGGTTTTGGCTGAATTTTAGGAATCTACATCATCCTTGAAAGAGGGATGTGGATACCAAAGCAATGATACACAATTATTTGTGCAGTTTACTAAATTTTCACTATCTTAGACATAAGAGTGATTGCGAAGTTAACTATACAATGGGTATTATCCTAGAAATAGGGATGCCTAAATTGTCGTTTGGTTACCAATTGTTGAACACACCCATTTGGTATTTGAAAGAATCATTGGGTAAAATTTTGGTGCTTTTTTGAAAGGCTAGCATCAAAATTTATAATAAAATTTACCCATACTTGATCTACTAAAAATGAAGTTGACTATTATCATCCATGTGTTACTTCCCATAGTAATACAAAATCCCAAGATCCATGCCTAATTGATAAAATTCAAATTATTTATAGCCCCAAGTTTATACTAGGAAAACCAAAAAAGAATCATTACCATTGATACTTCTCTTACCCCTAATTTTTATATCTTTGTACTATTGGTTTGAATTTTCACAAGTATTCATTATTTTGAATTAACTTGATTGCAACTCACATTGTTCCTCGTCGATTCGACCCGACTGCAAAGTTGGGTAAATATATTGATGACAGCCGCCTTGCACTTAAATTGATATGTAAGTTAAGCATTATCAAAAATTAAATTGATTACCTATTCAATGTATGCATGTCCATGAAGCAACCGATGGACTTACAAGTCATCTCAGTGATTGATATTATTTATGGGGAAGTGACCGACCATATTGATGTGAGATTGTTGGATGATCCTTTGATAGGAGTGCTATGGAATTGGTAAAGGGGTGAAGTGAAAGAGTATGATAAGGTAGTCACAACTTTAATGGGGCTTGCATCTTACACCAAGAACCCAATAATGTTGGACCTTGATCTAAAATATTATGAGAGCCCACCCGCAAAACCATCCATCCTTGAGCCTCCCAGAGTTGAATTGAAGCCACTACCACCCCATATCCAATACGTGTTCTTAAGGGAGAGAATTACATTACTAATCATCATTGCAAGTGACCTCGAAGCCTATCAAGTGGAAGCATTGAAGTTAGTAGTAAAGAAGTTTATTCGAGCCATTGGTTGGACGATAGAGGATATCATTGGGATAGATCCTGGCATTTGTTATCACAAAATTAAACTTGAGCAAGATCATATAACTATTGTGGATCATCAAAGGAGGTTAAATGAACCCATGCAAAAGGTGGTAAAGAAAGAAATCATAAAGTGGCTTGATGCGGGAGTGATATATTTGATATCCAATAGCACTTAGGTGAGCCCGATGCAATGTGTCCCAAAGAAGGGTGGCATCACGGTAGTTGAAAATGAGAAGAATAATCTCATTCCCATCCGACCGGTCACCAAGTCGTGAGTATGCATATCGAAAGTTAAACTTATGGACCGAGAAAGATCAAATTCCAATGCCTTTCATAGATCAAATATTGGATAGGCTAGTCGGGAGAGGATGGTATTGTTTCTTAGACGGTTATTCGGGGTACAATCAAATTTGTATCACCCCGGAGGACCAGGAGAAGACTACTCTTACTTGCCCGTATGGGAAATTTGCCTTCAAGCGGATGCCCTTTGGGTCATGCAATGCCCCGACAACCTTTCAACGTTGCATGTTGTCAATATTTGTGGATATGGTTGACGACTCCATGGAAGTGTTTATGGAAGACTTCTTGGTGGTGGAGAACTCTTTTGAGTCATGCCTCGAACATTAAAGCAAGGTGCTTGAAAAGTTTGTAGAGACAAACCTTGTCTTGAATTGGGAGAAGTGCCATGTCATGGTCAAAGAAGACATTTTCTTGGGCCACAACATATCGGGAAAGGGAATTCAAGTCGATCAATACAAAAGTGAGGTAATTTCCAAGCTTCCACCTTAAATTTCCATAAAGGATGTTTGGAGTTTTCTTGGTCATGCCAGGTTTTACCGATGTTTCATCAAGGATTTTTCAAAGATAGCTCACCCAATGTGTAAATGTAACTCCTTGAGTCTGTACCTGAGACACTACACGGTGCTCATAATACCGAAGGACCACAAGTTAACCCATGACTGGTACCTGCTGAAATAATTGAATAATAGTACTGCAACATGCAAAAATTAGGCGGAAACTTGCCATAAGGTTCAATACTGAATTAAAATTAAATAAGGTATAACAATACCAAAACTGAAATATCTTTCTGAAAATACTCTAGTCTGAAAAGCCTCTAAACTGTCTAAAATATAGAGTTGATGGGACAAGTCCCTAACTAACTCCGAACTACTGAAATAAGCTGGACTACTTAAATAATAATCATGTCCTCAAACTATAAGGACTCACCACTAACTCTATCAATTGAATATCAAAACCTGCTAGGTATGAGCGAGAGCCCCTGTATTTGAACCTATGATATAAAACATCATAGCACAAGAGAAAAGTATGCATCAGTACTTTGAATATACTGGTATGCTAAGTGATGTAGGCTGAAATGCATGGGTTCATATGCATGAACAAAACTGACTGAATGACATGAGTATAACTGGATGAGAGTACATGAATCAATACATAAACTGTAACTAAAATCGTGATAACACTGAATACTAAGTCTGAATACTGATTAACTAATATCTGAGTATATTGATACTGAATTACAGATAACTGAATGACTGTATCTGACAGTCTTGATTCTGTAGAACTATACTAAGTTTCGTAGTGAATTGAATGACTGTGTCTGACAGTCCTGAATCTGTAGAACTGAACTAATTTTTGTACTGAGACTGATTTGAAATTGAGACTGTGGGAGGTAATCATCTAGATGACATGCTCCTTTCTAAATAGATTGGGTCCAACCTGTAACCCCAATTAGAAAGGTGTCGATACCGTACCATGGGTAAAGACAAGCTTTGAGTTAACCTTATCTAATAGGAAGCTCCATCGTCAACCCTCGCTGGCTAGAAAACTCGAATGAGATGTATCAACCCTCATAATATCTGGCAAGAAGATATCTCAACCTACGCTGGCTTTGTAGTTTTGTAACACAGGGATTGCTACTAAGGGTCAAACCCTCTACTGGAAGGAATGCCCCCATCCCTGGGTTAACTCAGTGTTGAATCCTACTCCCATCTAAATTAACACTAAACTAATTCCTAGTTCATACTAGGCTTGACTGAACTATTACTAATTATACTGTCTAACTGAACTAAACGGAGTTCACTGAGTTCCGTTGACTGACGGAATACTACTGAATTCTGTTAACTGGCTGAATTTACTAAGGCTTGAACTGAATACTAAACTGGACTGGACTGATACTGAGTCTACTGAATTTTTCTTGAGTTCTATAACTGACTGAGAGTAATACTGATCGTGACATGATTGATACTATCCTGAGACTAACCATAACTCTAGGTAATCAGCTAAATTATTGAGTATTAAATACCCCCAGGACTCGATAGCATAAATTATAAGACATGGCACAATCTTGAAACATGATAAATAACTACTTGATCATCATTCATTCATTGGGACATTCTAGTAAACACTTGCATGACATGAACTTGAATACATGGTAACATGATATAGTTTAATTATTTAATTCTCATGAACAACTCATCAAACACTTGGAAGGCATTGTATATGCACATAGTACTAATCAACACATGAGCATCACAATTTCAAGGCTTAACATGAATTTACATGATACTACATACATGATAGTTGTTTTTACATAAATCTTTCACTTAATCATGGAATAGAAATCCAATCAACATTATAATCATGGATACACTTGAATCCAAATCATGGTAAGCATGAAATCAATCTACTTGAAGTTTAAAAGAGTTTCATGGACTCCAAGGGTGGAAGGAACCCTTGGATGAACACCTGAAATACCTTGGTTACTAAATTCTTAAAGATTAATGGTGGAATCTTGAGCCTTAAATTTGAAATTCAATCACCTAGGGTTTTTGTTCTTGAGCAATTTGTGATATAATTAGTGTATGCTGCAAATAGAAGGCTAAATTTTATGTTTTTAGGAGTTGAAGAACGTGGGAAAAGGTCTAAATACCCCTAAGGACGTGGCTTTTTAATGACTAAAAACTAAACTATCAAAACATAAATTGATGCACCGCATCATTGGCATCGACACAATGGCCAATGCGCCGCATAGAGTCCGTGTCAGTTCTCTAGAATTTGCACTGAACTGAGGGAAAAATTATCTGTTGACACGATGGACAACGCGACGCATCGAGATCGCATCGACTCACTATTTTGGACACTTGAACATGGTCTAAATAAGGTCTGAAAAATTTAAAACTCATCCGAAAACACCTACTGACATTCCTGATCATGAATCAATCTAAAGATTGATACTTTAAGGTTATAAGAGTTGTGAAATAGAGTTTTCAACTTATGAAGGCCAAAATAATACTAAGTCTGAATACTTAACTAGAATTTTCTAAGTTTGGGACCCCTTAGCAAGCTTAAAAGACTGAGTTGAGCTTAGGATTTTATGGGGTCTTACAATATCTCCCCTTTGGAATATTCATCCTTGAATGAGACTGATTAAACTGAGAATACTAATAGACTGGATTTAGACACTAGACTTGCATAACTAAAGCATGATTTTCTGACTGAAATTACTGATATACTAAATTATCATACTGAACATGCATATCTGATGCATGAGTACATAGCTAAACATGATTCATGAATGCATGACTGGGATTACTGATAAGCTGAGCTTGTATATTGGACATGCATGTCTGATGCATGAGCACATGACTGAACTGATTCATGAATGCATGACTAAATATGCAACATTAATTGATACCAAGTTAGCAGCTATATCTGAACATGAGACTGAGTAATTCAAAGAAAAACTACTACCTTGGGCTGAGTCTGAGTTAGCAGAGAAAAGGTGAGAGAACTTGGTTCTCATGTATACTTCTGCTTCCCAAGTAGCTCCCTCAACAAACTGATTCCACCAAAAAACTTTGACAAGAGAGACTTCTTTGTTTCTCAGTCTGTGAATCTGATAATTAAGGATTTCGATTGGGATCTCTTCATAAGAGAGGCTATTATGAATATCTATAAATTCTGTAGGGACTATGACTGCTGGTTCACCTATGCATTTCTTAAGCAAGGAGACATGGAACACTGGATACACTGAAGCTAAGTCTGAAGGCAACTCAAGCTCATAAGCTACCTTTCCAAAATGGTTGAGAATTCGGTAAGGACCGACATATCGGGTACTGAGTTTCCCTTTCTTTCCAAACCTCTTCACTTCTTTCATAAGAGAGATTTTCAAATAAACAAAATCATAAATCTCAAACTCGAGATCCTTTCTGCATATATCTGCGTATGACTTCTATCGGCTCTGAGCTGTCTTAAGCCTTTCCCCGATCAATTGAACTTTCTCTAAGGTATCAAATATCAAGTCAGGCCCTACCACTGTGGCCTCACCCACTTCAAACCAACCAATGGAATATCTATACCTCCTCCCATAAAGCACCTCAAATAGATCCATCTGAATGCTGGAATGATAGCTGTTGTTATATGCGAATTCAATCAAAGACAAGTGGTCATCCCAAATACCTTTAAAGTCTACCACACACGCTCACAGCATATCTTCTAAAGACTAAATGTTTTTCTCTTCTTGACCATATATCTGGGGATGAAAGGTTGTACTGAGGTGAACTCAGGTACCAAGACCCTTTTGGAATGCCTTCTAGAAATGAGAGATAAATTGGGTACCTCTATCTGAGATAATGGACAATGGACCACCATGCAATCTGACCAACTATCTGATATAGAGTTTGGCATAATTTTCGACTGAATAAGAGGTACAGACTGGTAGGAAATGAGCTGATTTGATCATCCTATCTACAATGACCCAAACTAAATCATGCTGGCAATGAGTACGAGGCAAACCCATCACAAAGTCCATGTTCACTTCTTCTCATTTCCAGGTGGGAATACTAAACTCCTGCATGGACCCACTAGGCTTCTGATGCTCAATCTTAACCTGCTGGCATGTTGAGCACTTAGCCACAAATTCTGTTATGTCTCTCTTTATCCCACTGCACCAATAGATCTCCCATAAATCACGGTATATCTTAGTGGCCCCTGGATGAATAAAGTAGATCGCACCATGCACTTTCGCAAAAACTCGCTGTCTTAAGTCGTCTACACCTGGCATACATAGCCGACCCTGACGATGCAAAAAACCATCTCCCCCTTGGGAGAAGACCTCTACTTTTTGATCTTTGACTGATTCCTTTAACTTGACTAGATTGGGATCCCTATCCTACTTTTCCTTTGCCTCAGAAACTAGGGATAATTCTAACTACTCTGCACCTACACACTACCTTCTGCTGAATCGACTAAGCGAATACCTAGTCAGGCAAGCTGATAAACTTTCTAAACTAACTTCTTCTTACTATCCTCCACATGAGTAACACTACCCATAGAAATCCTACTGAGAGCACCAACCAATACATTGGCTTTACCAAATAATACAGGACGCTCATGTCGTAGTCTTTTAATAACTCCAACCAAATTCTCTGATGGAGGTTTAAATCTTTCTGAGAGAACACATATTGTAGGCTCTTATAGTCAGTGAATGCATCAACGTGCACCCCATACAAATAGTGCCTCTAGATCTTTAAGGCAAACACTACTGCTGCTAACTCTAGATCATGAGTAGGATAATTCTTTTCATAAGGCTTAAGCTATCTAGAGGAGTAGGCTATGACCTTACCTCTATACATCAAAACATACCCCAAATCGACTCTGGAGGTATCACAATATACCACAAACCCATCTAAACTATCTGGTAGGGTCAAAACTTAAGTTGTAGTGAGTCGAGTCTTAAACTCCTAAAAACTCTTCTCACAAGAATCTAACCATTGGAATTTGACTTTTTTCTGAGTCAATCTGGACATAGGGGATGCAATAGATGAAAATCCCTCAACAAACCATCGGTAATAGCCAGCCAAGCCCTAGAAAATCCTAATATATAATGGAGATGTGGGTCTAGGCCAATTTCTCACTGCTTTAATCTTTTAGGGATCAACTCTAATGCCATCACCAGAAATGATATGGCCAAGAAAAGCTACTGACCTTAGCTAAAATTTGTACTTACTAAATTTGGCGAATAGCTGATGGCTTCTGAGAGTCTGCAATACTATTCTGAGATGGTCTTCATGATTATGCTCACTGTGGGAGTAGACAAAAATGTCATCTATGAATACTATGACGAACATGTCCAAGTACTGCTTGAACACACGGTTCATCAAGTCCATGAAAGCTGTAGGAGCATTGGTAAGACCAAATGACATGACTAAGAATTCAAAGTGACTATACCAAGTTCTAAGGTTATTTTTGGTATGTCACATTCTCTGACTCTGAGCTGATGATAGCCCGATCTCAGGTCTATCTGTGATAAGTAGCTAGCACCTTGAAGTTGGTCAAACAAGTCAGAGATTCTGGGAAGTGGATACTTGCTCTTGATCGTGACTTTATTTAGCTGACGGTAATCAATACATATTCTTAGATAATTGTCTTTCTTACACACGAATAAAATTGGGCCACCTCACGGGGATACACTGGGTCTGATGAATCCCTTATCTAGGAGATCCTTCAACTGTTTTTTTAATTATCTGAGTTCTATAGGTGCCATTCTATATGGCAGAATAGATATGGGCTGAGTGTCTGGAAGAAAGTCTATTTCAAAGTCGATTCCCTTTCGGGAGGAACTCTGTAAAGATATTTCGAAAGCACATTTAAGAATTCACATGCTACTGACACTGATTCAAGATTAAGGGGATCTGAAGACTAGAATGATATAGTAGACACATCCCTTAGATATCATTTTTCTTGCTCAAAGTTAAGAAACAAGCTGACCCCTAAGTGTTAAAGTACTACCCCTCCACTCAAGGACGGGTTCATTCGAAAACTGAAACTGGATAATTTTGTTTCTACAATTGACTGAGGCATAGAAAGAATGAAGCCAATCCATATTGAGAATGACATCAAAATCAATTATCTCTAATTCGACTAAGTTTGCTGAAGTGACTTTTTGAGAAGCTATAATCAGGCAGTTCCTGTATACCCGTCGGGCTATGATAGATTTATCCACTAGGGTAGATACTAAGAAAGGCTCTGCTAGGATTTTGGGACTAACTTCAAAGTCAACAGCTATATAAGGAGTAACAAAGGACAAAAAAACTCCTGGATCTAGCAAAGCATAAACATGTAAATCATAAACTTGTAACATACCAATGACCACATCAGAACTCTCCTGATCCTATTAGGACTGAAGTACATAGATTCTTTTTAGGCGCTTCCCACTAGTGGCACTAGATGCAGCACACTGATGATTTAGGTGACCGGACTAATTTGGGGGACGATTATGCTAACTCTGAGAACCCATCTGAGGACACTGTCTAACCCTATGGCCTAGCTTGACACATCCAATACACACATCACTGCCATCTCTATAGATACCGTAGTGGTTTCTGCCATACTTCTGATAAAGGGGATTGGTTTGGGCACTGCTAATACTACCCTGGGGTTTAGGTCCTGATGCCCTATCCTTGTTGCCATCTTTGAATTTTGGCATAGGAGGACTGGCTGAGAATGGAGCTGGAACTGAGGATTTTGGGCAAAACTGAGAATGATTCCCACCCTCTGACTTAGGTTGAAAGAAGTTAAAACTACTTGTTCTCGCTCTCTTATTCTCTCTCTCCCTCTTTTTATTCTTAGCCTCCTCTATCTGTTAAGCATGGACCGTGAGCTTGGATATGTCCATTTTCTTAATCAACATTGCGGTCCTACACTCTTTGACCACACTATTAGACACGCCAAACACATACTTACTCATCTTAGATCTGGTATCTTCTATTACATGAGGAGTGTATCTAAGAGAATACTCTTGCACTATCATGTCGCCCTGCTTTAGATTTATAAACTCCAAAACCTTCACTTCCCTCAACTCTATTGGGAATAACCTATCCAAAAAAGTAATAACATACTCCTTCAATTCTATGGGCCCTGTATCTGTGGTACTTTCTACTTTCCACTATTAAAACCATGAGTGTGCCACATCCTGTAACTGATATGCGGCCAACTCAGTGCTTTCAACAACAGTCACTCTTATAATATCTGTAACTTTCTAAACCTGATCAAGAAATTCCTGAGGATCCTCATCTGATTTAGACCCAGTAAAAGATAGAGGGTTCATTCAAGTGAAATATTGAATCTTGGCAGCAGTAGTATTGGCCACTAGGTTGGCTGGAATAGCAGCTGGACATTTATTCTAGGTTACCACAGAATGAGCTAGAGTGGTGAAACCTACGCTAAACTCAGCGTAGGAGACATATTCGTCTAGAAGATCTGGCTAGATGGGCTAGGGTTTTGGTTGGTCTCCTATTCCTCTTCCCTTAGTCCTTTTTAGAGGCATATTTTTTAAATGGAAGAGAAATTTGGATTAGACAAGGAGTATAACTAGAGCTCATGCTCACTCGCATGATATGAGTATTGAAAGAAGGGAAACTTTTCCTAAAAAACCTCGCAGCCTCCTATCCATAAGTGTGGCGTGCTACACACCCATGTACAATACTCTACTAGATACGGCTTTTATACTTCCTAGGACTCTGTTGAACCTTAGGCTTTAATACCAAGTTTGTAACATCCCGAGTCTATACCTCGGACGCTGTACGGTGCTCATAATCCCAAAGGACCACAAGCTAACGCATGACTGATACCTACTATAATAACTAAATAGTAATACTGTAACATTCTTGAACTATGAAGACTTACCACTAACTCTATCAGCTGAATATCTGAACCTGCTAGGTATGATCGGGAGCCCGAGCATCTGAACCTATGATATAAAAAATCATAGCGAAAGATAAAGTATGTGTCAGTACTTTGAATATACTAGTATGCTAAGTGAGGTAGGCTAAAATGCTTGGGTTCATATGCATGAATAATACAGACTGAATGACATGAGTATAACTGGATGAGAGTACATGCATGAATACATAAACTGTAACTGAGATCGTGATAATATTGAATACTGAGTCTGAATACTGATTAACTAATTTCTGAGTATAGTGATACTAAATTACTAATAATTGAATGACTATATCTAATGGTCTTGATTCTATGGAACTATACTAAGTTCCATAGTGAATTGAGTGACTACGTCTGACAGTCCTAAATCTGTAGAAATAAACTGAGTTATGTACTGAGACTGATCTGAAACGGAGACTATAGGAGGTAATCATCTAACTAACATACCCCTTTCTAAATAAATTGGGGTCCAACCTGTAACCCCAGTTAGAAAGGTGTCAATACCATGCCACTGATAAAGATAAGCTGTGGGTTAACCTTATCTGATAGGAAGCTCTTTTGTCAACCCACGCTAGCTAGAAATCTTGAATGAGATGTATCAACCCTCATAATATCTGGCAGAAAGATATCTCAACTTACACTAGCTATGTAGTTCTACCGGTAGGAATACCCCCATCCCTGGGTTAACTCGACGCTGAATCCTACTCTCATCTAAATAGACACTAGATTGATTCCTAGTTCATACTAGGCTTGATTAAACTGTTACTAATTATACTATCTAACTAAACTGAACTGAGTTCACTAAGTTCCGTTGACTAATGGAATACTACTAGATTCTATTAACTGCCTGAATTTACTGAGTCTTGAACTGAATACTAACTGGAATGGACTGATACTGAGTCTATTAAGTTTTTCTTGAGTTCTATAACTGACTGAGAGTACTACTAATCGTGACATGACTGATACTATCCTGAGACTGACCATGTCTCTAGGTAATCAACTAAATTATCAACTATTAAATACCCCCGGGACTCGATAGCATAAATTATAAGACATGGCACAATCTTGAAACATGATAAATAACTAGTTGATCATCACTCATTCATTGGGACATTCTAGCAAACACTTGCATGACATGAACTTGAATACATGCTAACATGATATAATTTCATTATTTAATTCTTATGAACAACTCATCAAACACTTGGAAGGCATTATATATACACATAGTACTAATCAATACATGAGCATCACAATTTCAAGGCTTTAACATGAATTCACATAATACTACATACATGATAGTTGTTTTTACATAAATCTTGCACTTAATCATGGAATAGAAATACAATCAACATTATAATCATGAATACACTTAAATCCCAATTATGGAAATCATGAATCAAGCCACTTGAAGTTTAAAAGAGTTTCTTGGACTCTAAGGTTGGAATGGACCCTTGGATAAACACCTGACATACCTTGGTTGCAAAATTCTTGAAGATTAATGGTGGAATCTTGAGCCTTGAATTTGAAATTCAATCACCTAGGGTTTTTGTTCTTGAGCAATTTGTGAAATAATGAGTGTATGTTGCAAATAGAAGGCTAAATTTTGTGTTTTAGAGGGCTGAAGGATATGGAAAAAGACCCAAATACCCCTAAGGACTCGACTTTTTAATGACTGAAAACTAAAATATCAATACTTAGATCGACGCACCATGTTGTTGGCATCGACATGATGGCCAACATTCCACGTTGTGTCTGCATCAGTTTACTAGAATTGACACGAAGCTGAGGGAAAAATTATCTGTTGATGCGATGGATGACACGATGCGTTGAGATCGCATTGACTCACTTTTTGGTCACTCTAACATGGTCTAAACGAGGTCTGAAAAATCCAAAACTCATCCGGAAACACCTACTAACATTCCTGATCATGAATCAATCTAAAGATTGATACTTTTAGGTCATAAGAGTCGTGAAATAGAGTTTCCAGCTTATGAAGGACAAAATAATACTAAGTCTTAATACTTAGCTAGAATTTTTAAAGTTCGGGACCCTTTAGCAAGCTTAAAAGATTGAGTTGAGCTTAGGATATTGTCAGGTCTTACAGTAAACTTCTTGCGAAAGAAACTAAATTCAACTTTGATGAGGCATGTTTTAAAGCTTTGAGCAGCTTAAGGAATTGCTTATTTCGGATCCTATCATTTTGGCCCTAGATTAGTCATCCCCATTTGAGATACTATGTTACGCAAGTGGTATTGCATTGGGTGCAGTACTAGGGCAATGCAAGGACAAACTCTTTCATCCTATCTACTATGCAAGTAAAACCTTGAATGATGCTCAGCATAAGTACACCGTCATCGAACAAGAATTATTGGCGGTGCTATATGTTTTTGAAAGGTTTTGTGCCTACTTGTTAGGCATGAGAGTAGTGATGCACATGGATCATGCCTCTCTTAAGTACCTCATGGCCAGAAAAAATCAAAGCCGCACCTAATTAGGTGGATTTTTCTCTTGCAGGAGTTTACCTTTGAGGTAAAAGACCGCAAGGGTCATGAGAACCAAGTGGCCGGTCATCTCTCACGACTTGAAGAAAACCATAAAAAGTAAGAGGAAAACAAAATTAATAATGCCTTTCCAGATGAATTGGTCATATCCATCATGGATAATAATACACCACGGTACGCCGACTTCGCCAACTATGTAGAAAGTGGTGTAATCCCTGAGGGCTAAGCTATCATCAAAGGAAATAGTTTTGGAATGAGCCATTTTTGTTTTGGGAATGTGTGGATGGTTTTATTAGGTGATGTGTCATGGATATTGAAATAAATGATATCTTGGAGTCTTTTCACTCTTTGCCTTACGGTGGTCACCACTGAGGAATCCACACCATCGCCAAAATCCTCCAATATGGAATTTATTGGCCATCAAGGCATAGGGGCTCCATCGAGTGGGTAAAATCATGTCACCAATGTCAAATGCATGGTGATATTTCAAGAAGGCATGAGATGCCTCTCAAACAAAACCTTGAAGTGGAGCTCTTTGATGTATGGGGAATTGACTTTATGGGCCCTTTTTTGAGCTCCTTTAGGAATAAATACATATTGGTGGCAGTTTACTATGTCTCCAAATGGATGGAAACCGTGGCACTCCCTAAGAATGAGAGAAAAAGTGTTACCTCATTTTTGAAAAAGTACATTTTCACAAGGTTTGGAACACCCCGTGTCATCATTAGTGATGGCGGCTCACATTTTTGTAATTGGGTGTTTGGAGCTCTTCTTGACAAGTATGGGTTAAGCACAAAGTTTCCACTCTATATCACCCCCATATGAGTGGTAAGTCAAAGTATCAAATTGAGAAATCAAATAAATACTTAAGAAGATGGTGAATGTAGGTCGTACAATTAGGCTAGGCAACTTGATGAAGTGCTTTGGGCTTATAGAACGGCCTACAAAACCCCAATTGGAACGTCTTCCTACCAATTGGTGCTTGGAAAGGAATGACATTTACCATCGAGCTTGAGCACAAAGCCTTGTGGGCTTTGAATATGTTGAACATGAATTGGGGAGAAGCCTCCGAGGCATGAGTTACAAAACTACACGAGATGAAGGATTTTTTACTAAAGGCTTATGAAAGT
The DNA here is from genome assembly GCF_002878395.1 of Capsicum annuum. NCBI lineage: Eukaryota > Viridiplantae > Streptophyta > Magnoliopsida > Solanales > Solanaceae > Capsicum > Capsicum annuum. Next base: position 21,348,055 of record NC_061114.1, read on the forward strand.
TCTGCATTGTATAAGGAGAAAATCAAGAAATAGCAAGCTGCTCGAATATTAAGATGAGAATTTCATGTTGGAGAGAATATAATCCACTACAATTCTCATTTGAAACTCTTTATAGGAAGCTCCACTTAAAATAGTCGAGACCATTTGTCATTTCTAATGTCTACCCTAGTGGTGCTGTTGAATTGGAAGATCATGATGGAAAGAAATTTGTAGTAAATGGTCAAAGGGTGAAACATTACAACATAAAAAGTCCCATGGTAGCCCAGGTGGATTTTGTTCATTTCAAGGATGCCACGTGGTAAAAAAAGGAGAGTCGTACCACGATATTAAATTAGGCACTTGATGGGAGGCAACCCATCTTTGACACATTTAGTGTTTATTTTAGTGTTTTGTAGGTCTTTTAACATAAGTGGCGTGTCCATAAAAATAGGGGAAAATAGAGCTGGAAAATTGGCAGTTGTGCAGGAAATAAAAAATAGAGCAAGAATATGGGAATTCAGTCTCATTTACCGCAATCGTAGACAACAGATCGCAATCATGGCTCTGCGATCGCGGACCTATTACCGCGATCACGACATTAGACTCCTTGACTGCATACTATTTAAGGGAGCCTTTCTCAGCCCTTGTAATTCTTAAGTTTATTTCAGTGAGGGTACTTCAGTCTCTGTGTAGGGGGAGCAGCGAGGCTACCTGTGTTTTCGTAAGTTGTGGATGAACTTTGCCCTATGATAGATTAAGTAGCATCATTCTTAAGGGTAAAATATAGCGTTTGGGTCTTGAGCTATAGATGCAGGGGAATTTTGAGTACCCGTGGCATCAAAGGCATAAATACAAGGGAAGTCTGAGTACCTGGCCATGGGTGAAGTTGGAGTAGCTCTATGGTGGGTGCCCATATTGAGCCGAAATATAAGACTAAGGCTTTGGTTGTAGCCACGAGTTATCAAAGTGAACTTGGTGCAAAGTCAAAATAAATAACCTCTTCCATCTAAAAGTTTTCAAAAATCAAGGGCATGGACGTAAGAAACTTTGTGACAAAACTTTTTCTCTTTTGTGACTCCATAAATTGTTGACTTGTAAATAGTGATAGATACTAAAATTTTGTCTCTAGCGGGAGGGGCAATTGAGCCTCCTTAGCAAATTTTACATGCCATGTGTGGTAAGCTATTTGCATTCATCTATTTTATACTTGTGTTGTGTAGAACTTGCCCCGTTAGTCTCTCAAGGGTAAGTTTGATTGTATTCGGTTGGAGAAATAATCTTAGGACATCCTTGTGATTTTTGAAGCCACTTTATCCTAAAAAGATGACCCCAAGCATAAAAGTAATCCCTAGTTACCCACTTTGAGCCTTTGGACCTTTCTTTGGAAAACACGTTACAAGCCATGGACCATTCCTTTTATCTCTCTTTTGAACCATACCCTCCTTGAACTTAAAAATTCAACTTGAGGCTAAAAGCCTAATTTAGGGGTGGTAAAGATTGATGGAAGTAATTTTGGGGCCACGAACTTGTTAGTGAAATGCCTAAATACCTAGACTTTGAAAAACAAATGAATAAAAAAAAAGAGGATCCAACAAAGGAATGAATTGCATGAAAGTTGCAAGAAAATGAAATGAAATAAAGCTGGTGAACAAAGGAAGCAAAGTGTAGGCATATGAAAAAAGAGAAAACAAAGAAGAGTAGCCCATAGTCACAAGGCGGATTAAATAAGTATGATGTAGATGTTCAAGGAAGGGTGTAGCCATGTTTTTCCCAAATGATATCCTACCTTAACCCAAACCTACGTTACAAGCTCAAAAAGTCTTTTTAGATCTTCAACCATTTACTTTCTTTTTAGTGGAGATTGAAAATAGGGGAAAACCTATGGTATGACACTTCTTAACATAGAGAGTTCCTTTATGAGGGAGAGAGTTTTGCACTAAATTCCTTGTTGCATTTATGGTAGCTTGGTACATGGAATTTTTTTCTTATGAGGAGACATGTGAACAACTTGAGTTGGCTGATTTTGTCACCTTTTGAGAAATGAGGCAAATGGAGTATAGCATAGTTTGATAAAAAGGAAGTCACTTTTAGAGTATTGGTTGTTATTGCTTGGTTACTCTTTGAAGTCTTATGCATTCTTTGATATTGTATTATATGATGAGGGGTATAGTGAAAATAGCTTATCCCATGTGCAATGAGCTACTCATGGTAGTGACTGAACTTAAAGTCATTATGATCGTTGAGGCATAAAAGTGGGCATAATCATTGTGATCGTTGAGGCATAAAATTGAGCATAAAAGTGTAATTTCTCATGATAAGAAGTATTGTTGCTTGAGGACAAGCAAAAACTTTAAGTTGTGGGTGTTGATGAGTGGTGATTTTACCACTCATTTGCACTCAACGTTCGTGCACACTATCGTATTTTAATCAATAAATGACACATAATTGTGATTAAATACACTAATATCTACATTTTGCAGGCACGTAGTTGATGAAAGGGAAATATGTTGATTAGAGCTAAAAAGAAGTAAAAAGATGCAAGAAATTGCAACTTGAGACCCGGAGCAGAAATGGCCTCAGTTATAGTGATTGCGATTTGAGGACCGCGATCGTAGTTAGTCAAGCAGGGAATAGACAGAGCTTCAGGTACAACGGTCGTGGTCTTAGGACCGCGATCGCTATCAGCTAACAAATTTAATATATCGCAATCGTACGTCTCCAGCTACGACCACGGTAGGCGCGATCCCATTCAAATCTCCGCAATCATGGCCTAGTGGGATTAATGATCAAGAGCATTTTGGTCAAATGGGATAGCTGATTCAAAATCTCTAGAGAAGACCCAAATTCTTTGCCCCATGATTTTTTATGCAATAGAATAGATTGGAAGTTTTTTTCTAGAGGTGGAACCTTAGAATTTAAGGGAAAAAACTATTTTAATCATGAGTGTACTTATTATTCCAGAAAGAAATTAGTGAAATTGAAGTGTAGAAGTGAAGATTATCTTTACCCTCAATTATAGATACCATGAATGAATTACTTGGTATAATTCTTCCTTCTTATCTCATGAGTATCTAATTTCTTTAGTCTTGGGATTATGTTGAACTAAAATGTAATTGTGTGTGGGTATTGTTGTGTTTGCATGATTTTTAGTTGTTGAGTATGGATTCCACCATTGCTTAAGCTTAATAGTTGGAATTTATGGGTGAAAACCCCGAATCTCCAAATGGGTTTGATGGGTGAAAACCTCAAACCCTAGAAAAACTTCACCATCCTTGAAAGAGGGATGAAGGTGAAGTTATAAGATCCCATAATATCCTTGAAAGAGGGCTATAGAGGGACAAGTAAATGGTGGATAACCATGAATGATACACTCATTAGGTGCTCGAAAGAGCCAATGGGTGAAATCTTTATGGTTTTGTTGAAAGACTGACCACAAAGCTCTTTGACCTAGCCTATCCTTAACTAAATAACTAAGTTTCATGTTAGACCATCATTAACCTACACACTCTTTACCTTTAGGTAGGAATAATATCAAGATTATTGTAATACCCCGAGTCTATACCCCGGACGCTACACATTGCTTATGATTTCGGATGACCACAAGCTAACTCATGACTGATATCTGTTGTGAGCACTAAATAATAATACTGAAATAAATATGAAAAGTAGGCTGAAATGCCATAAGGTTCAAAATCTATAAAACTGATAAAGAATATCAACTGATAATAGTAATCTGTAAAATTAAATACTGTCTGAAAGTTTAGTCTGAAAAGCCTCTAAACAAACTGTCTGAATATAGAGTTGATGGGATATTGCCTCAACTAACTCCATCTACTAAAATATTGTATCTACTGAGAAACTAAAATAATAAAATATCCTCAATAGATAGGGACTCACTACTAACTCTAACACTGCTGGTTGAATCTGAATCTGAATCTGTCTATGCGCGGGCAGGAACCTGAGTGTTCGAACCTATGATATGAGACATCATAGCATAAAAAAAGAGTATGCATCAGTACGTGGAACATACTGGTATGCTAGATGAGGTAAGGCTGAATGCGAGGGTTCATATACATAAACAATAACTGACTGAATGATATTGAGTAACTGAACATGAGAGTACATAGATAACTGATACTACTGTAAATACTGAGTTTGCACTAATGTGCATATAACTAAATACTATGACTGATCTTTTCTGAAGCTAAGTACTGAGTTTTGATACTGAGTAACTGATATCTGAAGTTACTGATAACTGAATTATTGATACTGAGTGACTATTTGTGACAGTCCTAATTCTGTAGAACTAAAATGAGTTCTATTCTGAAGAGTGAAACTGAAATTGTAACTGTGGAAGGTAACCATCTAACCAATATGCCCCAAATAAGATAACTGAGTTGGGGTCCAACCCATGACCCTAGTTGGAAGAGTGTCAGTACCATGCCATACATAAAGACACTGAAGAGTTACCCTCTACTGGCAGGTGCCCTAAATGAGAATGGTGGTACCCTCTACTGGCAGGTGAAGCACCTCATCAACCCTCAACTGGCAGGTTGTTGTCTCAATCTACACTGGCTATGTAGTTCTGGAACGTAAGGATTACTTCTAAGGATCACACCCTCTACTGGCAGGTGAGCCCCCATCCTTGGGTTCACTCAGTACTGAATCCTACTCTGAACTGAAAGACACTGAACTGAGTATACTGAACTGGACCGGACTGGTACTGAGTTTTCCTGTGTTCTATAACTGACTGAGTTCTACTGAGTTTTGTAACTGACTGGATTCTACTGATTGGGACATGACTGATACTATTTTGTAACTGACACTGGCTCTAGGTACACAGCTAAATTGTCGGGTATTAAATACCCTCAGGACTCGATAGTATAAAAGTAAATCATGACATAATCTTGAAAACATAATAACGGCTACTTAACTACAATCCACTTAGAAGGGAATTTCATCAAACACTTGTAATGCATTAACTTGTACATAAATGGGGAAAACATGCCATCATGTTATAATGGCACCATTTCATTCACATTGGCATTTTATCAAACACATGGGGAGCATGCTTAGGTTATACAATAATCCACACATATAATTATCATGGTTACATCAATCAACTTGCAAATTGAAGGGTTTATCATGAAAATCATGTAATTCAACACTTATAATGATGAATTTCATGAAAGGTTGTAATTTAATCATGGACTAAGACCCAACAATAACATGAATATGAATTCAATTCAATTTTAGGCATAAAATTCATAATCAACAATCCTGTAGTTTTAAAAATGGATTCGTGGACTCTATGGGTGAAAGAAACTCATAGATGAACACCTAACATACCTTGGAATATTAATTCTTGAAGGTTCTTGGAGAAATTCTTGAGAGTTAGTTTTGATTCTTGAAGCTAGGGTTTTTGCCTCTTGAGAGAGTGTGATTTGATTTAGGAGAAATTGAGTGAATAATGGTGTAATAGGATATTTAGGGCATTAATACGTGTTTAGGAGTGATTAGGGCCGTGGAAAAAGACCTAAATACCCCTAGAATGACTTAAAAATTTGTAACTGAAAAATCTGATTTGGGCACCTAGCGCGATGCGGTGCTATCACGCCGTGTCTCTGGAAAATGATAACTAGAAAAATACACGGTGGCATGATGTGGTGGTATAGCATTGCCATACTGGTTGCGACCTAAAAGTTCACCACGATGCGGTGATATCACGTTGGTACACTGGAAATTGACAATTATGAAAAGGCTACTTGGCGCAATGTGCCAATATCATGATGGAACACTTGAAAGTGACCATTTCCATTTGGCTAGCCTCTGCAATGCATTGATGGCCAAATTGGCACACTGTCATACTAAATTGGCTGTAACTCTTCGCCTGGGTATTGGATTTGGGCGAACTTGATATCATTGGAAAGCTAACTGAATTTCCTACGTATTGTCAGGCTCCAAACTGAAAAATACTAAGTATTTCGAAAATTTTATATAGGGTAACCCATGTACTGAGAGTTAATATAAGTTAGGGAAACACAGGGTATTATGATATCTCCCCCTTAGGAACATTCATCCTCGATTGAGATTGGCTAAGCTGCAGAATAGTGATAGACCGAGCTTACACACTGAACATGCACACTGAAACATGACTACTTGACTGAATTACTGACAAACTGAGTTCTCATACTGCACATACATATCTGATGAATGGAATACATGACTGAAGCTATTGATAAGCTGAATTTTTATACTGAACATGCATATCTGATGCATGAGTACATGTCTGAATTGGTTAATGAATGCAGGACTAAAAATGCAATGGTAACTGATACCAAGGTTATAATTGTAACTAAATATGGAACTGAGTAAAACTAAGGAAGACTGTTACCTTAAGCTGAATCTGAATTTCTGGAGAAGAGGTACGGAGACTTGGTCCACATATCTACTTCTGCTTCCCAAGTAGTTCCCTTAACAGCCTGATTCCACCAAAAAACTTTGACTAAGGAAACTTCTTTGTTCCTCAGTCTGTAAAGCTAACGGTCGAGGATATAGAATGAAACCTCTTCGAAAGAGAGATCATTCTGAATATCTATGCCATCTAAGGGAACTATGATTACTGGGTCACCAATGTATTTCTTTAGAAAGGAGACGTGGAATACTGGGTGTATTAAAGCTGGATCTGAAGGCAACTCAAGCTCATAAGCTATCTTTCTGAAATGACTGAGAATTTTGTAAGGACTGACAAATTGAGGACAGAGCTTTCCCTTCTTGTCGAACCTCTTTACCCCTTTCATGGGAGAGATTTTCAAGAACACAAAATCACTGATCTCAAACTCGAGATCCTTTCTTCTCACATCTGCATACGATTTTTGTTGGCTCTGGGCAGCCCTAAGCCTTTCTTTGATCAGCTGAACCTTCTCTAAGGTATCAAACACTAAGTCAGGCCCTACTACTACGACCTCACCTACCTCAAACCAACCAACTAAAGATCTACATCTCCTACCGTAGAGAGCCTCAAACGGGGCCATCTGAATACTAGAGTGAGAACTGTATATATAAAAATTCAACCAAAGGCAAGTGGTCATCCTAACAACTTTTAAAATCAACAATGCATGCTCTTAACATGTCTTCCAGAGTCTGAATGGTCCTTTTTACTTGACCATCTATCTAAGGGTGAAAGGCTATACTGAGGTAAACCTGGGTACCAAGACCTTTTTGGAATGTTTTCCAGAGGTTAGATGTAAACTGGGTACCTCTATCTAAGACAATGGATACTGGGACTCCATGTAACTTGACCAACTCTCTGATATAGAGTTTGGCATAGTCCATGACTGAATAGAAAGTATGAATTGGCATGAAATAAGCTGATTTAGTCATCCCATCTATGACAACCCAAATAGAATCATGCTGATGAAGAGTACGAGGCAAACCCATCACAAAGTCCATGTTCACTTCTTCCCATTTCCATAAGGGAATACTAAACTCCTACATGAACCTACTAGGCTTCTGGTGCTCAATCTTAACCTACTGACACATAGATCACTTAGCTACAAACTCTGTAATATCCCTCTTCATCCCACTCCACCAAGAGATCTCCCACAAATTGCGGTACATCTTAGTGGCCCCTGGACGAATAGAGTATCATGCACCATGAGATTCTGCAAGAATTCATTACCTCAAGTCATCTACACCTGACACACATAAACGACCCTAGCAATGCAACACACCATCTCCACCTTGGGAGAAAACCTCTATTTTTTTTTATCTCTAGCTGACTCTTTCAACTTAAAAAAATTGGGATCTCTATCCTGCTTTTTATTCACTTCAGAAACTACAGATGATTCTGAACTATTCTGCACCCATACACTACCCTCTGCTGAATCGACTAAGCGGACACCTAGTTAGGCAAGATGATGAACTTACTAAACTAACTTCTTCTTATCATTCTCAACATCAGCAACACTACCTATCGACAATCTACTTAGAGCATAAGCCACTACATTGGCCTTTCCCAAATGATACAGGACACTCATATAATAATTTTTTAATAACTCCAACGACCTTCTATGATACAAATTTAAATCTTTCTGAGTGAACACATACTGAAGGTTTTTGTGATCTGTGAACAATCAACATGCACCCCATACAAGTAATGCCTTTAAATCTTTAAGGCAAATACTATAGCTGCTAACTCGAGATCATGAGTCAGGTAATTCTTCTCATGGGACTTAAGCTTTCTAGAGGCATAGGCTATGACCTTACCTCTCTGCATGATGACACAACCCAAACCTAATCTGGATGCATCACAGTACACAACAAACCTATTTGAACCATCTGGTAGAGTCAAAATTAGTGCTGAGGTGAGTCGAGTCTTCAACTCTTGAAAACTCTTCTCACAAGAATTTGGCCACTGAAACTAGACTTTTTTTTGAGTCAATCTGGATAATGGGGATGCAATAGACGTAAACCCTTCAACAAACCGACGGTAATAGCCAGCTAAACCTAAGAAAATCCTAATATCTGATGAAGAGATGGGTCTAGTCCAGTTTCTCACTACTTTAGTCTTTTGAAGATCAACTCTAATGCCATCACCAAAAACAACATGACCAAGGAATACTACTGACCTTAGTCAAAATTTGCATTTACTGAATTTGGTGAACAACTGATGAGTTTGGAGAGTCTGAATTATGATTCTGAGATGTTTTGCGTGATCATTCTCGCTACGGGAGTAGACAAGAATTTCATTGATGAAGACTATAATGAACATGTCCAAGTACTTCTTGAACACATGATTCATTAAGTCCATAAAAGTTGTTGGGGAATTTGTAAGACTAAAGGACATAACTAGAAACTCGAAGTGACTATACTGGGTCTTGAAAGACATTTTTGAACTGTCACATTCTTTGACTCTGAGCTGGTGATAGCCTAATCTGAGGTCTATCTTAGAAAAGTAACTAGCGCCCAAAAGTTTGTCAAACAATTCATCGATTCTTGGAAGTGAATATTTATTCTTGACTATAAATTTATTCGACTGATGGTAATCTATACATATTTTTAAGAGAACAGTCTTTCTTATGCATGAATAAGACTGGTGCGCCCCATGGGGAAACACTGGGTTTGATGAATCCCTTATCTAGGAGATCCTTCAATTGTTCTTTTAACTTTTTGAGTTCTATTGGTGCCATTTGGTATGGAAAAATAAAGATAGGCTGAGTGTCTGGAAGAAGGTCTATTTCGAAGTCAATATCCCTTTCAAGAGGAATTCTGAAAAGATCTTTGGGAAACACATCAGAGAATTCATTTACTACTGGAACTGACTCAAGACTGGGAGTCTCTAAACTAGATTCTTTGACTTGTACAAGATGATAGAAACATCCCTTAGATATCATTTTTCTCGCTTTATGGTATGAAATCAACTAACCCTTAAGCACTATGGTACTACCCCTCCATTCAAAAACTGGCTTATTTGAAAATTGAAAATGAACTATTCTTTTTCTACAATCAACTAAGGCATAGCATGAATGGATCCAATCTATGCTGAGAATGATATCAAAATCCTCCATCTCTAGCTCTATAAGGTCTACTACAGTAACTTTCTGAGATATCATAACCGGACAGTTCCTGTATACCCATCGGGCTATGATAGATTTACCCACTGGGGTAGAAACTAAGAAAAGCTCTGTACAATTTTTGGATTGACTTCGAAGTTAATGGCTATATAAGGAGTTACAAAATATAAAGAATCTCCTGGATCTAGCAAGGCATAAACATGTAAATGGAAGATCTATAATGTACCAGTGACCAAATCAGGAGAATTTACCTGATTTTGTCTGAACTAAAGTGCGTAGAGCCTATTTGGGCGTTGCTCACTGGTGGCACTGGAAGTGGCACCCTACTGATTCGAGCAACCTGACTGAGCTGAAGGATAAATTTACTATCCTTGAGAACACGATGAGGATAATCTCTGACTCTGTGGCCTGTCTTGCCATACCTAAAACAAACATCACCGCCAGCTCTGTAGACACCCTGATGGATTCTGCTATATGTCTGATAAAGAGGGTTTATTTGAGCACTTCTGACACTACCTTGAGATTTAGAGCCTGGCGCCCTATCTTTGTTACCATTTCTGAACTTAGGTACTAGAGCACTAGCTGAGGACGAAGATGGAATTGAAGACTTTGGGTGAAACTGGGAACGATTATCTCCCTCTGACTTAGGCTGACTAAAATTGAAGCTACCTGTTCTAGCTCTCTTATTTTGCCTCTCTATCTATTCTTAGCCTTTTCTATCTATTGAACATGGACCATGAGCCTGGATATGTCCATCTTCTTAATCAACATTGCGGTTCTGCACTCCTTAACCACATTGTCTGACACCTTAGATATAAACTTGCTCATTCTGGACCTACTATCTGCTACTACATAGGAAACATACCTGGATAACTGAGTAAATTTAAGGGAATACTCTTTCACACTCATATTTCCCTGTATGAGATTGATGAACTCTAACATCTTAGCTTCTCTTAGCTCTAAGGGAAAGAATCTCTCTAGGAAAGCAGTAGCAAACTCTTTCCACTCTATGAGCTCTACATCTGTGCCTCTATCTACCTTCTATTGATTAAACCATGTATGAGCCATATCTTGTAGCTTATAGGAGGCTAAGTTAGCACTTTAACTGGAGGTCACTTCCATAATATCTATGACTTTCTAAACCTAATTGAAGAACTCCTGTGGATCCTCTTCTAGCTTGGATCCCGAGAATAGAGTATGATATATTTGGGTAAAGTCCCAAATCCTAACTGTAACAGTATTGGCCACTGGATTATCTTGGACAGTAGCTTGCCATTCATTGTGAGCTATTATGGAATTGGTTAGAGTACTGAATGTAGCTCTGAATTCTGCATGAAGGACATGCTCATCTAGGGGATCTGCATGAATGGGCTGAGGAGCCGACTAATTTCCAGTTCTTCTTTTATTAGTCTTTTTGGGAGGCATGTTCTGTAAATAAAAGAAAGAAACGGATAAGACTGAGATTTTAACTTGACCACATGCTTACTTACACGACATGAATACTGAAAGAAGGGAAACTTTTCCTAAAATATCTTATAGCCTCCTGTCCATAAGTGTGGCGCGCTACACACCTATGCATAAGACTCTACTTGATACGACTTTCAGATTCCCTAGGACTCTGTTGAACCTTAGGCTCTGATACCAAGTTTGTAACTTCCCAAGTCTGTACCCCAGATGCTACCTGGTGCTTATGATCCCAAAGTACCACAAGCTAACCCTTGACAGATATCTGCTGTGAAAACTGAATAATAATACTAAAATAAATATAAAAAAGGCTAAAATGCCTTAAGGTTCAAAATCTATAAATACTGATAAAGAATATCAACTGATGATAGTAATCTGTAAAACTAAATACTATCTGAAAGTCTAGTCTGAAAAGCCTCTAAACTGAACTATCTGAATATGGAGTTGATGGGACATTCCACCAACTAACTCCATCTACTAAAATACTGTATCTACTGAGAAACTGAAATAGTAAAATAATCTTGATAGATGTGGACTCACTACTAACTCTGACATTGCTGCTAAATCTGAATCTGTCTATGCGTGATCAGGAACCTGAGTATCCGAACCTATGATATGAGACATCATAGCGCAAAGAAAAAGTATATGTCCGTACATGGAATGTACTGGTATGCTAGATGAGGTAAGATTGAATGCAAGGGTTCCTATGCATGAACAATAACTGCCTGAATAATATTGAGTAACTAGACATGAGAGTACATAGATAACTAATATTGCTGTAAATACTTAGTATACACTACTGTGCATATAAATAAATACAGTGACTGATCTTGTCTTAAGCTAAGTCCTGAGTTCTAATACTGAGTAACTAATATCTGAAGTTACTGATGACTGAATTACTGATATTGAGTGATTGTGTCTGACAGTCCTGATTCTGTAGAACTGAACTGAGTTCTATTCGGAAGAGTGAAACTAAAACTGTAACTGCGAGAGGTAATCATCTAACTGATATGCCCCAAATAAGATAATTGAGTTTGGGTCCAACCTATGACCCCAGTTGGAAGGGTGTCAGTACCGTTCCATGGGTAAAGATACTAAAAAATCACACTCTACTAGTAGGTGCCCTAAATTAGAATGGTAGTACCCTATACTGGCAGGTGAATCACCTCATCAACCCTCAATTGGCAGGTTGATGTCTCAACCTACACGGGCTATGTAGTTTTGGAATACAAGAATTGTTTCTAAGGATAACACCCTCTACTGGCAGGTGAGCCCCCATCCTTGGGTTCACTCGGTGTAGAATCCTACTCCCAACTGAAAGAGACTGAACTGAGTATACTGAACTAGACCAGACTGATACTGAGTTTACTGAGTTTTCCATAGTTTTGTAACTGATCGATTTCTACTGAGTTTTATAATTGACTGAATTCTACTAATTGGGACATGACTGATACTAATCTGTAACTGACACTGGCTCTAGCTAACAGCTAAATTATCGGGTATTAAATACCCTCAGGACTCGATAGCATAAAAGTCATGGCACAATCTTGAAAACATAATAATGGATACTTGACCACAATCCACTCATTGGGGCATTTCATCAAACACTTGCAATGCATTAACTTTTACATGAATGGGGAATAGATGCTATCATGTTATAATGGCACCATTTCATTCACATAGGCATTTTATCAAACACATGGAGAGCATGCTTAAGTTATACAATAATCAACACATATAATTATCATGGTTACGTTAATCAACTTGCAAATTGAAGGGTTTATCATCAAAATAATGTAATTCAACACATATAATGATTAATTTCATGAAATATTGCAATTTAATAATGTACTGAGACCCAACAATAACATGAACATGAATTCAATTCAATTTTAAGCATGAAATTCATAATCAACAATCTTATAGTTTTAAAAAGGGATTCATGGACTCTATGGGTGAAAGAAACCCATAGATGAACACCTAACATACCTTGGAATGTTAATTCTTGAAGGTTCTTGGAGAAATTCTTGAGAGTTAGCCTTGATTCTTGAAGCTAGGGTTTTGCCTCTTGAGAGAGAGTGATTTGATTTAGGAGAAATTGAGTGAATAATGGTGTAATAGGCTATTTAGGGCATTAATCTCATGTTTAGGACTGATTAGGGCTGTGAAAAAAGACCTAAATACCCCTGAAATGACTTAAAAATTTCTAACTAAAAAACTCAATTTGGGCACCTAGCGCGACGTGGTGCTATTACATCGTGTGTCTGGAAAATGACAATTGGAAAAATACATAGTGGCACGATGCGGTGGTATTGCATTGCCATACTGGTTGTGACCTGGAAGTTCATCGCGGTGCGGTGACGTTGCGTTGGTACATTGAAAATTGACAATTATGAAAAGGTTGCTTAGTACGATGCACCAATATCACGATGGAACAATGGAAAGTGACCATTGCCATTTGGCTGGCCTCCACGACGCGTTGATGGCCAAATTGGCACACTGTCATACTAAATTGGCTATTACTCTTCGCCCGGGTATCGAATTTGGGCGAACTTTATATCGTTGGAAAGCTAACTAAATTTTTCTACGCATTGGCAGGCTCTAAACTGAAAAATACTGAGTATTTTAAAATTTTATATAGGTTAACCCATGTACTGAGGGTTAATTTAAGTTAGGCAAATATGGGGTATTACAATTATTTTCCAAACATTGTTTTTAAATCAAAAGTTTTATAACTAGTGTGTTGTTGGACTAAAAATTTTTACAAAAAGACTCCACCCCCCCACCCCCCACCCCACTTTACTTGAAATGTAGTTTTTGTTTGCACTTTGGGTACCCTTTTAGTAATTAGAGCATCCATAGATCTTGAAATTAGCATTTCGCTCCTTGTGGATTTGACCCTAATGCTAGTTGGATTATTGAAAATGACCGCCTTGCTCCTCAAACATGGGAGTGAGTTGAGCATTATCAAAATGGCACCATGATTGAGGAATTTTTGAATTTTTTGATAACACTCAACTTATACGTCAATTTAAGTGCAAGGCGGTTGTCATCAATATATTTACCTAACTTTGGGGTCGGGGTCAAATCAACGAGGAACAACGTGATTCGCCATTAAGTTAATTCAAAATAATGAATACTTGTTAAATTCATACCATTAGTACAAAGATATAAAAATGGGGGGGGGGGGGGGGTGAGAGAAGTACCAACACTAATGTTTCTTTTTGGGTTTTTCTAGTATAAATTCGGAGCTATGAATAATTAGAGTTCAATTAATTAGGCACGGATCTTGAGATTTTGTATTACTAAGGGAAGTAACATGTTGATGATAATAGTAAACTTCATTTTTAGTAGATCAAGCATGGGTAGGTTTGATTATAGATTTTGATGCTAGCCTTTCAACAAAGCACCAAACTTTCACCCATTGATTCTTTCAACTACCAAATGGGTGTGTTCAATAATTGGTACCCAAACCTCAATTTAGGCATCCCTATTTCTATGATAATACCCTTGGTATAGTCAACTTCACAATCACTCTTATATCTAAGATAGTGAAAATTTAGCAAACTACACAAATAATTTTCTATCATTGCTTTGATCTCCATGTCCCTCTTTCAAGGATGATGTAGATTCCTAAAATTCACCTAAAACCTTTTTTCGAAGATGGTTTAAGATTTCAAGAGCTTGGAATTTTCACCCACAAACCCATTTGGGTGTTTGGGGATTTTACCCACAAATCCCAACCAATTTGGTCAAGCAATAATAGAACCCATTCAACATGAACTACTAATAGAAACTACAATATCAAACCACACACTTTAATCCCTATTCATACATAACCCTAAGAGGGAGATCTAGCTACACATAAGATAAATAAGCAAAGATATACCCATAATCTCCATTGACATGATTTATTGAAGACTAAGTGAATGTTACCTGAAATTTTAGACTCAAACAATTCTTCAATGGAAGTGAGCTAATCCTCCACTTGATGGCTACTCCAAAGTATTCTTCACTCAAAATTTATACAATATTTTCTTCTCCAAAATATGGAGGCTACAAACCTAGAACAATATCTCCAAATTGGGGAAGATGAAATTCTCTCAATTATAGGGTTTGAGTATTTTTTAGTCAAATTTGGGATCAACCACGTGCATTTATAGTTTTGCCCTTGGGCTGCAATTTTTCGTCATGTCGTGATCGTATAGGCTTGGCCACAACTGCAGTACTGCAACCGCGCTAGACTCATACGATCTCACCCTGTTGACTTTCTTGACTACCGCGATCACGATCCTCAGACCGCGACTGCGGTACCTAAGGCTATGTCCTACTCTAAGTTTTCAGCTGCACTTTCTTTCTTCCTTTTGATCATTTTAAGCTTCGATCCACATCTTTCTATCTCATCAACTATGTGCCTGCAAAATGTGGATATTAGTGCATTCAATCACAATTATTTCATATTTATTCATTCAAAACATGGTAATGTGCATGAATGTTGAGTGCGAATGAGTGGTAAAATCACCACTCATCAATACCCCCAACTTAAAACTGTGGCTTATCCTCAAGCAACACTACCTCTTACCATGAGACAACAATTATCTTTGCTCGAACTTCATGCCTCAAAGATCACAATGACTTCAAGATTAGTCACTACCACACGTAGCTCATTTCACATGGGCTATGCTATTTTCACTACACCTCTCATCATAAGATGCAATATCTAAGGATGCATAAGACTTCAAAGAGCAACTGAGAAACTACAACCAATACTCTAGAAGTGACTCTCTTTTGAGCAAACTAAGCTATACTACATTTGCCTCAGTGCTCGAAAGGTGACAAAATCACCCACCTCAACTTGTTCATATGCCTCCTCACAAGAAAAAATATTCCACACACCAAGATACCATAATTGCAACAAGGAATTTAAGTGCAACAACTCTCTCCCTCACAACAGAACTCTCTATGCAACAAGTGTCGTACATAGGCTTGCCCCTATTTTCACTCGCCACTACAAAGAAAGTAAGTGGTTAAAGATCTCAAAGGACTTTTTGAGCTTGTAACGTAGGTTTGGATAGGGTAGGATATTATTTGGGAACAACGTGGCTACACCATTCCTTGAACATTTACATCACACTTAATTAATCCGCCTTTTGACTATGGGCCACTCCTCTTTGTTTTCTCTCTTTTCATATGCCTACCTTTTGATTCCTTTGTTCACGCATTTTATTTCATTTCTTTTCCTTGCAACTCTCAAGCAATTCATTCCTTTTTTGGATCCTCTCTTTTTCTATTCATTTGTTTTCAATGTCTAGGAACTTAAGCATTTCGCTCACAACTTCATGGACCCACACTTACTTCCATAAATCTTCACCACCCCTAATTAAGGTTTTATCCTTAAGTTGCATTTTCAAGTTCAAGGAGAGTATGGTTCAAAAGAGGGATAAAAGGAATGGTCCATAGTTTGAAATGTGCTTACCAAAGAAAGGTCCAAAGGCTCAAAGTGGGTAACTAGGGATTACTTTTATTCTTGGGTAGGCTTTTTAGGATAAAGTGGCTTCCAACATCACAAGCATGACCTAAGATCGTTTCCCTAATCAAATACAATCAAAATTAGCCTTAAGAGACTAATGGGGAAAGTTCTAGATAACACAAATATACAAGAGATGAATGCAAATATCTCACCACACATGGCATGCAAAATTTGCCATGGAGGCTCAATTGCCCCTCCAGTTAGAGACAAAATTGGAGTATCTATCACTATTAACAATTTACAAACTTGTGGAGTCACCAAAAAAAGAAAAAGTTTTACTATAAGGTTGCTCACATCCATGCCCTTGATTTTTGAAATTTTTTTGGATGGAGATAGTTGTTTATTTTGCATTAGCACCACACACAATTTGCTAAACATGGAAACAACCAAAGCCTTAGTCTTACATTTTGGCTCAATATGGGCAAATCAACCATTTGGCTACTCAAACTTCGCCAATGTTGTACAATGGGACCCCAAATTTACAATGCTACAGGTACTCAAACTTCCCTTACATTAATGACTTAAATGCCACGGGTACTCAGAATTCCCCTACATCTATGGCTCAAAACACAAAACGCGATGCTTTACTCTTAAGAATATCATCACTCAATCTATCATAGGGAAAGGCTCATCATGCATCATTATAATCCAAATAAAACTAAAGTAAAAAAGAAACTAAAAAAAAACGCATAATTATCCATGAAAAACCTGAGCATCATCAAAATGCCCAAATATAGCATCTCACAAAAAACAAAATAGTATCTAGAATGTCATCTAAAATAATTATAACAACATCCAGCAAAATTCAAAACAATACAAATCCGGGGGCACCCCCAACTAAAAGGACAACAGTATCCTTACTGCAGGGTAAAGAGGATCTCCCTGAATCTACATTAGAAGTTGTCCTCTCCTACTGAATCTGCACCATCACCACGGGCATCATCAACTGATCAATCTACAGGGGCCTCATCGTTACTCTTCAACCTAGGTAAAAGGAGTCGATCATTGGGTTTGAGAACCTTGAAGATGACCTTTACCCCTTTCCATAGCTTTTCGAAGAATTTATATCTCTTTTTTTCTCTCTTCACCATTTTCTCATGCAACACCCTGAGGTACCTGTGTAATGCTGCTAAGGCTGAATAGGCTCTCTCTAGGTTGGAAATTATGGCACATTGCTTCTTAGTCTTCTCTCTATATATCTCATAATCTGACTAGGCTACATATGAATGACAAGTAATAGAGGACTATCTCAGTCTCTAAGGTAATCTGGACAATAGCTCTTTGACCACCCGCATCTGACCTGAGATGTCATCAAAGGTGTTAGCTGACGAAAGTCTACAATAGTCTGTGCCCTCCTAGGCCGACTTACTTGAGTCCACCTTCCTTTTTTTGCTCTAAACTGGGGCACCCTCACCCCTAAATTTGAGTGGGAAGATGTGGGGTCCTGGGAGAACCCAGGTATCTATAGCGTATTTCTCTACCTGTGCCCTCCTGCATAGCTCTGTGATAAGGAAAGAAAAGAGAAGATGTGTACCTTCATAATTCTTGAAATATCTCCACTCTAAAAGAAAAATCTCACACATTGAGTGCAATGCCAGTGAGATATAAGCCACCATCGAAGGTCGCAAATCTATTACAATGGTCATATGAGTGCACGATGATACTCTGCTATAGATGACATTCAGACAAAGCCTGGCCTCAGTTGAGAAATCATTCATCGAACTGTCTCTCTTGGTTGTGGCCCAGGAAACCACCTTGTTAAGACATAGAATGTTCACCATCTAGGTCCCTGACTTGTATGATTTTGCATGGAACTCCTTCATGTTAGCATCCGGGAGCCCATACACTTAATTGATTTGATCTGCTCTAATGTTCACCTACTTTCCCCAAATCATCATCACTAGGTTTGTGAGAGAAACTACACTAAGGTTCATGTATAAATCACGCACACAGAGCTCATTTGCATAGTAAGGGTCAGGGTCAAAGCACATCCACCTGGTCTTGGTGAGTCTGGCATGAAAACCTAGGAGCTTTTCTTCTACTTTGTCTAGGCTAATACCTCTTTCAGGGAGGAACACTAGACATAACCAAAGGAGTACCTCTAAATTGGTTAGTTAATGCACCAACAACCCCTCCAAGACTAGGGCAGATAAACTCAGAGAAACTGGGCAGAACCTATACCTCCAACATGCTCAACTCGAGGCTCAGGGGAGAGTCCCTCAGAACTATACCTAATGGGGCTGATCCATGAGCCCGTTCACTTTCTTAAGTTTGTCCACAACAAGGCCCACCCTCTCGACTGGGCTTCTCTGCAGAAGCAAGCTCCACATCTCTCACCTGACTGGACCTAGTCAACACTATCTATGCAGAAAGAGTGAAACATAACTCAAAACACAATGTATTAAGGAAATTCGCACAATAAAGAATAAAATAAGGAAAGTTTTCTAAAGACATCCTATAGGCTCTCGAAGATAGATATAGGCGCCTATATATCAATCCACGAGACTGTATTAGGCATCTCATTCTTACACCACTGAGACCAATGAAACCTGGTTGCTTTGATATCAATTTTTCATGGCCCCAAAACAAGGGTCATGACCGCACTTGTTGTGGAGACCCTGACAAGTAAGCCTATCACACAAATTGATACAAAAATTTTAAAAAGATGAAAATTTCCCCTAAGATAAGGCTTCTAGAATGAAGTCGAGCTATAAAAATATAATTAATAAATATGGAAAGAAATACAACCAAAATACCATACATTTCAAAAATCAAGTGTCAATAGTGTAAGAACTACAACTCATGAGTCAAATACATTAAAATATCCAAAAGGAATAATATCTATCTCTGAATACTAGTAAAGACACAAACTATTATAAAAAGATAGAAGTGAACCCCAGACACATGAACGTCCTCGCGCTACCTTGAATACTCTGAAGGTGCCCAAAATCAAGCCATATGAGATGCACCAGCACCAGAATCTGCACCGAAAGGGCACAGTAGGGATGAGTATGGTCCAATTGTATTTAGTAGGCATCATAGGCCGACCAATCAAATCAAAAAATAAAGCATACAAAATACACACTAAGGACACTCACTTGTAATCAGAAAATGTCCCACAATGATAGCCCACATCGATTGCACTTGTAGTTCTATAATATCCACATATAATACAATAATACACTATATAGGAACACAAATATACACTATATCATATACTAGTAGAACAAAGAAGAACATGTATATACAAGAACATCAAGTACAAATAAAGAAAGACAAAAAAAACAGATAGATGACAAGTAACAACAACAACAAACCCAGTGTATTCCCACCTAGTGGGGTCTGGAGATAGATGACAAGTCAAGATAGAAATACAATCACAACATAGAACAATAAAGTAAATACAATGAATATAATGATGATAATGATGATGATTATGTAATGCATGAGGTTGTCACACAACCTCAGAGACTTTTGCACTATCTCTATATACACCTACAAAGCTAAAGCTTTCCGACGTCGAACCCATAGGGGGTTCATTAACCCGTATACAATCCATATATCATATATCCTCCTCAATGCATCCTTTGGGGAGGATTTTATAAGGTGTTACAATATCTCCTCCCTGGCACATCCCTTGGGAAGGGTTTTAAAAAGGTGTTGCTAGTGTTTCTTAGTATTGTCATGGTGGTAACTTTGTTTCATGAATGAATATAATATGAGGATGTAATGCTCACAACCAATCACAATGAGTATTTTCATAACCAACCATGATAAGTATTTCCACAACCAACAAATATACCAATCACGTGAGCTAGATATCCATTCAATATTTCCAACCATCCATGAACTTCCACGTGATTCATATGCCAATAGAGTATGAATACATCAAACTACACATTTGGTACCACAAAATATTTTTTATAAAATAAGATACAATGATTATCATGTATACCAGACTATCAATATCACATAGGACCACACATGGTCACTATAACATATAAAGTTCTGAAACCATCACATAATATAAGATATAGGCCTCCACATGGGCACAACACTTTAATATTTCCATTATTTATGATTAATTACCACCCTTAACATACATTTTGTATCAACATTGACCACCCAGCCCAGTCTAAAAGAAGTTAAGCCATAACCTACCTCGAGGCCAAAAATTGGTCTACAACACTTCAATTCAAAGCCACACTCCTCACAAAAGTCCCCAGAATGAACTAAAACGTCAAAAAAATATAATCTGTAGGTCAAAAGAAAGCCAAAGACACCCATATTTCCTACTTTCAAATTGGGGTCAAAATGAATCTCCGAAATAGATTTTCAAAAAAAAGGACAAAATTATAATTTTATTTCAAAAATATATATTATCCATATTTTTAGGAGTCTACAGGTAAGAACCCAAGCAAATGAGTTTAAAATGATGTTCAAATTGAAGAAAAAAAAATTTCAAACTTTACTGGTACAATCTCTTAAATCCATTTTAAAATCAAGAATCAAGGTTATTTTTTAAGATGAAATAGAGGAAAAACTGATAATTATAGGATTAGAAACTCATTCAAGTGAAAAAGAATTGTTGGAGTTTAAATTATAGAAATACCATTTTTAGGCCTTACTAGCCAAACCCCTAAATCCCATACTTTAATTTGTGTTTAAAACTAGAATTTAGTGTTAAAGATAAAAGGAATTAGTTGAAATAATTGTAATGGAGCTTACCCAAGCTTAGAAATGGAGAAAGATGCTCAAAACCATGAAACCCTAAGCTCCAAGTCTAAAAAATAGTGAAAAATAATAAAACCTGGTATTTATATACCCAGGTTTGGCGATCGCAGACCTGGGCCGCAATCGCGGTACTCGATCAGACGGAGGTGTCACGATCGTGGACAAGGGTTGTGATCCCAGCATCACTTCTTCTAGCCCAGTCACGATCACGACACATGGCTCACGATAGTGGGTGCACCAAAAAATGTGTGCACCAACTGGGGACCTCGAGATTCATCGAAATCCCATGAACACAAATGAACTATGCTACCCTATTAAAATTTGACGCCCCAGACTCAATAGTGATATCAGATTTTTTTTTAAAAATATCATTTTCACAAAGTTGACCCCTAAAATTCAAAAATACAACTTTCCAAACTGAGAGTCAAAGTGGGATTTAAAAGCCATAAAACTACACCAACCATGTTACCTCTCTAAAATTGATATTACGGATCTAGTGGTATAGTATATTTTGCCATCCGTTACACGAATCAGAAGATATCAACTGAAGTCACATATAAGGCTCTTAAAGTGTCTAAAAAATCAAAATATTACATAAATGGCAACAAAATGCATCGGGAACATGCCAATCGATCCCACAACCCAGAAATACCACAATTGTGGGAAGGGGTAAAATAGTCAAATCATATAAAAATACATATTTCACATATTTCATCAAAATTTAGGTTGTTATAATGACTACAAGTAGCCCAAACTAACACATGATATCTATTAAGCTCTGAACTCGACTACATTACTTGAAACTTGAGCGGAAACTGACAAAAACTTATAAAATGGTTTCAAATAAATGAATAATCTTAGTAAAATATTGTAACTCAATTACATTCAAATTTGTGGGAGTCTGAAAGTATATGTTGTTTGACTAGTTTTGACAAGCCTCTTAACAAAAAATTGAAGAGCTAGTGGGATAGACCCCAGCCGAGCCAAACTAAAAACATAACTTTTGAACTAATAATAATGAAAATTTAAAATCAACATGAGCTTGGCCCTCGAACTATGAGAACTCACCAACTGGATGTATGTAAGAAATGGTGACCGTGATTAGTCATGTTGTTTGGGATGAACATCAGAACCTACATTATGAAATAATGTAGCCACACAGACATATATATGGTCAGTACTTTTTGAATGTACTAAGTATATGGGGTGAATACTGTAAGTAAAACTGTTATATGCCATGATTGGAAACATGCATGCTAAGTGTAGACAAACTCACTTTGATCATGAATAAAACTGAAAGATGAAATAATATAGGCATAAATCACAAATCAACATATGAATAAAACTTGTGAGTCATTACACTAAATTTCTAAAATCTT
The DNA here is from genome assembly GCF_002878395.1 of Capsicum annuum. Taxonomy (NCBI): domain Eukaryota; kingdom Viridiplantae; phylum Streptophyta; class Magnoliopsida; order Solanales; family Solanaceae; genus Capsicum; species Capsicum annuum. The sequence goes on from NC_061114.1 coordinate 21,370,716, forward strand.
TACTTATGTGGGAGAATATTATAATAGGCATAAACCATGTGAGCTAGCATAGATTCCAACGTCTACCCATATTGACGAGAGTTGTTCTACCCTTGCCATTGGAATAGAACCTAAATTAATTTAGGGTGATCCTCTGAGCCCATTTGGGCAAGGAAGACACTCTTTGGAGGGGCCCCTTAAACCTACGATGACACATAGTTTCTAGAAAATAGGATGCTCTAGATGTAAATTCCCTTCTCGGTGCTAAATACTACTCCCAAAATATATACTAGTATGCTCATACTTATGAAATTCACCTTAAAATAGTATATAGATTTATAAACTGAAAACCAACTATGCTTCTCTTGCTTAAATCATACTCATAAAGAAATTATGAATTTCATAACTTATCTGAGATCATAAGATCATAACTAAAATTTGAATCATACTGTAATAAGCTTGAAAACCAAAATAGTAAGTCCACTAAGAGAATCATGATAAATTCCTATGCTCTTAATTGTTAACTGACTGAATTATGCTAAAAATTATATTCATTCTCAACTCATAAGCTTTCATGACAAAGTAATAAAATCCATCTCCTAATAACAATCACATAAGTAAAAATATTAGTAAAGGTAAATTCTTGTGCTAACTCAACTTTAAATCATATGAGCATGTCATAATTTCAAAAACATGAAAAATGGGTATGAACCATAGCCATCAAATCCTTAAAATTCATGTAAAAGTTTAGATTATGGGCACACAGACGGAAGAATATCCTTGTTCAAATCCCACATACCTGGACTTAATGAATTACTTGAGGGAAACTTGATTAAAAACCTTAAAATCTTAAATCTTGGAGAAGAACTCTTCTTATGTGTTATTGAGGGGTTTAGGAGAAGAGAGATCATTTATTTAAGTTATGAGAGTAGGATTCATGTTTATTATGGTTGGAAAGTCGTTTAAGAGTTAAAAGACAAAATAAACCTCAAAGAAAACTTTAAAAATAAAATTTAGCATTGTTGCGCCCTTGGGCATGGTACGCTCTTATCGCACCACTCCAAGGGCATGACACGCCCTTATTGCAGTATGCCCGGAGAGTGGCACACTATTATCATGGACCCTCATTATTTTGGGTTCCTAAAATGACCTTGAACGCATTCTAAGAATTTCAAAACACTTTTAATGTTCCCATTATCACCCCTTATCATTATTCAATGCAAGAATCACCATTAAATATGAAGGAGGTATCAAAATAAAATTGTTGAAATTTTAGAGTCTAATAGAACATGGTTCATCAACCTCATGAAATTACTTGGAGAATTGGTCAACCCAAATGGAATTTCAAGCCACTCATACAACCCAAACTTTATTTTGAAAGCCATTTTCCTCTTATTACCCAATTTCATACGAATTTGATGGTACCCACTTTGAAGGTCAATCTTTAAGAAGACACTCAAACCACATAATTCATGCAACATGTCATTAAGCCTAGGAATTGGATGCCTATACTTCATGGTAATCTTATTCATGACTCTATAATTAATGCATATTCTCCAAGTGTTATCCCTTTTAGGAATAAGAATGAATGATATGTCACAAGGACCTATACTTTCTTTGATCAACCCCTTTTTAATAATCCCTTACACTTGCCTTTGTAGTTTTTTTATCTCTTTCGAATTCTCCTATAGGACGCCCGAATAGAAATTTGTGAACCATACATAAAATTAATTTGGTGCTCAATTTCCCTTATGGATGGTAATACTTTACACATATCCTCCTAAAATAAATCAACATAGTCCTGCAAAAGAGAAGAAATAATATTAGGCATAGTGCTAGTATATTGGTCAGCATGTAACAAAAGCTTGGTGTTAACAACGCACACTAGAAAGTGTTCCTCATCCACACACTTGAGACACTTTCTTGGCTTGGATATCATACACATGTTCTTATTGTTCTTGAACAAGTGACCTCTTTCCTTTGTCACAATAGTGGGACTTTCACCTAAACCCCTAGTCTTATCCACCCTTATCCTCTCTTATAACTCTTTTATGGCCCTATAGTCCTCATTCACTTGGTATGGAGTGAGAGGTGTAAGCATAAACTTCTTACCCTCAATTACAAAAGTATACTTGTTGGACCTACCATGGTTTACAACATCTCTATCAAATTACCATGATTTTTCCAATAATAATGACAAGCAAACATAGACACAACATCACAAATCAACTCCTCATTGTACTGTCCCACACCAAATTAGATGCTTACTTACTTGAGGACTTTCATCTCACTACTTTCATTGAGCAATTGTAATTTGTAAGAGTTGAAATATTTTTTGTTGGTATTTTCATATGCTTTACTAAAGAAATACTTACCACATTGGTGCAAATCCCACTATCAATAATTGAAGAACACACCTTATCTAGATTTTGCACCTAGTATGAAATAAATTCTTTCTTTGATCATGTTCTTCTTTGACAAGGGCTCCCATAATCTGTCTCACAAGACATGAAATATTGGTATTCACTTTTAATTCTTCATCATCATCGAGTAAGGGTCTTTCTTTCTTAAGAAAACAAGAAAAATTCACCCTCTCATCTAACGTCTATTCCTCATCTCTTAAAGCATTTCCCTCTTTCTCGCTTTTATCTCCCTCTTTCTTACTCTTTTCATCACCCTCTTCTTAATCCTTCATATATTCCCATTCTAAAGTGCAACAAGCATTCTCCTATTGGACAATCACTAGTATTATGTCCCCTTCCTTGACATTGAAAGCATTGAATGGTAGAAGGTCGAGGAAAGTGAGGCTTGGTATATTTCCTTCTAGTGGATTCTCACTTGCCTTGGACTTGTAATCAATCTTGACTTCAATATATTGGCCAACACCCTTATATTACCCTTTAAAAGATGTTTCCTTGAAATTATCTTGTTCTTATTCAATGTAGAAGTAAAAGAAGTCTTGGTCTTATAGAATCTTTCTTCTTTCAAATCTACGTCTAACTTTGAGGCATCATGAAAGACCACTTCGAGAGTATAATAGTTCTTAAGCTTCAAAGGTTTCAAAATATTATACCTCAAATTTTCCATAAATCGAATGTTTTCTTCTAGTTTAGACTTCATTCTCATGTTCTTAAACTCATCATAATATTCCTCCACAATTTTGGAACCTTGCCTTAACATATATACCTTTTTTAGAACTTCTTGGGAGTAGTTTGGGGTCAAGTACCTCATCACCATAAGTATAATCAATTCAAGCCACATAGGTAACACATAAATATGATCCCGCCTCTTGGACTCTAATAGAAATCAAAATACGGAAACTAAAAAACAAATACAAAAAGTAAAAAGACAATAAATGAAGGATAGAATTAGACACAAGAATAAGAATTAATCAAGAACAAAAGGATATATTAAATCCTAATACCCTCAATTACAAGCTTAATCAAAACCCTAATTCTTACGGTCACCAAAAGGGAGATGAAATCCCTCTAAAACCAATGTTTGTAAACCAAAGTTCAACAAAAGGTTTATAACACTCTCACTCAATGGAGAATCATTCATAAATAATCAATCAAAAACTAAGAAAATAAGCTACGCTTCAAAGTATTTATAGTTTAGAATAATTATTACACATTTAGGGCCTAAAAGTGACCCAATTAAAAAAAAAGTCCCACAAAATCCTCTTGAGTGGATTTGAAGCAGTTGGAGAGCATCCCAAGTGTACTAGGGGCTGTTTTGACCCACTCTTGAAATGTTAGAGTGGGTCAAATATGTATCTAAAGTGCCTTGGGTGCATGTCTCTTCCAAGGGGATTTCTATCCTCATCTTGCATTTCCTTGGCTCCTTCAATGATCCTTGTCCCAATGTAAGTATGATCATCAACAAATGAAACCCTCTTAATGGTAAGAGGACTTCTTTAAGTACCTTCCGCTTCATGAACAATCCTTGGATTCTTTGAAGCTCCCAGTCTTGACTTCTAGTAAAAGTCTTAGAGTTAATCCAGATTGTATTATCCTCTCCATCTGGAGAAGAATTTAACCTCAAATTCAAGGGGTGATCATCTTCTATCAAGTTAAAGAGTGAATAATCACACACATTGAAGATATTATACACATGATATTACAAAGAAAGCTCAATCTTGTAGGCATTATCATTTATCTATTCAAGCCCTTGAAATAAATCATAATCTCGAGGCATAAATTTGGATTTCCTTTAGGTTAGAAACCTAGATTTTTTGAAGTACACCACACCCAATCAACTGGTTTAAGGACAAGTCGCTTCATTCCCTTGTTTACTCTTTTGACTGCCTCTTGATTCTTCTTCTCAAGTTGAATCCTCACCTTCCCATCTATTTTCTTTATGGATTTTGCATTCTTGTTTCCATCTAATCTTATCATAACATCACTAGGCAAAAGAGTGAGATCTACAGAGGTGAGGGAGTTAAAACCATAAACATTTTCAAAAGGAGCCATACTAATAGTCGAATGGATAACGCAATTACAAAAAAAATTGACTAGAGATGGGTGGTCCCCCCAAGAGGCTATTTTTCCTTTAACTAATTTACATAATATAAAACCCAATATTCTATTTACCACCCCTATTTTCCAATCGGTTTGTGGGTGGAAAGACATTGAGAAAAGTAATTTAGTGCTAAGCCTACCCCACAATGACCTCCAAAAATGACTAAGAAACTTAGAGTCCCTATCATTAATAATGGTCCAAGGAATTTCATGTATTTTGAAAATATGCTCTATAAAAAAAGAAGCAACATTAAGGGCATCATCAATTTTATGACACAGAATGAAATGGGCCATTTTGAGAACTTTTTCAACCACAACAAAAATGTGATCTCTATCCTTTCTCATCCTAGGCAAACCCAAAACAAAATCCATAGAGATGTCAAGATGGGCATTGGGGTATAGGTAGTGAGGTGCATAATCCTTGAGGAAGAAGGTGAGATTTTGCACTTCTACAATCTATGCATTGGCCATAAATTCTAGCAATATCTTGACGCATCTTAGGTCAATAGAATTGTTTCTCTAGGATTCCAAGGGTCTTGTCAATTCTAAAGTGACCTATCATAATCACCATCATGGGCCTCTCTCATAAATACTTTTATCCATGAGCTAGAGGGCACACATAACCTTCTTCCTTTGAAGAAAAAACTATCAAACTCGGAGTAAGTCATAGAAACACTATCCTTCTCCCACTTTTCACTAACCCATGTCGCATAATCTTAGTAGATTTGAGAAAATTTGGGGTCCTCAGGATACATTGTCTTTAGACTCTCAAATCCCATCAATTTAGAAGACAATGTAGAGAATAGCATATGCTTCCTAGACAATGCATCGGTTACCACTTTTTTTCTTTCTCTTTTTGTATTCATTTACATAAGGAAAATTCTCTAGGAAAGCAATCCATTTGGCATGCATTTTATTTAGTTTATCTTAGGCCTAGATATGTTTCAAGGATACATATTTGGTTCAGATTACGAACTCCTTGGGCCACAAATAATATTGCCAATTACCCAATGCTCAAACCAAGGCGTATAACTCTAGATCATAAGTGGAATAATTTAGAGTTGCGCCCTTGAGATTTTCACTAAAATAGGAAATAGGTTTAAGATATTGAATTAAGAAGGCATCTATTCCTACTTCACTTACATCACATTCAATTTCAAGCATCTTTTAAAATTGGGTAACTGCAACAAGGGGGTGGAGCTAAGCATAGCCTTCAAATCTTCAAATGCATTGGCTTGATCATCACCCTATTTAAAAGGTTTATACTTACAGATCACCTTGGACAAGGGAGTGATGATGGTTGTAAATTCTTTGAAAAATTGCATATAAAAACTAGCCAACCCATGGAAGCTTCGTATTTCACCAATGGATTTTGGAGTTGGCCAATTCTTGATGGCATCTATCTTAGATTCATCTACCTTGGCTCTTCCTAAGATCATAACAAATCCCAAGAACAAAACTTTATTCACACCAGAAGAATATTTTTCAAGATTAGAATATAACTTCTCTTTTCTAGGCACTTCAAACATATTTTGCAAATTTAAGACATGTTCTTCAAGGGATTTTCTATAAACTAGAACATCATAAAAGTATACCACAACAAACTTCCCTATGAACGATTTCATCACATAGTTCATTGACCACATAAAGGTACTAGTAGCGTTGGTGAGGTCAAAAGGAATGACCAACCATTCACATAGACCAAACATATCTTGAATGCAGTGTTTCACTCATCACCTAGTTGCATTTGAATTTGGTGGTACCCCGCTCCTAAGAACTATCTCAAAAACACACAAGAAATATTCAACTCATCAATCATATCATCGAAATAGTAAATTTTGTGGTGATACTTTACTGCTATATTATTGATGGTTTGCCAATCAATATACATGTATCGTGTCCTATCTTTCTTTGGCACCAGCAACACTGGGACCACACATTGACTCATGCTCTCTTTTATGTATCCCTTGTTGAGGAGTTCCTTAACTTGCCTTTGGAGCTCTTTTGTGTCCATTGGATTACTTGGGTACGTTGATTATTGGGTAATTAAGAACCTGGTACAAAATTAATTTGATGCTCAATTCCTCAAAGTGGATGTAGTCCTTGGAGAAGCTCCTTTGGGAGCACATATTCATCATTCTGCAAGACAAGGGAAATAAAATGAGGAATAGGAGAAGTAAAGTGGTTAGCATAAAAAGTATGGGCTACGAGGAGCGTAGGTGTTTTTTCTTCATGATCCTTGAAAAGATATTTGTTCTTAGCCAACATCACCAAGGGTCTCTTCCTTTTTAACCTCCTCTTTTTCTCTTTTTCATCCCTCTCTTTTCCTTAGTCCTCGTCTTCACCTTATTTTTACCCTTCTTTTTTAATTCTCTTAACTTTTAGTGACCCTTATTCACTTGAAATAGCGTAAGTGGATGGAGAGTAAATTTCTGACCATTTAACTCAAAAGAATTTTGATTGGTCCTCCCATCATGCTTGGTTGAACGATCATATTATCATATTCTCCCAAGCAAGATATGACAAGCTTGTATGGGTATCACATTATAATGTACCTCATCATGATAATTTCAGACTTTTAACCAAATCACCACTTTCCTAGTCACCATTAACTCACCATAATTATTTAACCGTTGAATCTTATATAGTGTGGCATATTTGGTTGTGGGAAATTTTAAGAAATCAACCAAAGTAGCACTAGCCACATTAGAATAACTCCCATTATCAATGATCAAAGAGCACACATTGTTCTTGATAAGACATTTAGTATGGAATAGATTTTCCCTTTGACTAGGATTATCTATTTCCTTACTAATCATTGCATGCCTCAAAATAAAGTTCAAAACCCCAAACTCTTCATATTGAGGCCAAGCAGTTTTTTTATCTTCCTCTACTTGCTCTTTTTCTTTGGACCCCTTTCTATCTTGGGCTTTTTCATCATTCTCATATTCCAATCCACCTCTTCTCTAAGGTAATACAATTTCCCTTCCCTAAAGGTCACATTTCTCTAGTTGGGGCATTCATTTTCCTTATGTCCCCATTGTTTACATTTAAAATATTGAAAACCTTTAGGATTCGGAGTAGGTTATTTGTTACCTTCATTCCTTGGCGGGTTCTTTAGAGTACTCTTCTCTACGGGCTTCTTGTCATTAGACTTGTATACCTTATTATTGCTCCATCCCAATGATGATTAAACTACCTTTTTTTCTTACTCCAAGTTTTGGTAGATGAGAACCCATTTAGTTTGTAAGTTTCCCTTTCTTTGATATACCTCTCAATATCCAAGGCCACTCGAAAGATTTCTTCTATATTTTTAAACTTGTGGATAGTCATGTATGAGGAGATTTCTTTGTTCAACCCAACCTTGAAGCATATGATGTCATGTTTCACATTTTCATGATGCTCAAGCTCAAGATAAATTGTTAGAATTCATCATAATAGGCCAAGACATTCTTGCTCCCTTGCCTCAAGTGTTATAACTTGGCAAGTAACTCATGTTTATACCTCTCTGGCATATACCTTTGTATCATGAGTCCCTTCAATACATCCCATGGGGGTGGTTGTCTTTCATTTAACATATTTTCAAACCTCATGGCATAATCCCACCACGCATTGTCATACCCTTCAAAGTGTGCTATGGCATAGCAAACTCTTCTTATCTTCAGTGATATCATTGACTTGGAGGACCCTTTCACAAGAGGACTCCCATAAGAGATAAATTTTGGGATCACTCTTGCCTTTAAAAGTTGAAATACTAACCTTGATTAAATTGGTACACACATCTCAATCCCTATTACCTTGTTGGTTCCATTGATCATACTCTTGGGGTCAGTTTTCCAAGTTTTCTCTACCATTAGGTACCATCAAAATCTTCCTTCTCGACCTCAATAACCTTTTTGATCCATTAGACTACCTCTCATTTACTCTACCAATATATCAGTTTTATTGAATGCTCCGAGTTCCACTTGTTGTTCTTCCCTCTTTTCATCTTCTATTTGGATATGTTGGTTTTGGTTAAAGGGTGCTTGGAATGAGGGAATTCAGTTTTGAGGTTTGTCTTGTGTGTTTGGTTGAATTGAGGTTGGAGTGGTCGATCAAGATTTCGGTTTTATAAATAGGTAGTGGCTTGAGGAATGGGATTATATGCTTATATTGGTGGATTGATAATTGGTGAAGGTTTTTTGAAGAAATGCGAGCGGAAGGATTTGGAGCATGCCCACTAGTCGAGGCATATGCGAGCAGAAGGATTTGGAGCATGCCCACTAGTTGAGGCATGGTAGTGTTAAGGTGTGAATAGGGATGAGTTTAGTTAACCTTCTGTGTTATCTACTTTTCCACCTATTTTGGACACACTCTCCTCAAATGAATCCACCTTAAGGTAAAGTGAATTTATCTTAGCGTCCATGGAATCAATTTTTCTATTGAGAGTTTCAATGGCTACTAAAATAACACTTGATAAGTGGTTTTCCATGGTTTAAGAAGTGTCGCCTTCTGTAGCCATTGCACCTATGAATAAAGACACTAAAAAACACAACAAATGCATTAACATAGAGAAATTAACCTCACAACTCTTCACACCTTTGTTTACCTCACTTGGTTCACAAATGTTGAAAAATGGTTTATACTCCATATGGTAATCGAGGTGTCAAGTTCTACTCTTGATCGTATTGGATTCTTGTTTGAAAGAGTCAATTAAATATGTAAGGACATGGATTAAGAACTAACAACGATATAAAAAAAAAAGCTTGAAAGATATCAGATGATCAAATAATTCAAACTCAAGAACTAATCAACCAACTTAACAGGTGAATTGTTGTTGAGTAGTTTAAGAATCAAGATATGAATGTAGGAATCAAGAAATGAAACTAAGGAATCAAACCTGAGTAAATTGGAGTTTAGGTGATACAAGCAAAATTGCCTCCGGACCTTTGGATGAGATACATATGATGCTTGAGGTGCTTGATGAATCCTTAGTGCTTTTAAAAGATGCCACATAAAGGAAGATTACAATTTGGCAAGGTTGAAAGAGTGCAAAACAGGGCTTGAAAGCCCCTTGGAAGGGCCATGCGCCCAAGGCGTTTTGGATCCACTTTTGATCCGCTCTAGCATTTCAAGAATGGGTAAAAACAGCCCCTAGTGGGTCTTTTCTTACATTTAGGTCACTTTTGGGCCCTAATTATGCAATATGTAGCCAAACTATAAAGGCTTGGTAGCTATGCTTATTTTCTTAGTTTTTTTATGATAAATTTTACATGATTTATTCATGAGACTCCTTAAGAGTGTTGAGTGTTTGGAAAAGCATTTACTGAACCTTGCTTAGAAATGCTGGTTGTAACGTAGATCAAATTCCTTTTACAGTCACTGTAAGAGTTAGGTGCTTATTAATAGTCATTAAGGGAGGTTTTAGGATTCGATACATCCTTCGATTGTTCTTTTGGTATTAATTTTGTGTCTATCTTTCTATCCTATTTATCCTATCCTTCTATCTTTACTTTTCGCATCATAGATTTGAGTTCCCGAGTCTTGGATCGTATCATTAGGGGTGTTAGAATACGTTTAGAAATTAAATTTGGTATTGGTGAGGCTTGATCTGCGAGCATATCCACCATAGAACGGAGAGTTTACCCACTGCCTTGAGGCGTGGTAGTAGCCCATCGCATGTCTAGTGTAGGGGAGAGCTTGCTCACTGCCTTGAGGTATGACAGCAGCCTGGGCGTAACTGTAGCGCACCTTAGGCGCAAGTAGCCCATCCCTTGCTTGCCAAAAGGCCAAAAATGCCCCTTAAATGGTCCCCTTTGCACTCTTCTATTGGAATATCCTTGGAATCCTTTCGAGAGGTTTAGTACAAATACTTTTTCACTCTTTTTCTTCCTTCTTCTTGAATCAAGCACTCACTTTTGGATGAACTTTCAATATGAAGATAGCAATCTCTCCAAGAACACCATTCTTTACCTTAGCTCAGAATGAGTTGAAAATTTGAATCTAGGCACCTTTCAACATCCTAAACTCCTTCCAAGCATTATTTTGCTCAAATTTCGCATCTAAAATTTCAAATCTTGCAACCCACTTTAAACTTGTTTAAACCTAAGCTTCCAATGATAGTTTAAGGCTCAAATAACTCTGATTTGGCTTGAATTTGATATTTGGACTCTAATAGTGTTAGGACCACAAATCTAACACTAGAAAAACAAAATAATATGATTTAGCTCGAATTTGATATTTGAACTCTAATAGTGTTAGGACCACAAATCTAACACTAGAAAAACCAAAAAAACTCACAAATCAAAAACTTAAAATGTGATCTAAGACCTAAAACATGAATAGTAATATTTTTTGGGATTTTTTATTTTCGAAGACAACTAGACCCAAGATTGACTTCGTAGGACTGAAATTAAACTCGGTTCTGATATTAAATGATAGAAATAAAATTAAACTGAATATTGAATACAAAAAGTAAAAAGAAAATCTATAAAGGATAAAAATTAGACACAAGAATAAGAAGTAATCAAGAACAAAATGATATATTAAATCCTAATACCGACAATTACAAGCTTAACCAAACACCTAATTCTTACGATGACCAAAAGGGAGACGAACGTTCCCTAAACCAATATTTCTAAATCAAAGTTAAACACAAGTTTTTTAACACTCTCACTCAATGGAGAATCATTCATCAATAATCAAGCAAAAGCTAAGAAAATAAGCTAGGCTCCCAAGTATTTATAGTTCAGGCTAATTATTAAATATTTAGGGCCCAAAATTGACTCAATTGCAAGAAAAAGCCCACACAATCTGCTTAAGCGGATTTGAAGAAGTTGGAGAGCATCCCAAGAGCACTAGAGGTTGTTTTGACCCGCTCTTGAAATGCTAGAGTGGGTCAAAGGCGGATCTAAATCACCTTGGGCGCATGTTCTTTCTAAGGGGATTTCTAGCCCTGTCTTGCATTCCATTGACTCCTCCAACAACCCTTGACCCAATGTGAGTATGATCATCAACAAATTACACCCTCTTGATGGTATTAAGACTTTTTTAAGTACATCTTGCTTTATGAATAATCTTGGATCCCTTGAAACTCCCGGACTTGACTTCTAGTAAAAGGCTTAAAGCTAATCTAGATTTTATCAAACTTCCACCAAGTGGATGCATAGCCTTAGAATTGTGTGAAAGAATACTTCACCTTCAACATATTCGAGATATTATTTGTGAAAAATATCCGCTCACTTTGAATTTTTCATTCCAAGAACTCATCGAGGTCACTACTTCCTTTGAACGTGGAAAGTGTGACCTTGATGGTATATAAGCCTCAGTCTTGATCATTCCTCTCCCCAAACTTATCTCTTATACTTTCCATCCTATCTCATCTATATCGCATCTTATATCCTTGATTTTCTATACCCTCTCCTCTATTTTCGTATTTTTGACGCACATGCCTTGGTCTCACCTCAATTCCTGAGGTTGTACTCCTTCCCTTGGTACTCCATAACTACCTCTATCTTCATGCTTCCAAAATTCATCATTATGGAACTCATCATTTATTTCATCATAGAGTGGATTTTGGTATTGGTAGTTTTGTTATGTTATTTATGGTGCATTTTGTGGGTGTGATGTGTGAAAACCAGTCAGGATGTATTTGATGTGTTTCGGGGTGGAGTTGGTATCGAATTTGATTGTCCATAAAATATCGGTTCTCTTAGGGAGGATAATAGGGTTGTGGTTGGGGATATGGTGTAGGTTGCCTTGGAAAATTTAGAGTGTTGTTTGTTCGGAAGGTAGGTTGTTGGAAGTCTCGGGTTTAATTTTATGGAGGGTAACATAACTCATTAACTTGCCTAAGAATGATGGTGGTGGATTGCACCGACGCCCACCTTACCCCCTTGTTTTCTATTTTAATTGATTTCTCTCTCTTCACTCATACTAACCTTTCCTCCATACCTTGAAATCTTCCATTCCTTTTTGCTCTTAATTCACTCATATCCACACTCATTTCCGCCACTTGTTTCGTGAGCTGGGTGATGGCCTCCAAGATGTGGTTGGAGCCTTTCCCCACTTGGACTTACATTTGACATGATACCTACAAAACTTAACAAATAATATTTGTAGAAAAAGTCTTACGTCACTCGTATGTAAACTCTCAACTCACCTCCTAAAGTGCCGCCTCAAAATTGGTAGTGAACTAGCTTGACTCAATCAATTCAAGATCACATATTTTTGTGGAGCGGATTTTTATGACTTTTGAAAGAAGGACGACTCGATTGAGGGATAAAAGACTTGAATCAAGAAGCTTATCAACGAACTAAAATGAAGAAAGTTGAAGAAAAAAAGCACAAAAAAAATCGGACACAAAAAAAAAATTATGTAACTAAAGTAGAAAAATTATTTATGTTGCTTAATTTAAGGAATCAAAGAAAGGATTTGATGATTTAAAACTAGTTAACAAGTAATTAAATGTATTAATTACTCACTAAATAGTTGAAAAATCAAAGCAAGAAAGTGTAAAAAAAAGAACCACTAAATTTGGACAACTAAAAAAAAATTGGGACCCAAAAAAAAAAACTAGGGCAAACAACATAGATCCCGATAGTTTGAAGCTTGATTATAGAAAATCATGTCATTTTGCATAATTATTGAAAATCTCGATTTTGGGTCTGTCGAGATACATAAGTAGCTCCTAATACATTCAATGAAAATTCATTTTTTCATTTGTAAAGATACATAATTAGCTTCCAATATATTTTTTGTGATTTTAGGTCTATCAAGATACATAATTAGCTCCCGATATATCCAACAAAGATATAAAATTACTTGGAATTTTATAGTTACTTTATAAGGGTGGATATTTGTGTAAATATGATAAATTAAGTTGTATGTTTATGTTATTTTTCCTTAAAATAAACAAAAATTGCAACTCTTTCCCAACCCTCTTCCTTTCAAAACCGGAGTCCAAGAATTACCTAAGTTAACCATATAAAAAGATCATTCTCAGAAATCGCACCAAACAAACAACATGATCACAATTGAAACAATTTGTGGCACTACAAGAAATGAGCACTTTCACATGTTGAATAAAATCCTCTTATGTATCATAACTAATTAACCATGTATAAACGAGCAACCTCTGAGTTTTTCTTACCAGAAACTATAAAAACAAAACAAAAAATGACACACAAAAGTATATGCCATGAAAAACTCAATAATCAGTCCAAAAATAAAATGATCAGGGATTCTTAGTGTATGTGAGTTCTTTATTTTACCACTACATTACATGGTATTTTACAAAGAGAGGGCCGAAAAGTTATTAGTAGACATATATATAGCAAATAAGGAATAATCAGCTAGGGTTTTTTTTGTTTGTGCTGAGATTCATTGACCACTAGGTCACACACTTAGATGCTATAAGCAAATCATTTATTAAATGAAAGTCGGGGTAGGAATTCATAAACTTCAAATTTTGCAGAAGAAAACAAGTTGAAGGTTGTTATGAGATTTCTCAATATCCTTCCATCATAATTGCATTTTTCACCCTTCAAGCTCTTGATTTATGTCTCACTTCTTTAAAACCTATTAAAACTTTCAATTATCAATTATGAAGTTGGTTTAATAGATACTATTTTCATCCAACAATGGAAAGAAATCATCTAATACAACCTCTTTATAACAATCATCCAAACTAACCCATTATACTCGGAAATGTTGGGGAGGTTCCCACATGTGGAATTACACTAATTATGTTGTTGTAAACGACCCCATTATATAAAGAGGTTTGGTTTATATATATTTATTGGTAGAGATCAATTATGATTAAGTGCAAAAAGTGTTACGTGAAAAAAGCATGTCATGAATTTCATTGACTTGGAAATTATCTAATATTTTGTATATTCATGAAGACTGAGGAAAAGATTAGTGCTTAACCAAGACTTCGCATAAATAAGATGCAACAAAAACCAGGCCCTTTATATTGATTCAAAAAACTGAGTTCCTAGAAATCAAGCTTTGACCAAAGATGGATATAAAAAGGAAAAGGGAAAAAGGCAAAAGAAAAACGGGGGAGGACTAAGAGGACGGTATACTTTACTACCTAACTTCTATACAACCACAAGTTCATTTTTCTTGTTAACTCATTGCGTCCTTGTTAACTCATTGCGTCCAGGGCAGCTTGCGCGCAACTTTAGTATAGCAGAATAGCTTCTCATCAAGATATGTAAAAACAATATCCGCCGGTCATTCACCCAAGGGCATTAACAAAAGCCAGCAAGGAGCCTACGTCCCTCTTCTCCAACGGGTACTTAATCGCTTGTGAAGAATGCCTAGGAAAGAAGAGTATTGTAGGAAAGCTGCCATTCTTTCTGTTCACCGTCTGCCCTGAAGTTCGCTGCTTTCACACCAGCATCTGCCTACTTCTCCACCAATTCAATGTAGGATCCTTTCATTGCCTGTACAAAATCAGAAAAAAGATCATTTCGATAATTCCCAAATACCATGCGGCTAGGAAAGAAAGGCAAACGCCACAGCCTAAAATCTAGGGCTCAATTGATCCAGTATTTCGAAACATGACTACATACCTGAAAAGTCACCAAGTTTTCAAAAAATATTAAATTCTAGAACCGTAATGTAAAAAGTGCACTATGCTCAGTGCTAAGAACCCTAAAGATTGGACTAATCAAATTCAAATCTTGGATCAGCCTCGGTGGAGAAAGAAAAAGTTGTTGATGAGAAGATAAATTACCTGGCAAAAGAGGCGCCAAGGTGCATAAAGAACAACAAGTGAAGGCTCAATTAAATTTTCCAACTTCAATACATTCTGGATTCTGCATTGTCCTTGGGGTCGAAAATATCGGCAATAGCAGCGCTACCATCAGCATGGACAGCGCCATTTCCAATACCACTCATGCTTTCATCCTTGATGTTGCCCTTATGTAAGCCATGCTCCTTGGCATTGGAATCCTCCCACCACCACCTTCCTTCTCATGTTGGCCAGATAAGACAACCTGCATGCAAGGTTCACATCCAATAGAAACGTAAGCTTGTGAATGCAATGAGTTAACCAGAACATTGCTCGAAGTAAATTCCAAATATCCTTGCCATCCACATTAGCAACCGGATTCCACTTCACCAAACTGCAGGCTCCACCATCCAAACCCTCGAATGAAGGGTCTACCTGAACAATGGGAATTTCAGATCGAGTACCAGCATTCTTATCTTTATGTTGCCCGGTGATACAGGTACGTAAGACTTTGATGGCTCTCCTCAAGGTCCTAATTTTCCTTATGCGGCAGCATTCTTGGTGGCATCTTCAATAAAGCCTGAACTTCAACAGCATCAGGGAACATATCTTCAATAGAAATCCCATAGTGCTTCTCCATAGTAAGTTTCCGGATTCAACCTCCCAGTATCAAGGCTGAATACTCTAAATGGACGACCAGTTAAATGACCATACTCTAACAAAGCAACATCTTCAGCAACAATGCAAAATAAGGATATCATTTAGGAGCTCCATCATAGCGAGATAACATATCAGGAAAGTCATTTTAAACCTACATTTCTTATAAAAAAAGTAGAACACATAAATCAGGATACTCAATCATAAATGACCAAAAAATGAAATGTCATGACGGACTCTAGAATCATCATCTTAATTCTCATTGCAGCAAATGGAACTTTGGCTAGTGATTGATTTCATAATAAGTTAGCAAATTTCAAAGCAACAAGATGTCTTTTAGTAAGAAACAAAATAAAACTAGTTAGCTAGGTTCAAAACAGTGGACATTAACGAAATATGCATTGGCTCTTCCTATACAAGGCGAAAAAGCTTTTTAAGCTTCAAGTGCTTAAACTGATTCTCTTAAAGCATACATCATAGTAGAAAAGACTCCTGGAGCAATGTAATTTTTCGATTAATTAAAGTGTCCAGAATATAGGAAAATTAGTAGCAATTTGGATCCAAAACAACAAGAATAGATAATTGCACTATTTGTAATCAGATAGCAGATCACTACTTGAATTTAGATCTTAGCAAATTGCTAATTTTCATTTCCATCCTAAACTTCTTGTGATTACTCATGCTTCCATGGGGTTCTCTCATTCCTACTACTTAATAAATATTCTATTTGACACATATTTTGCCAAAGAGAAATACATTGGAAGCTCATACCTTAATTTGGAAACAAAATAGTACAATCATCTTCAGCACTAAAAATGTCAACATGATACAGCCAGAATAAATAAGAGGTATAGCGGACGTAGACTTTTGGTATGGGTTCATATGAACCTATAACTTTTGACACGAAGTATAGAGATACAATAATATACCTCTAAAAACATAACAATGGTACGGATCTAGTATCCTCAATATTAAACAACGAAACTCTAATTTTAAACCAGACCAAAATTAACTTAAAGGTGTTTGGCCAGGTTCATGCTCAAAGTGCTCAATACAACTCAAAAATATGCAAAACAGTTTGATTAAACAAGCAATGTTGCACAACAAATAGAAACCAGAGATTAACCAAATCAAAAAGCAAGCAATGTTGCACAACAAATAGAAACCAGAGATTAACCAAATCAAAACATAGGTTCCACAATAATCTAAAAGGTCAAACAAGATTGGAGATACAACAAAAATCATTAAACTAGATAAGTAAGAACATCAAGAAGCTTGGCACTCAAGACGTATGGGAATCATTATCCCCTTGATCGCACTCTCCGGGAAGATCCCTGTGAGCATCGGCATGACTTGGCGGATGCGTCTCTTGATCATCTTGATCGTCCTCTCCCTATCAGGAATATCCCCTTGTATGCAGTGGCGGATCTACATACAATTCAGGGGGTTCATCCGAACCCCCTTCGTTGGAAAATTATACTATTTTTATGTGGTCAAAAATATTTTTATGTATATATAGTAGATGTTGAACCCCCTTCGACTAGTCCGTATATTTACTTCTGAACCCCCTCAGTGAAAATTCTGGCTCCGCCACTGCTTGTATATCGGCAGGAGATAGTTGAGGAGTAGGCAACATATCTTTATCAACTTTTGCCTCCATCTCATGGGAGGATAGCAGCATCAAGGTTCACAATACCTGCTTCGACCTCTTCCAGAGTTCCAGAGTGAACCTCCGGACATTCCACCTCATAAATTTAGTCTTAAGAGTGAGGTGATCCTTTTCCTTTTTTAGGTCAGCAAGGGCTATGTTTGTCTGGGTTTTGAGGTCCTCATTGTAGCTCTTCAAGACGGAAATTTCACTTTCTGAAGACTGGAGAACTTCTTTCTTTATTTGAATGATACTCCTAGCCCTGGCAAGCCAACCCCTAATCTTATCCATATTTTGCTTCACTAAATCAGCCCTAGCTGATAGCTCACTTCTTAGCCGCTGAAGCTCATCTTCTAGGAAGGTTTCTCTTTCTTCATATGCGCAAAGATCCTCCTCCATGATTTTCATTTCTAATTGCAGGAAGCAACAGTCCGAGAAAAGTTGGTTAGCTTCATGTACATACTTCTCTTTCTCTCGGTTGGCATGATCCAAATACCAGTTAGCATAATCTAAGCTAAAAGTGGCCCATTCATAACCTGGTTTTGTCTCTTGAAGATCAGCCTTTAACATTGACATAAGTTCAGCGGCTGCCACGTCTTATGATTTCCTATTGGCAAGCTCAGCCTTCAGGACATCAATCTCTAACGCTTGAGAATCCAATTGAATTTGCATATCTTTTCTTCCCATAAGGCTAAGCAAACCTTCAACCAAGAGTGTGCTGTCTTGAGAGAAAACAAAGAAAAATAGTCAGATCAAGATCTGAAGAAAACAGACCAATGTAATTAAGGTAAGAAAGTATACCCGATCCAAAGCTTGTAAGCCCTCCTCAAAAAAAGGTTCCTCTGGCGACCCATCTGATCCAGTTCACACCTTGGTGGGCAAGAGGAAGTATCTGGATAGGCAGAAAAACCTGGAGTACTCATTCTTTCCAATGCATTGCTAAGCTGAGGAAGTTCAGACTCTGTGATGGCTTCGTTGGAGGGGACAAATAAAGGAAACATAGGCTGATTAGAGCAAGATTTTGTGACTTCGCCTCATGACAGCAATAACTTCATTGTCAGTTTCCTCTACGTCCTCGAGTTCAATAACAACATGCTTAGAAAGATGATTAGTTTCAAGAAGAGATAGGGAAACTTCATCTTTAGTACGCACATAGTCCCCATCATTAACATCCGGTGCAAGGGAACTAGCCATCACAAGCTACCTCCTCTTTACTGATAGGGGTTGTGAGGATGAAGAACACTTATCATGGTTAGTAGAAAATATTGGAGTCCCATATCGATGGTTAAAGGGTCCTTGTTGGAGTCCCACATCGGTAGTTAAAGGGTCCTTGGTCTCCTTATATGGTCTTGGGCAATCCTCCCCTCATGATCTAGATTTTAAGGTTGAGTTAGGCCCAAGGTCCATTTCTTTATCATGGTATCAGAGCCAGGCCCACCCAGTTCATTGTTTCTGATGTTGGGCCCCCCGTCTTATACTGTCCATGCTCCAGATGTCCAGTCCTGGGCGTGTGGGGGTGTTGGAGTCCAATATTGGTGGTTAAAGGGTCCTTGTTGGAGTCCCACATCGGTGGTTAAAGGATCCTTGGTCTCCTTATATGGTCTTGGGCAATCCTCCCCTCATGACCTAGCTTTTGAGGTTTAGTTAGGACCAAGGTCCATCTTACCGCTTCAAATTCCTTCCCAGCATGCTCCGCTATAGATCCTCCCAACCTTATTCACAAGCGTCTAAGACATCCTAGTCTATCCAAGCTACAAAAGATGGTGCCTAGTTTGTCTAGCCTATCCACATTAGATTGTGAGTCGTATCAACTTGGGAAACACACCCGTGCTACATTTTCACTTAGTATTGAAAGTCGCTCAGAGTCTATTTTCTCATTAGTTCGTTTTGATATTTGGGGTCCTAGTAGAGTCAGTTCACCGTTAGGATTTCGTTACTTTGTTACTTTCATTGAGGATTTTTCAAGATATACTTGGGTTTACTTAATGAAAGATCGTTTCGAGTTATTCTCTATATTCAAAAGTTTTTGTGGTAAAATACAAAATCAATTTAGTGTTTCTATTCGTGCTTTTCGTAGTGATAATGCCTTAGAATAGTTATCCTCCCATTTTCAGGAGTTTATGACTCATCAAGGAATCATTCACCAATCATCATGTCCATACACCCCTCAACAGAACAGTATAGCAGAAAGAAAAAATAGGTATCTCATTGAGAATGCTTGCATTATTCTCATTGAATCCCATGTTCCACTGCGTTTTTGGGGCGATGCGGTCCTCACATCTTGCTATCTCATTAACAGAATGCCATCATCTTCGATCCAGAATAAAGTTCCCCATTCCATACTATTTCCTCAGTCACATCTCTACTCTATCCCCCTCATGTTTTTGGGAGCATATGTTTTGTTCATAACTTAGCCCCAGGAAAAGATAAATTAGCCCCCCGTGCTCTCAAATGTGTCTTCCTTGGTTACTCTCGAGTTCAAAAAGGGTATCGATGCTATTCACCTGATCTGGGTCGCTACCTTATGTCCGCTGATGTCACATTCTTTGAATCTCAACCTTACTATACATCTTCTGATCATCTTAATATCTCTGAGGTTTTACCTATACCTCCAGTTTTACCCACACCAATCTTTCAGGAATCTACGTATACTTCTCTATCTCCAGCCACAATATCACCACTTTTTGTTGAAGATATGTCTCAGAAATAAAGTATGAGTAGATAATTTTTGTAGTTTTAAATTATTAGAATCCTATGTGGCTTAGACTTAGGAATTAGTTGTCCCTTTATTATTTGAATAGAAATTAGTTATCCCAATTTAAATTGGAGTGTAGTTTGAAATTTAGCTATAAATATATGTTTTGAGTTATTAATAAAAAAAAATCCTTTGACAATACTATTGCCGTATTTTATTTTTCTCCAATACTTTCTCTGTTATTTCTCCAATTTTAAAGCTAAAAACCAATAATTGGTATCGAGAGCCAGTTTCTTGAAAGATCTGTGAGAGATGAATTCTGAAAACAACTTTTCCCAAATAGGTCCTCCTGTCTTTGATGGTGAGAATTACCATCTTTGAGCAATAAGAATGGAGACTTATCTTGAGGCTTTAGATCTTTGGGAGGCCGTGGAGGAGGATTATGATGTTATTCTGCTGCCCGATAATCCCACGGTGGGCCAGATTAAAAGCCAAAAGGAAAAGAAAATCAAAAAATCAAAGGCAAAAGCAACTTTGTTTGCCAGTCTGTCTCCAATAATTTTCATGAGAATTATGATCCTTAAATCACCAAAAGAAATTTGATATTATCTGAAGGAAGAATATACCGGAGATGAAAGAATACGAGGCATGAAGGTGTTGAATCAAATAAGGGAATTCGAATTGCAAAAGACAAAGAAATCTGAGACTGTCAAAAAATACTCAGACCGACTTCTTAGCATTATTAACAAGATAAGATTGTTTGGCACAAAATTTAAAGATTCAAGAATTGTTGAAAAAATTCTTGTTACTTTCCTGAAAGATATGAAGTATCAATAACTACCTTGGAAAATACAAAAGACCTGTCCAAGATTACCTTGGCAGAATTGTTAAATACGTTGCAGGTGGAAAAGCAAAGAAGGCTTATGAGGCAGGATGGTATGGTTGAAGGAGCTTTGGCAGCCAACCACAAGACTCACAAAACTTAAAGCAAAGGTAATATTCAAGAAAAAATTACCCACCTTGCCAGCACTATGGCAAAATAGGTCATCCTCCATTTAAATGTTGGAAGAGACCAGATGCACAATGAAAGATTTGCAATCAACTTGGCCATGAAGCTGTGATTTGCAAAAACAAATCTCGAAAATATGAAGCAGATGACCAAGTCACCAAAGAAGAAGAAGAAGATCACTTATTTGTGGCAACATATTCTTTAACCAAGAAATCTGATTTTTGGATGATTGATAATGGTTTTACAAACCACATGACATATGAAAAGACTCACTTTAAAGAGTTTTTGCCTTCAAAACATAAGAAAATCAGAATTGAGAATGGTGATTATATTCCTGCAGAAGTAAAAAGGAATGTTGCAATCAAAACAATTTCAGTTGATATGAGAGGCAAAAGTTTCTTATTTAATCCAACAAAAGATGCACACAAGCCTTGCAAGAACAAAGATGAATTAGCAGATTTATTCAAGAGGTCAAATTCAGCCAAAGATAAGACTACAATCTACAATTTTTTTATCCAAAGCTGAGACTACAATCTACAATTTTTGATCCAAGGAGGAGTGTTGAAGATATGTTTCAGAAATAAAGTAGGAGTAGATACTTTTAGTAGTTTTAAATTATTAGAATCTTATGTGGCTTAGACTTAGGAATTAATTGTCCCTTTATTATTTGAATAGAAATTAGTTATCCGAATTTAAATTGGAGTGTAGTTAGAAATTTAGCTATAAATATATGCTTTGAGTTATTAATAAAAAAAATTCCTTTGACAATACTATTGCTGTATTTTATTTTTCTCCAACACTTTCTCTGTTATTTCTCCAATTTCAAAGCTAAAAACCAACACTTTTGACTTATCACCGGCGCCCACATCCAGTATCAGTCCCAGATGATTCATGTCCTGCGCCTGACGCTTCCTCTATTGCAGACCTACCTCTTCCTAGTCAATCAGTTGCACTTCAAAAAGGTATAAGATCCACTCATAATGCTAACCCACATTATACTTTCTTGAGTTATCATCGTTTGTCATCACCCCGTTATGCTTTTGTATTATCTTTGTCCTCTATTTCCATTCCTAAGACTACAGGTGAAGCACTTTCCCATTCAAGATGGAAACAGACTATGATTGATGAGATGTCTACGTTACATACGAGTGGTACTTGGGAGCTTGTTTTCCTTCCTGCAGGTAAATCTACTGTTGATTATCGTTGGGTTTATACAGTCAAAGTTGGTCCAGATGGTTAGGTTGATTGGCTGAAGGCTCGCCTTGTTGCCAAAGGATATAAATAGATATTTGGGCTTGATTATAGTGGCACGTTCTCTCCCGTGGCTAAAATAGCATCAGTTCGTCTTTTTCTCCCTATTGCTGCCGTTCGTCATTGGCCTCTTTATCAGTTAGACATTAAGAATGCTTTTCTGCATGGTGATCTTGTGGACGAAGTTTATATGGAGCAACCACCTGGTTTTGTTGCTCAGGGGGAGTCTAGTAGCCTTGTATATCGATTGCGCAAGTCACTCTATAGTTTGAAATAATCCCCTCGAGCCTGGTTCAGAAAGTTCAGTACAGTTATTCAGGAGTTTGGCATGATTCGTAGTGGAGCTGATCATTCAGTGTTTTATCGCTATTCTGAACCAAATCTGAGTATTTATTTAGTGGTTAAGGGTCCTTGGTCTCCTTATATGGTCTTGGGCAATCCTCCTTTCATGAGCTAGATTTTGAGGTTGAGTTAGGCCCAAAGTCCATTTCTTTATCATGGTATCAGAGTCAGGCCCACCCAATTCATTGTTTTCAATGTCGCCCCCCTGCGTCTTATATTGTTCACGCTCCAGATGTCCAGTTTTGGGCGTACAGGGGGTGTTGGAGTCCCACATCGGTGGTTAAAGGGTCCTTGTTGAAGTCCCACATCGGTGGCTAAAGGGTCCTTGGTCCCCTTATATGGTCTTGGGCAATCCTTCCCTCATGAACTAGCTTTTGAGGTTGAGTTAGGCCCAAGGTCCATTTCTTTATCAGAATACTACTCATCTTAGCTTCGGCAATTCGACGACCAGACACCGCAGAATCAAAATCCGGATCTTCCCCCACCACCTTTTTAGAAGGGAGACCTATTAAAGATAAGCGTCAAATACACACTAAATTGTTCACATATAACAAGTTCACATTAATCAATTACCGCATCCATTAATAACTCCACCCTGAATTCATTTTTCATCTTTAATTGGTTTTACTTCTACATAAAGTAGATACATTTAAATGCTTAATTCAGTGTATCTTTAGCACCATCGCTCGCATCCATACTTAATTTGTTTCATGGGTCATCTATCCAACAAAGTCTGCAGCAAAAATAATCCTAATTTTTTAATTTTTTTCTTAACAAATTTTACCCAAGATAGTTTATGCATAAATCATGTTCATACATTATACACTGATTATACATACACACAAGTTTGCAGATGATAGAATGAAGCAATACGTACATAACCAAAGTAGTGAAGAAATTGCTACTTTGGTAGGAATAGCATGTGTTACAAGTTTGTACACGATAAGGAGAAAAATGCTTGAATATTTCTTCTACAAACATCAAAATCACAGAAGCAGATGTACGAAGAAGCGTACTATGATTTTTCGTAATCCAACAATTTTAAGATATTTTCTTCCATGGCCTGTCCTCATGGCAAAAGACTTCAAGAATGCACTGGACCCATTGACGAAGATCCGCCACGACATCCGGCGTCCATTTGGTGGCTGATAAAGGAAAAAAGATAGGAGAAGAGATTGAGTTAAAGGAGAAAATGGTAATATAACCCTAAAAATGGTTCTCCTTTCTTACTTGTAATTCATGTTCCACGCCTCTGGGATGGGAAAATGATTATTCGAGATAATCTCAGAAGTTCTCATAAATACAACTCTCTCCATCCAATGACGATCTTTCAGCTTATCTATGCTCGTCGAAAGACCTGATTTTGCTCGATTGACGAGATATGCAACACCACCTCAAAAAGTTTGAGGAGAATACAGATGCATCAAGTAGCTTGAAGTGAAAGCTGCATTAGGACCAAAAACTTTTAAAGACAAGTACCGGAGGAAAGCAACGATTATCTATGCTGCCGGAACTACTTGAGCAAGACAAATGTCATAGCATTTGCACAGATCCAAAATTATTGGGTCAACCGTTGGCTTAAAACGTAAGGTGAACTGATAAGTATATACATTGAAAAACCCCGATTTGAAGGAGGTTACAGCATCAAGAATAAGGATTTCAATAACACTATCCCAACAACTTTCCAGTAGGATGACTTCAAAAATAAATCAGAAGAATCAATCAACAAACAATAGTTTTCAACTGGTTTACCCCTATCACTCATAGTAGATGGATGTCATTCCTTCGAGTCACAATCCCAATTGTAACTCCTGGGAAAGTAGAATCCATTTCGGAGCCAGCATCAATGACGAATAAAGCATAAGAATAATGATAAGTAGAAGAAATTGAAGAAATCTTACCTATCTATAAGAATCTAAGTTGCTCGGACTCAGGTGCGGGTATCCAAGACGGGTGCGGATCCGAGAGTCGAATTCATCAAGATATAAATTTTAGGATTCGGGGGTGCAAATTCGAGAGTGGATATGGGTGCGGGGATTCGGCTTAAAAAAATTAAATACCATAAATATAGAGTTATAATTTATTTTAAACTAATTTATTTTCCTTGACCCACAAGGATTTCAATTTATTTTTTATTTACTTTACTATTTTTAGTTACTTTTTTCATTGATTTTACTTTTCAATTAGGAATAGTATTCGTATTAGAAATTTTTTCCAAAATTAAAACTGACGTTTATTTACCAAAAAATAAAAAATAAGTTTAATTTTTAAACAAAGTAGGTTTACTGACCGACACTTGTATACACGTGTTTTTATTTTTCATTAAAAGGTATATCTGTGGTTAATATTATTAATATTATTAAATGTTATTAAAACCACAAACAAATCACATTAAAAAAAAAACCGTCACTATTAATGCCGATGACTACGGACGATTGATGACAACTGACCGTAGACGACTGCACGATGTTTTCCGACGATGGCAATGATGATTTTCAGCGACAGCGATGGCCATCGATAACACCGTCTCTGTTCTGGTGGTTGTTGGTCGAGATTTTTTCAGGTAAGTCACCGGTTAATTTTGATGCTTCCCTCAAATTTATTATTCAGTTTGGTCAACGTCTTCGAAATCGTTTGACCGAATTGGAGACAGCGGAAGCACCCGTCCCCGCCCTAGTCTCGTATCAAGACGGGTTCGGCAGCAAAATAGCCGAGTCCGAGCAACATAGATGAGAATATTAAGAGATAAATTTGTTGCTGATAGAGCGAAGAAGGAAAAGTCTGCAGTTTATTCCATGATAGAAAATCACAATAAAACAAAATAAAGAAGAGGAAACAGATATTATAGGGAATTTGACTCATCATTGCGGTGCTGCAATATTATATAAATCAGCCCAAAAGACCAATCGCATGCTAAACATATTTTGGAAAAGTTTTTCATATGCCAGGACGCATTTAATAGAGAAGATCTTCCTTCTATTAGAAGCTACTCCCTCCAGCACATTTTAGTTTGGAAGATTTTTTTTTGAAACGTGTAACTTTCGTATTTAGCCCAATACTTAGTCATACTAAAAAACCATATTTACAAGGGGAAAGATTATAAATTTACCCGTAATAAGACAAATCCAGATGGTGTCTAGAACATCTAGGATTGATTCTGCGTCGCCCAGAGTACATTTTGGTGCACCAAAAATAAAATAACAAAATACAATTTAGCTTAAGATTTTGTACTAAATTTCCTCTATCCTCAAAATATTTATCATTTCTTTCTTTCCAAATTGTCCATGATATACATGGGAATGGTCCTCTACCTCTTTGTCTTGCATCCGCTCCAGCTTTTCGACTATGAACACTTTAATTGAAAAATTACACTGCCGAAGGAATCTTTTCTAGTAGCAATTTAGATCCAATCAACAATAAGAGATAATTGCAATGGAGCTAACAAATGCTTCGTGGTCATAGATAAGCATATTGAGAAATTTGGGAGTGATATTGCTATTGCTTTCAAGTAATTTTTCAGTGCAATATTTTGTATTTAGAACTTTCTGCTTGTGACAAGGCAAATCCAGCATTTAAACTTTTTTAACTTTTAAGATTCTCATTGTAGCGTTACAATTATGGGTTCAAATATAATATTTTTCAGATTTCAGTAGGCATTATATGCATATATCTATACTTCATTTATTTTTTATTATTTATTGTTTCTTGTACTTTGATTATTGAAGTATTTTGTTTGTTATTCTTTCACTTCCGTTACTTCTTTTTCTGGAATCCGCCGAGAAAGGCCATATTAGATCAGACGAGGCTCTTCTCCATTACTCGATCTTTCCATTTCCCCAATATCCTACTTGGATGGAAGCCACATATCATGATTAAGTATTAAAGGTTCATATTTAATTACTTAAATCAAAGTCCTAACCATGATTAGAGTAAGCAAATTAATTTCTTTATTGCATCCAGGGGTGTGGCCTAGTGGTCAATGAAGTGGGTTGAGAATCTGAGGTCTTAGGCTGAAATCCCAGCAGAGACAAAAAATACTAGGTGATTCTTCCCATCTGTCCTAGCCTTGGTGGACAAAATTATCTTATATCTGTTGGTGGTGGGAGGTGGCAGGTATCACGTGGATTTAGTCAAGGTGCGCGAAAGCTGGCCCGAACACCATGGTTATCCCAAAAAACTCTAATTTCTTTATTTACTTGTAAAAGAATGTCAATCACACAATTCAAGCTAAAATAATCTACTACACTTATTTTACTATTCCCCATTTTATTACGAGCTATTCCTTTTTAACTGAAATTATTTTTTCCCATTTGACGTATTCTTTGGAATCCAAAACAAATTTAGAAGTTTCAAAAAGTTTCTTTTTTCAAGGAGCTCATTAATTGCTTGTAATCCTACTCCCACCCATTTTAAGGATTACTAGTACTAAAAGTGTTTTAAGTGAACGACCACACAACATTTGATAGAATTTGATGTCTTCGTATTGTTTTTTGCATTTATTTTGTGAATTAAGTAGGTTATCCATCATTCCTTTTATAGGGAATTATAGTTGGAAAATATTTCATATCCATATATAGGATTCAAACAATATAGATAAAGGACAAATTAGTAAAATTAACTATCTTATTTATGATTTTATCACCGTGTAAAATGCAAAGTGGCAAGGAGGGCAGCACTCCATATGGAGTTAGCTTAGGGAGGTCAATTAGAGTCCTCTGGCCTTTTCTTTAAACACTCACACATCAGTTAGAGATCTTTCAAGGAGGTCAAAGGAGTGGACTGTCTATGGTGGGATGGACACTCAAGTGGATTGTATAAAGTTAGTACCAGGGTATAAGTTGTTGAATCACATAAAACCACAAAGCATTATCTGGCCATGAAAACACATCTGGAAGATCAAGATACCTTACAAAGTTGCATGTTTTACCTAGCTTGTAGCTAAAGAAGCTGTCTTGACTCATGAGATCTTGATCAAAGGAAAATTTCTCTCTGCTCCAGACGTTATTATGTGAGAAGGAAATGGAAACAGTAAATAACCTCTTCCTACACTACAAAATCACAGATCAACTACAAAAAATTTTCATCAATCTCACAGACATAGCATGGATAATGCCAATTAAGATTATTGACACTCTTTTTAGCTGGGAGGAAACTGAAGTGAGTGCAAGGAACAGAGAGAGGTGGAGGATCATTCCCATGTATATCGTGAACAATTTGGAAAGGAAGAAATGATAGGTATTTTGAGGATGGAGGGAATTCAGTACAGAATATTAAGCTAAATTGTACTTTGTTATTTTGTTTTTTTGTGCACCGAACTGTGTTTTGGTGACACATAATCAATCCTAGATGTCCTAGTTACCATCTAGGCTTGGTCTTATTATGGTTAAATTTTATAGTCTTTCCCCTTGTAAATATAATTTTTTAGTACTACCTAAGTATTGGTCTAAATACAAAAGTTACAAGTTCCAAAAAAAAAGTGTCAAACTAGAATGTGCTAGAAGGAGTAGCTTCCATAAAAAGGAAGATCTTCTCCGCAAGATGTGTCCTGACATATGAAAGACTTTTCCAAGACACGTGTTAGTGTGTGATTAGTCTTTGAGGCCAGTTTATATATTATTGAAGCGCCGCAATAATGAGTCAAATTCTCTATGAGATTTGTTTCCTCTTCTTCTTTATCTTGTTTTACTATGACATTTTGTTATGGAGTAAACTGCAAATTTTTTCGTCTTTGCTCTATCAATAGCAAATTTGTCTCCTAACATTCTCATAGATGGATAAGACTTCTTCGATTTCTTCTGTTTACCATTATTCTCATGCTTTATCCATCGTTGATACTGGATCAAAACTGGATTCTATTTTTCTAGTGAGTTATAATTGGGATTGTAACTGGACCAAACAACAACCATCTACGGTGAGAGATAGGGGTGAACCAGTTGAAAACTATCATTCGTTGATAGTTTCTTCTATTTTTAAAGTTGTCCTGGTGGACTGTTGCTTGGATAAGATTACCAAAATCCTTATTCTTGATGCTATAACCTCTTTCAAATTAGGATTTTCCAATGTATATACTTATCCATTCGCCTTATGTTTTAAGCCTGCGATTGACCCAATAATTTTAGATCTAAGCAAATGCTATAACATTTGTTGTGCTCAAGTAGGTCCGACAGTATGGAGGACCATCACCTACCTCCATTACTTTCTTGTAAAAGCTTTTGGTTCTAATGTGGGTTTCACTTTAAGCCACTTGATGTGTCTCTATTCTCCTCGAACCTTTTGAGGTAGGGTTGTATATCTCGTTAAGTAAGGAAAATCAGGTCTTCTGTCAAGCGTAGATGAGCTGAAAGATCGTCATTGGATGGAGAGATTTGTATCTGTAAGAACTTTTGAGATTATCCCGAACAATCATCTTCCTTTCCCAGAGGTGTGGAACATGAATTGTAAGTGAGATAGGAGAACCATTTTTAGGGTTATATTATAATTTTCTCCTTTAACACAATTTCTTCTCCTATCTTTTTTCCTTTATCAGCCACCAAATGGATATTGGATGCCGAATGCCGTGGCAGATCTTCGTCAATAGGTCCAGCACATTCTTGAAGTCTCTTGCCACGAGGACAGGTCATGGAGGAAAATATCAAAAAATTGTTGGATTGCAAAAAATCATGGCACGGTTCTTCGTATATCTACATTCGTGATTTTGATGTTTGTAGAAGAAATTTTCGAGCATCTTTCTCCTTATCTTGTACAAACTTGTAACCCACATTTTATTGCTACCGAAGTAGCAATTTCTCCAGCACTTTGGATACGTATTTACTGCTCCATTCTATCATCGACAAAGTTATGTAAATGTATAATCAGTGTATAATGTATTAACTTGATTTATGCAAACACTATTTTGTGTAAAATTTGTTAAGAAAAAATTAAAAATTAGGATTATTTTTGTTGCGGGCATTGTTGGATAGACGGCCCAAGAAACAAATTAAGTATGAACGCGAGCGATAGTGCTAAAGATACACCTAATTAAGCATTTAAATATATCTACTTTTTTAGAAGTAAAACCAATTAAATTCAGGGTCTAGAGTTATTAATGGTTGAGATAAATAACTAGTGTGAACTTATTTTATGTTTACATTTTAGTGTTGATACAAGCATGAAGAGCACAAAGAGTACAAGGTATTGTCAAAGGTTCAAGTTGCGGATTGAAGACCCTTTTGGAGCCTTTCAAGCCTTGTTCATGCAAATAGGAGCTTAGCCTTGTGAAGAAGAGTTTTTAATACACTCCAAGGCAGCCTTGAATATACTCCAAAGGCGCCTCAACTTAGGGACATTATGGTCTTTTCAGACTCCCTTTCTACACTCCAAAGAAGCACCCTTCATTAAGGGTATTTTGGTCATTTGGTTGTAATAAGTATAAATAGACCCTTTAACTTGTACTTTCCTTATACTTTGATGAAATTAGATATTACTCTTAGATTGTAGCTTTAGTCTTGTAGTTTTAGCTCTCAAACCCGAAATTAGTTCCTTGAATACATTTGAAGTTAGGGTTTCACTTGTATTGGGAAATTTGGCAAGAAAGGTGTGCTTGAGGAAGAGTGTTTCCTTTGGTTCACCTAAGAGAGTGGTTTGATCTTACATTAGTGATGTGTGTTAGAAGGTTTGATACACCTTCTAGTGCTATTCATTGGTGGAAGTGAGGGTCTCTCTATCTATCTTTAATTTCATGCAATTCTTCTTCTTCATCTCCTTCTAGTGTGTTGTTTTCTCTTTGTGAACTTTGTGATTTTTGTTCCTTTAGTGTCCATTTCGTGTTTGATAGTCCTTTAGGCTATCATTTGGTATCAAAGCCTTGTTTAGGGTTGTTTCAATATCCCTAAATCTCGGTTTTAGTGTTGTTATATAGAAAATCTCATCAAAAGAGAGTCAAAAATCAGAAAATACAAAAAAAAATGGTGTCTTGTGTTGTCTTGTGTTAGATCCGAATTTAGTGTCTTAGATCTACAAATTTTTACTTTGTTTTGAAGGTTTCTTGTGTTAGATTCTTGCTCTCTAACACCTAGGGAGTCTAGATCTACTTTTAGATTGAAGTTTGGTTGAGTTTGAGCGTAGATCCACCATGCTATGGAGTTTTGAAGCTTTTTGTGCTATACATGTTTTTTGTCTTGGTGATTTAGGCTTTATTTGTGGCTGATTTTTGGTTGGTTGAAGTTGTTTTGGGCTAAGGAACCTAGATCTTCAAAAAAAATTAGATTTGGAGTTCATTTGCTAGGTGGTCAAACTTGGTCAACGCTTGAATATTCATCTTGTTCATGCATGATCTTCATAACTTAGTGAAGAAGGATATTCAAAGTTCTTGTTTGATCCAAAAAGGGGAAGAAAGACAGTGAAAAGGTTGTTTGTCCAAAAGCATATTCAAACAATATTCTATTCTTCCAAAAGGACGTGGGGATAAGGGGACAACAAAGTACAATTGCAAGTACAAAGGGGGGACCAATTCATTTCTTATCCATTTTGAAGCTTGAAAAGGCTTCAATCTTGTAATTTTTCCCTCCAAAACCGAATTCTCTTCCTTTATAAGAAGTGTTTGGCCGAAAACAAGTTGGAAAAAAAAATTAGAATTTCGAAAAAAGTGACAACCAACCACGTAGTGCCACATCATCACTTGTGCTCAACGAAAATTCACCTCTAAATTTAGATTTCCTAGTTTCTATTTGTTGTTTCTAGTTGCTTTTATGTTGATTCTATAACTAATTAGCAAGCTAGTAAGTACCTACTAGGTTGATAATTAGTCTTGAGTTCGTTTATTTTGTGCCTTCGGGTTTTTTTTTTGTGTGCTTTTCTCGTTTTTAAGTCGTAGTATTTTGTTGGTTCAAGTTCGTGCATCACTTATTTTGAGTCGTTTCAAATGAAGATCCATTCCGATTCAAAGCTTCTCACCTCTCAAGTAACTTGCCAAGTATTTCTGATTCTCCAACACTTGTAAAGCCAAGTGTAAGGTGAGGTTGAGTGTGAGTGAAGTGAGGCTTTTGAACTAACTCGTTTGTTCGTTTTGTAGGTTATTTTGCTTGCTGTTTTTCGGCACTTCGTAGGTACATTTTCCATGGAAACCGAAGGTACTACTTCCCAACCTTTGGGAAATGATGTTATGGGAGCTTTGATGGCCCAAATAGAGGCCTTGAGTCAAGAAATGAAGAGCGTAAATGATGCTATAAGGGGTGATATGGATTTAATGAGGGGTGGCATGATTAGAATTAGAGCGAGGATTGATAGACTATGTCCACCAAAATCTCCACAATTCCAAACACCTCAAGTCCAAAGATCCTATACTTCACAAAATCCAATGACTCCTCTCCATGAGTTAGAAACCAAAGAGAGTGAGTCCAAACCTCAAGATGGAAAGAAAATTATTAGTGAGGTACAAGAAGAATGTGAACAAAGAAGGGAAAAGGAAGGGAAAACCATGGGTAGTGAAGTTGGAAGGGAAAAAAAATACTTGATTGTGGATCTTGTCCACCAAGGACCCTTTTTATTCACTAACTCAAATACTAGCATTTTGCCTAGTATTTTATCTTCTCATGTGCAGGTTCAAGACCCTAGAAGTCCCGAGGAAAAGCCCAAGGAAGTTTCCTTCAAGTCCTTGGCCGAAAGTCCCCATTTTGGGATAAGCGAGGAAGAAGTGAATCCAAAGGAAAACCTTGACATATTCCTTGTAATGTAGAGCATGAGGGCTGCCATGATGCGAAACTAAGTGAAGAAAACACTTCTCATAATCTACAAGGTAACAAAGCTATTTTCTACACTCCTAAAAAATTGAATTGTTGTGATGTGGTTTGTAGTAGCCAAAGTGGTATAGTTTCGGATTGGATTAGTCAAGAAGTGTATGAATCTCCCTTTTGTGATACTCTTGGTGTTGATAGGTTGTATAAGGACCAAACTCTTGTTGTGAGTACGCAAGCACTAGTTGATCCTTTAGATGACAAAATCAATTCTTTTCGTAAGAATGATTTGTGTCCATCTAGTGCTAGCACTTATAGCTTGAATACGGTTCCATTATTATGTGACAAGAGTATTCACAAACTACATGACCCTCTTGTAGATGATAGTACCTTGGTTGATGCCTTCACACTTGATTCCTTCCTATACTACCTCTTTGCCTATGATGATAACCATGTTAATTTTGAATT
The DNA here is from genome assembly GCF_002878395.1 of Capsicum annuum. Taxonomy (NCBI): domain Eukaryota; kingdom Viridiplantae; phylum Streptophyta; class Magnoliopsida; order Solanales; family Solanaceae; genus Capsicum; species Capsicum annuum. Next base: position 21,403,715 of record NC_061114.1, read on the forward strand.
GATATTATGTAGAGGTAGTAAGCTTGGTGGCTGTTTTCCTTTCTTGAATGAAGATGATTGTGAGTTTGACGCTCTAGTAAAAGGAATGGCTAACCTCAGCTTAGATTCTTGTATATTTCTTCTATTTGACCCCGGAATACTCTTGAAATGTGAAGTTTATAGTTGCTGGTCGTGCTTACTTACTTTAGATATTGATGCTATTCATGTCTTTGGTATCCTATATGCTAAGCTTTTCATGTCAAATACCAAGGATAAGTGGATGTAAAGTGTGAACCACCTTGGAGTGATGATATAATTGTGGTACTAATGCTAACCCTCCTACCAAGAGGATTGTGTGCTTGTTTTCTTCCCTCTTTGGTTTTGCAAGGTGTGAATTTGAGGACAAATTCCTTTCAAGATGGAGAGGATGATACAAGCATGAAGAGCACAAATAGTACGAGGTATTGTCAAAGGTTCAAGTTGCGGATTGAAGACCCTTTTGAAGCCTTTCAAGCCTTGTTCATGCAAATAGGAGCTTAGCCTTGTGAAGAAGAGCTTTTAATACACTCCAAGGCAACCTTGAATATACTCCAAAGGCGCCTCAACTTAGGGACATTATGGTCTTTTCAAACTCCCTTTCTACACTCCAAAGGAGCATCTTTCATTAAGGGTATTTTGGTCATTTGGCTGTAATAAGTATAAATAGACCCTTTAGCTTGTATTTTCCTTAGACTTTGATGAAATTGGATATTACTCTTAGATTGTAGTTTTAGCTCTCAAACCCAAAATTGGTTCCTTGAATACATTTGAAGTTAGGGTTTCACTTGTATTGTGAAATTTGGCAAGAAAGGTGTGCTTGAGGAAGAGTGTTTCCTTTGGGTCACCTAAGAGAGTGGTTTGATCTTAGTTTGATCTTACATTGGTGATGTGTGTTAGAAGGTTTGATACACCTTCTAGTGCTATTCATTGGTGGAAGTGAGGGTCTCTCTATCAATCTTTAATTTCATGCAATTCTTCTTCTTCTTCTCCTTCTAGTGTGTTGTTTTATCTTTGTGAACTTGCTGATTTTTATTCCTTTAGCGTCCATTTCGTGTTTGATAGTCCTTTAGGCTACCAAGTGTGAACTTGAAGCCTATCTTAATAGGTCTCCCTTCTACGAAGGTGGTGGTGGCATATCCGGATGTTGATCCGGGGGCGTCTGGTTATCGGATTGTTGAAGCTAAGATGAATAGTAGAAAGGTGATTTCCACTAACCGTGGTAAGTGTTCTTCATCTTCACAACCTCCATCTTTAGAAAAGTAGAGGCGGCTTATGAAGGCTAGTTCCCTTGTATCTGCTGTTAATGATGGGTACTGTGTGTGTACTTAAGATGAAATTTCCCTGCCTCTTCATATCAGTGTTGCATCCTCCAATAGGCCCAATGCATTATTTTAACGCATGTGGTCCCACAAAGTGAGGTTTGAGGAGGATAGATTATAGCCAAACCTTACCCCTACCACACAGGTAGAGAGGTTGTTTCCAATAAACCCTCAGCTCAAGAAAAAATAGTCCAATAGCATTTAGAAAAAGAAGTAACGAAAATGAAAGCATAACACAACAAAATATTATAATAATCAAAGTACAAAAAAACACATAATAACAACTAAACGAAGTATAGATACATGCATATTAAGTCCTACTAAAATCAGAAAAAAATATGAAGTTTGAACCCATTACTTTAACACTACAATGATTTCAACACTGAGAATATTAAAAGTTGAACACAAGTTTAAATCCTGGATCCACCTCATCATGAGTAGAATGTTCTAAATACAGAACATTGAACTGAAAAATTACCTGAAAGCAATAGCAACAATATCACTCCCAAATTTCTCAAGAGCCTAATCCATAATCTCCAAAGGAGAAGCATTTTAGCTCCTTTGCCAGTTTCTCCTAATCCTCTGCCTCTGCTTTTTCTTCAACTTCTACACCCCAAATCCAAAAAAAGAAAAAAGATCTTTACACAAATAGCCAAACCGATTTACTGTTTACTTTTTCTCGCCTGCCTTTTGTGACATTAGAAGAAATTGCACCAAGCAAACAACATGATCCAATTTGTGGCATTATAAGAAATGATCTCTTCACAAGTTGAACAAAACCCTCTTATGTAGTATATAACTTAATCATGTATAAAAGAGCAATCTTAGAGCTTTTTGAGCAGATAAGAACAAAAAATGATACTACAAATGTATAAGGCAGGGTTAGTGACAGGAGAAGTCATCACGAGGTAGCCGTAGCCAACAAATATCCAGAGAAACAACTCATGGGTCTCCTTGATTTGGCAATTATATATACACTGAGTGGGGATATTGCAATTTGCAGTCAGTCTTATACACTTAAGAAAAATGAGCACACTACACTTATTTGTATATCATGAAGGCTGATGAAAAGAGAAATTGCTCTACCAAGGCTTTGCATAATCAAGAAGAAACCAATACAAGCCCCTTTATCAAAAAAAAGCAGACTGGTGCATGCACGGGGTTCAGAAAAGGGTCGAACAACAAGGGTCTATTGTACGCAGTCTCACCCTACATTTCTACATTTCTGCAAGAGGCTATTTCAAAAAAGGCTCCTTCATATTGATTCAAACAACTGAGTCCCTAGAAATCAAGGTCTGAACAAAGATGGATATAAAAAGGAAAAAGAAGGGAGAGGACTCTGAGGACAGTAAATTTTACCATCTAACTTCTATACAACCACAAGTCCCTTTTTCTTGATAACTTCTTCTGTCTAGATCAGCTTGCGGAAACTTTTGTACTGCTGAAAAGCTTCTCACCAAGATATGTAAAAACAGTATATGTCTTTCACCTGAGGGCATTCACAAAAGCCAGCAAGGAGTTTACTTCCCTCTTCTCCGACCAGTACTTAATCGGCGAAGAATGCCTAGGGAAGAAGAGTATTGTAGGGAAGCTGCCAAGCTGCAATTCTTCACCATCTGCCCTGAACTTCCCTACCTTCACACCAGAACTTGCCAATTTCTCCGCCAACTCAACATAGGATCTTTCCATTGCCTGTACAGACTCAGAAAAAAGATCATTAAGATAATCCCCAAATACCATCCGGCTGGAAAGTAAAAGGGAATGCAGCAGTTTCAAAACATGGCTACATACGTGAAAAGTCACCAAGTATTCAACAAATATTAAATTCTAAAACCATAATGCCAAAAGTACACTATGCTCAGTGCTAAGAACCTTAAAGGTTGAACTAATCAAATTCAAATCTAGGATCAGCCTCGGTGGAGAAAGAAAAAGTTGTTGATGAGAAGTTAAATTACCTGGCAAAAGCGTCACCAAGGTGCATAGAGAACAAGTCAAGGTTCACTTCAATTTTCCAACTTCAATAGATTCTCAATTCCAGGCCTTGCCAAGCTTACAATGTCCTTGGTATCAAAAATATCATCAACAGCAGTGCTACCATTTGCATTGACTTCGGTATTTCCATTACCGTTCATGCTTTCATCCTTGATGTTGCCCTTATGTAAGCCACACTCCTTGGCCTTGGAATTATCCCACCACCACCTTGCTTCTCGATCATGTTGGCCAGGTAGTACAGCCCGCATGCAAGGTTCGCATGCGATAGAAACGTAACCTTGTGCATGCAATGATTAAACTGTAACATTCATGGCTAGCAAGAAATTCCAAATATCCTTGCCGTCCACATTAGCAACCGGATTCCATTTCACCAAACTGCCGGTTCCACATCCAATCCCTCGAACGAAGGGTCTACCAGAACAATGGGAATTTCAGATCGAGTACCAGGGGACTGATCTTTACGTTGCCCTGTTATCCAGGAACGTAAGGCTTTGAGGGCTTCCTCAAGGGCCTAACGTTCGTTATGCAGCAGCACTCTTGGTGGCCATCTTCATAGACAGAGAAGAGGACCTTGTTCCTCACCAAAGCCTGAATTTCAAAAGCATCGGGAAACATATATTCGATACGAATCCCATAGTGCTTCTCCACTGCATCAAATAATTGGCAAGTTTCTGGATTAAACCTTCCAGTATCAAGGCTGAATACTCTAAATGGATGACTAGTTAAACGAGTGTACTCTATCAAAGCAACATCTTCAGCACCAGTGCGAAATAAGGATATCATTTAAGAGCTGTCCATATCGAGATAACCAGTCTGGAAAGTTATTTGAGAGACATCTTAAAGGAAATCAACATTTCTGATAAACAAGTAGAACAGCACATGTACCAATCCTAAATGACCAAAAACCGAAATAGCATCATGACCTCTAAAATCCTCAACGCATTAACTGGTGATTCATTTGGTAAAATTAATAAATTGCAATGCAACACGAGTTCTCTTTAGTGAGAAGCGTATCAATGACACTAGCTTGAAATGTTCATTTACATTTAGGAGATATGATACTCCGCCTCGAGTAGTTCCTATGAAACAACAATTAGGCCAGTTTTTATTAAGTAAAAACCAACATGATAAAACTTGTTCATAGTACAATGCTTAAATTCAGTCACTTCAAGCATGCATCATAGCTTGTTTAATGAGAATGCGTAAATTGCAATGCAACAAGAGTAGTACAATGCTTAAATTGCAATGCAACAAGAGTTCTCTTTAGTGAGAAACATATCAATGAAACTAGCTGGCAATGTTCATATACATTTAGGAGATATGATACCCTACCTCGAGTAGTTCCTATGAAACAAAAATTAGGCAAGTTTTTATTAAGTAAGAAACAACATGATAAAATGTATTCATGGTACAATGCTTAAATTCAGTCACTTCAAGCGTGCAACACAGCCGAAGATAATCCTAAAGCAATCTAATTCATCAATAAAAGAGCATAGAACATACAAATCTTATAGCAACCAAAATCAGCAACTAAGATATTATTGAGTCGATATTTAAAACCAGGCCATTTTTCTTCATCAAAATCTTGAAGTTTGGAGTTTCCAAATTATTATTTTCAGTCTCGATACCAAACTTCTACTGCTCACTCTGCAACTCATACTTCTATGGGATTTCCTCATTCCTCATTTCCAATTATAAGTAACTACTGCTTCTCTTTTATATTTATTTCCTAAATTAAAGTTGTGTTTAAACAATCAATTGGAGGCTAAAATTAATTTGGATATAAAATACTACAAGCATCTTCAGCGTAACAAATTAACTCAATAAACTGAATAACCAGGAGAGGGACAATGTAAATAGAAGAAAGGACAGCCCAGAGCACTAAGTTCCGGCTATGTGTAGGGTCTGGGGAAGGACCAGACCACATGTGTATATTGTACATAGTCTTACCCTGCATTTCTTCAAGAACTCGTGACCTCCTTATCGCATGGAAGCAACTTTACCAGTTATGCCATGGTTCTGCATCACTACAAATATAGAATAATGGGCAGCCAGGTGCACTAAGCCCCAGCTATGTGTGGGGTCCAAGGAAGGTCCGAACCACAAGAGTCTATTGTACGCAACCTTGCCCTGCATTTTTGCAAGAGGCAGTTTTAACAACTCAAGAGCCTTATCCATAATCTCCAAAGGAGAAGCATTTGTAAGCTCCTTTGCCAGTTTCTCATAATCATCTGTGCCTCTGCTTTCTGTTCCACCTCTAACCACCCAAAAAAGATTTACAGAACTCCAGTCATTTCCATTACAAATTTAGCACTAAATCATTTTTTTAAAAAAAAAAAAAAGTTTTTAAAATCTGCTCCCTCCGTTTCAATTTATTTGTCTTACTTCACTTTTTAGTCCTTTCAACAAAAATGTCTCTTCCCTTTTTTTGGAAACTCTTTAATTTCAATTTTACACATGCATGTTTAAGACGACATTTTGGTACAGTTTACATGTCTTAGTTTAAGCACAATATTCAAAAGTCTCTTTAATTTATTAAAGTCCACATCAAGTCAAAACCAGTAAAACAAATTGCACTTGAGTGCTTAATTAACTCACCTGTAGCAACAATATTTGCTGCTAATGGAACTAATGGCTTCATATTTAAATGCCTCCGAGTAAAATTCACTGCTTTCACTGGAATTTGAGGCCTATCCATTGGTTGAAAAACTACCAATTTGTGACACTGTCGAATAAAAAAACAGCAAATGAGACACACACAAAAAGAAATGATAAAATTTACTGATCTTCATCACATTTACGGAGAATCTTAGTAGCCCAGTTAGTTGACTACCTACCTGAACTTTACCCTATTGCTGGTGAGGGTTCGGTTCGCTACCTTGTAATCTCCTCCTCCGTTTTTGCATTCTCTAACCCACATTTTTAAAAACAAAACCATACTTTTAAGTGCAAAGATTGAAACTTTGAGAACAAACACAAAAAAAATGAAAAAAAAAAAAAAAAAACATAAAATAGTACAAGCATCTTCAGCATAACAAATTAACTCAATAAGATGAATTACCAGGAGAAGGACAATGTAAATACAGAAGAAAAGGACAGCTTGTGTGGGGTCTGGGGAAGGGTCAAACCACGTGTATATCGTACACAGTCTTACCTTACATTTCAACAAAAACTCGTGACCTCTTTATCGCATGACAACAACTTTATCAGTTATATCATGGCTCTGCATCACTACAAAAACAGAATAACGGGCAGTCAGGTGCACTAAGCCCCAGCTATGTGCAAAGGTTCACGAAAGATACGAACCACAAAAGTTTATTTTACGTAATTTTACCCTGCATTTCTGTAAGAGGTTATTTTAACAACTTCATTTCCTTTACAAAGTAAGCAGTAAATCACACAAATTCAAACAAAATTACTCAAATCTACTCCCTCCGTTTAATTTGGTCTTATTTTTCTTTTTGATACAACAGCAACATACACACACTGAAATTTTATAAGTGCGGTTTAGAGAGGATAGATTAGACGCAAATCATACCACTTAGATTAGACGCAAATCATACCACTATCTCAGGTATGTAGAGCGTTTGTCTCCGAAAGATCCTCGGCAAAAAGAATGTATGTTCCTTTTATTTTATAATTCATTAATTTCAACATTCACCTGATATGTTTAACGCTACATCTTCACGTTTAAATATATATATTTTACGTATCTTTGTTTAAAATAATAAGATTCAAAAGTCAATTTTTTTAATTAAACTCCATGCAAGTCAAAATCAAATAAATATATTGAAACAAAATGAGTAATTAACTCACCAGGGGCAAAAAGAAAGAATGATAAAATTCATGGAACTTAGTAATTCAGTTGATTGACTGCTTAAATTTTATCGTGGTGTTGACGAATTTTCTATTCTCCACCTTGTAATTTCATCCACTTTTCCTAACCCCCAACTTTTAATTAAAAAAATATCATACTTTTAGTTTTAGGTGCAAACATTGAAACTTTAAGAACAAAAATAAAAAAGAATGGGGAAAACAATACAATATAAAATTCACGAATGAAATATATCATGGATCTCAACCATACTCATTCTTGACTTGCTTCATGAATAGCTGTTATCTCACTATGGTTCGATAAAGTGGCTAGATAGACTGCTTTGTATATTTTCAAGATATGGCAGTATCCCACATGTGAACACATTATATGTTTGAGACCGAGATTTATACGGGTTAGATGAGTACCCTTTATCAGCATGACCAGTAATATCGAGACTACAATCTTTAGAAAATTATTAAAACACATGTATCTTATCCCATTTCGATATCTTGTAGTAGGAGTAGAAATATATCTTGCTAACAAATTGAGCGAAAGACTTTATTGGGTCTTGTAGTATTTTACAAAATACATGGGTGCACCAATTGTACTAAGATATGGTACTTCATAGCCAATTCAAATTGGTATATTTCTCATTTCAGCAAATAATTTTATTGCTTTTTAAAACTCTCCAAGAGTTTCAATAATTTTCAAGCTATAAGCTTATACAATATAAGGATTATCAATAAGTTTCCCAGAAACTTTTATATTTTGAATCCTTAAAGAAGTTTTCATATAAATTTTGTCAAGTGACAATATTCAACATTTCATGTGTGACATCTTAGCTTCAAGTGTCTGGACGGCAAATCAAATAAGCTTTACGCTTATCAAGATGCATCCTTTCATGTCACTTGATAAATGTTTCTACGTCAGCATGCTTAAATTAACATAGAATGCAGATCTTCATAATCTTTCACAATATTGTGCCAATATTGTATCAAAGATATTGATGATATATCATTTTGTATCAGTTCACAATGTGACATAACATTTTGAGATCTCATCACTTCATTATTTTCAGGTACCTGAACCTCTCATAAGGTTTCATGAAGTGTTATGTCATAGACTCTTCAAGCGCATATTACCTTCTTATCATGATTATTTGCTCCTTATTCTATACAAGTACTATTTCATTTGGAACCGATTGGTCTATCACGCTTCACGCATGCATAGACTTTGTCCTTTAGAGACATAAAATAGGAGTACTTGCGGCTTAAATATGAGATGCGTTCGGCATTTGACTTGAATTATCTTTTGAATAAGAATCTGATGATAATTCCTAACATACTTCATAGCTGCTTATAATCACCCCCTTATGTTAGGAAAGCTAACATACATCCTCCATCTTCTTTGATGGATTCATCTTTGTGCATCATGGTATATTCATTAATCGTATACCGCACATCAAAACTATTAGATGGAATAGTTGGTTCATGACCTTGAACCAATTGAGGGAAAGAAATAATCATAATGTATTGGTCTAATGCATACAAGTGTTATTGTATGCAACATATCATATTTCAGAATAGCACATGAAGCTTTGTTCTCATTAGCGATAGTTTAGCTATTTATCGAAGGCATTCAATACCAAATCATCATCATCAAGATAAATTTCTTGATTGCACAATTTGAAAATTATGTTCTTAGCTCAATTTTGTTGAGCAAGCAACTTTATGAATGTCAAACTGCAGGTTGACAGTGAATGTACATGTGATCATCTTATTAATGCATCATTTTAACATATCACATGATAGATGAACGTGCCCTTATTCACCTTTTAAATTTTTTAGATTTGAAGGGATCCAATCCCAATATTAGTTGGTTGGTCCAACCAACTTATCATGAGAACAAACGACATAAACAATTCTTGAAGAATCTTCTAGTTCTTCAATACATGCACATCTTCGAAATGTCACAATCGTTCATATCAATTTATGAACTTTTATTCTAGTAAACTTCAAGTTTACCATGACATGTATTTTTTTTAGTAAATTTCAGATTTACTATTACATGAATAAATTTCAAATTTACTACTTCAAAAGTACATTTCAAAATTATTCAACCTCTTCGGAGGTGAGTTGTGATACAATCACAATCAAGTGCACGTTTGAATTAATAAGCTTCTCATTCCCCAGGAATGGAATATAATCGTGCCTTAAGCCTATCAAATTATGATAGCTTATAACCTCTTTCAAGATTTTGCTACTTAAGAAGCAAATCGAGGCATACATATGATGTAGAGAATTTTTCTCCAGAATATCTTATAATCATATAATCGTGTGAAAATATCATCACTTTTGATGATCATTATTATATTTGTGCATTCAATCACTTGTCTTCTTTCAGACATATAATGCACTGCTACCACATACATCTCAAGAATGAAGTAAGTTTTCATTTTTCAGACTTTCATATATTGCTACCACATTCACTTCATGGAATGGAGCATATTCAATGGGTTAAATTTCATTACTTTTCACCCAATGCCCATTATTTTGCCTTAGTCATCACAATATCATCAATATGGTGTATTGAGATTCAAACTCAATATTTTATCCATATAAAATGTCTTAGGCATAAATCGATGGGACTTGAACCCAACATATTATCATCATTTTTGATAATATTATTCTCGAGGAATAAATTTAAAATATAAATAGTTTCAAATCAATTATTTTTCCTCAAATCCAATAATAATTATATTAGTAGTAGCAAAAGAAAGATAACATATAGAATTACTAACCTTGAAATCCTTCATATTTATAATCTCACCTTGTTTGGTAGAGTCTCGTGCTAATAACATGTTATAAAATAATAAAGAACAAAGAAGAAGAGTAGAGAGAGAATAGAGAGTAATTCTTATTTCTTTTGAGGGATGAGAGATCATCAGATTGTAAATACAATGAACAAAAACCCTTTATTTATAAGGAAAATTTACTCCTAGTCTGAGTAAAAGATGGATGCTTCAAATCCTAATAGATATCAAAGTAGATCTTGATAGATCTTGATAGACATTCACTATAATGTAAATACACTTATAACACTTGATACATTATTTATTAAACTTATTTGTTGAATTCAAAAGTATAAGGTTATAATTAAGTGTTAAATCTGAATGTATAGATTAACCTCAAAATAAATCTACCTTATATTTTATTGTTGTGCGTTTGTTTGTTGTAAGTAATTTCACTATTTTCTTAATTTTGTTAAAAACATTATGCCTTGATGTTTCAAACATCATGAGGTTCTTTGCATGAAAGTTCAAAAATATATAAATATTCGATGAGATGTTTCAAAATGCCATATCAAATTATATTTGAAGTTTTTTAATTTTGTCCTTTTGTGCCTCATTATATTGGATTAGTAAAAATTTAATTGTAAAAGGTACTAAATTTATTATAGAAGGTTTGTTAGATAGTTAAGCTAGCATTATCTCGCTTATTCTCATTATTATTAACTTCAGTACTCACATCGTTAATAATTATGTGATAACTACTAAGATTTTTATATTCAAACGATTCTATAAAATTGAACTCATTAAAGTGAAATATATGCGCATGGCATGTGTGTCTGTATATATATATAAATCTATTAAAAGTGTGAAGTGCTTTAAATATGTAATCTATTAAAAGTGTGAAGCGCTTTAAAAATATTGTTTGAACTTTTTGTCCTTCATTAAAAAGTTTTGCAATAGACAAAATCGTCTTTTTATTATTTTTCGCTAATTATTAATTAATTATTTTATGATATTTAAAATTAAGGTATCCTAAAACAATATGATAAGAGAAACATATATGGTGAGAAATATTAAAAGAATTAATAATTAAGGAATCCAAAAATATATGGTAAAAAAATAATATATTTAGGAATGAATCAAGGACGTACTACTAAATTAGAATCCATGTTCTGTATTAAAATAAAACTACTACAAGTATATCTAAAAATATAATCTGATGACTTTATTTGCTTGAAAAGATACATTTTTATGAAAATAAATTATTCATTGAATCCAATAATATATTGTAAAAAATAATTATCTATCTATAATCTAAATCTATAATCTATAATCTATATTTATAATCCATAATCTATAATCTATATCTATATCTATAAAATATTAAAAGTGTGAACACCCTTAGAAAAGTGATTTGAACTTTTTGCTCTATAATATATTAAAAGTATGAAGACCCTTAGAAAAGTGATTTGAACTTTTTGCCCTTCATTAAAAGATTACATAATAAACAAAATCGTCTTTTCACCATTTTTATTCAATTATTATATCATTATTTTTATAATATTAAATATTAATTATAATAAATATATTAAAAATTAAATAAAGAAGGTTTTCTTATTATGGTTAAATTCCTAACTTTATGGAGTTTTTATTTTAGGTAAAAGTTAGTTTCTATTAGTTTTAGTACTCTTTATATATACAAAGAGAAAGCACCAACATCGCGAAAATAGAAAAAAAAAAAAAGTATAAACACTTTTCCAATTAAATTTTCCCACGAAAAAAGGAAAAAAATGGCAGGAATTCTTTTTCATATAAAATACACTAGAAAGTTGGCTAAAAAAATTAAAATTGGCAAAACAAAAAAATAGCATAAACCCTTTAATACGTCCAATAAATTAAATATTGGCAAAAATATGAAAAGAACTATTTATTAGGGTTTTCTTACCCCTTTTTAATGTAACTGTTAATTTATGCTCCTATATTTTTTTTTTCCCTTTTCACGATTTTAACTTGGATTTTCTGATCTTGCGCCTTCTTCTTTCTGGTATATAGTTCTGTCTTATGAATTTCTATGTTTTGAGAACTTTTATTCATTGGAAGATAGCTCTTTTAGGTTTTGGGAAGTCAACTCTTCGAAGTATGTACCCCTTACACTTTTTTTCTTTCTTTTCTCTTTTCACGCTTTTAACTTGGTATTTGTCTGATCTTAGTGTCTTTTCCTGATATCTATTTTTACGTTGTAGTTTGTTAGGTTTTGAACTATGTAATGTGTTGGAAGCCAACTCTTCTAGGTTTTGGAAGCCAACTCTTCGAATTATGTACTCCATTGGTAAGTTATATAACTTTCACACATTTATGTTCCTCTTCCTTCATTCAACTACTTTTTGCTTGCCATTTTTTCTAATGGGACTTCTGTAGCGTGATTCTGAATTAGTCACACTCTAATGTCGGTATTGAAAAGAAAAAAATTAAATTAATGATCTCAACTTTGTGAGCCACACGATAATCGAAGATGATTCCATCTTTAGGAATGTATTTTCTTAATTTTTATTTATTTATTTAAGAAATTCAGGAATGTATATGATATTTATTCATTTAAATAAACTGAACACTTTTTGGTTATCTTGATCTTAGCTTTATTGAAACAATTTGGTACTGAATACATTAATTTATCTTGTATGGTGCAAGTCATGAAATCATGTTATAATGGAATATGTTGAAGATTGGATGCACCATCAATTAAAGCATATCAGTCATCTTCTGCATGGTGCAATCCATAACAATGGCTATCGACAACTTCTCAGGGTAAAGTATAGAGAAATTGGATTAATTTATAGTGCTCTCTGGAAGTCATAAATAAATTTCTGGGACAGGCTTTGTACCATTCGTTGAAGTAAGCATCTTTATTAAAAGTTTGTGTTTGTAAATACACAGCAATACAACTCAAGTAATCTATTAAAAGTGGGAAACACCATTACACCAAAGTGTAAAGTTGGATTACCAAAACAATTGTTATAAGAAACTTTTTTCGAGAATGTAGGATAATTTCATACCTATATCCATAAAGTAAATGGTAAAGCTTCTACGAAAGTTTCCCCCTCGTGTAGTCATCTACCTTCAAAGCCTCCTCCATTGCTTTGCTTTTGACGGGAAGCTTTCAATTTATTTCATATACTGTATTACTTTCTTTTCAAAGATTTGCTAGCACGCAATTTGTTAAGTCAGCCATATTGTTTTCTTTTTTATATGTGAAGGTAGAGATTAGAAGAGGGAATTAAGAGTAACGAGGCCATTAATAAAGAGACAATTCTATATATAGTAGAAGTGTTAGGTATTAGCAGTGAGCTAAATGGTATAATTTTTATCACTTATTAAACTCTGAATGGTGGGTTAGCTTTACGTTAAATGATCTAGAATAAAGATTAGGGTTTAGGTTTTTAGGGTAAAAGCTATCTATATCTATAATCGATATATCTATATAATCTATATATCTATATAATATATTAAAAGTGTGAAGATCCTTAAAAAACGATTTGAACTTTTTGCCCTTCATTAAAAATTTTCGCAATAGACAAAATAATCTTTTTACTCATTTTCTTAAATTATTAAATAATTATTTTTAATATTTATAATTAAGGAATCCTAAAGTATATGGTTAAAAAAAATATATAGAAACAAAGTTATAACTAAGGAGTCCTAAAATACAAAAATATATATGGTTAGAACTAGGATTCTTTAAATCCTAAAAATAAATTATTTCACGTGAAAATTTTTCTACGTACTTTTCTCAAGTTTGTCTCCTATTTGGTTTATGTGACCAATTTTCCATAAGAATTATGGTTAAAGTATGACAATTACATATAAATATGAAAACTATTAATTAGATATTATAAAATGTAACAATAACAAATAATTTAATACGAAAAAACTAATAGTGCCAATTATTTTATTATTAGTTATATGGTTAAAGTGCAAGAATATTTAATTAATATGAAAAAATAATAATTACATGTCTATTTTTAATATTAGAAGAATAATTAATTTTGTTTAAATTCCAAAATCCTTTTCAAGATAGAATTCTTTAGGTTTAGGATTTGTTATAAAATTTGTTTGTCATTTATTCTTTCGAAGGAGGACATGAATGCCCTAATTTATCATCATCAGCTTAGAGCAGGTTAAGTTTTTCTCTTTACTTTATTTGAAAAAAAATTTAATATTAAATTTTAATTTCGCATAATAATTTTTAGTTTTGATCTTTATTATAATTGTTTTTCATATTTTTAGTTTTGAAAGAAATAAGTTATTGTTGTTTTCCTTCTGCGGTTTTTATCTTTATTTTGATTCTTTTCATACTATTAATTTTGAATGATCTAAATTATTGTAGCTTTTATTCTATTGTTGTGCTTATCAACTGGAAACTAAGCTTGAAATTTAATTACAAATTGACAAACTTTTGGGCAATCTTGGAGGCTTGTTTTCTTAGACTTAGAAGCCTAAGAAGACACCCACAATCATTGGGGTAGTAATTACTAAAGGTAACTCATCAGATTTTGTTCTTGTCCATTAAATATTTATTGATTTTGTGAGAAGGTAAATAATTAAACTAATGTTTTTCTTTGTTGAATTTAAGCTAATTGATCAGCAAATCAACTACTCAGAAAACTAAAAATCTAAAACTGATTTAGTAATAATATGATTGATTAATATTAAAGTGGAGTAGCTTAACAACAGGATAACTACATGACAATGATTAGTAATTACTGTGTTTGATTGCGTGAATCTTGATAAAAAGAACTAATTTATTTATTTGGTGAAAAAAACTAATTTTTTATTTTAAAGAAACAATAAATGGAAACACAACATGCAATAACATATTTGAGATATGATAATTTTCTTATATTATTTAATTAGATACAATATTGATTTTAATATAAATTGCTATGTTTTAATAAATTTTCTATAATACTTAAGAAAAATGCTCTATTTCCACCTTGAACTATATGTGAAAAAGCTGAGACACATCCGAACGTTAGGAGGGTCCTATTACCCCCGGACTAAGGTTGTGAAAAATATGATTTTAATTAGTCCAGGGGGTAATAGGAGCCTCCTAAAGTTTGAGTGTGTGTCAGCCTTTTTCGCGTATAGTTTAAGATGAAAATAGAGCATTTTCTCTAAAACTTACTTAATTAAGAAAAGACACACGTGCAAAGCACGTACACTAAGGTAGTAGTATATATTAAATGTGATTACAATTCCAATTTTCATTCTCATGTCCAATGAATAACATTAATATGGATAATAGGTAAAATAGTAAAATTCATCATTTTATTTATCATGAGATTCTTTGTTAAATGACATTTTCAAGTCTACTTTTTAACTAAATAGACTACAATTTTTTACAGAAATGACCCACTTTTAAAAATTTAAATTTATTTGTGATTTAAAAATTTATTTACAAGTTTTAAAAGTTACAAATTAGTCCACAAATCACCAACTTACAGAATTTAAACAAAACCCTTCCCACCAAAATCTTTTACACGCTTACAAATCAGTTCAAAACTTAATTTGCCATGGACAGATTGATTATCGATCCGATTGATATATGGACAGATCGATTATCGATCCGAATGATATATGGACAGGTCGATTATCGATCCGAATGATATATGACTATCGATCCGATCGATATATAGACAAATCGATTATTGATCCGATCGATTACATATATATAAACAAACCTTTTTCTTTATAAAAAAATGATACTAAAATTAAAGGAGAGTAGAAACTTACAAATTTGAGAGAAGACAAAATATTTTGAAATAAAATACTAGCTTCAAAAAGGAGAAGGTTGAAAAAACAATGAGCTTTTAGTAAGAATAAAGGTGAAAAAGTTAGAGAGAGGGAAAAAAGTAATTTGAAATTGTAAAAATGAGTTAGGGCTTTATGTTTTAAGTACATTTGTAATTTGTAATAGCTCTTGTAGTTTTTAATATGTCGTCATAGTCCAATTTTTCTTATATTTTAAATTTTATTTTAAAATGAGAAAATAAAAGTAGGTCATTTATATTTTTAATTTTGTTTTAAAATGAGAAAATAAAAGTAGGTCATTTTGCTAATTAAAAACTTGAAGAGGGCTATTAGCCAAATTTTCTTATTTATTATTTCTTAATCATCGTGCAAAATAAAATATACTCAATTAAAATAGAATGGATGGAGTATTAAAGCTACTACTGTGCCCGGGTTCGGACAAGAATGAGACCACAAGAGACTACAAGAGTTATTGCGCATCATGAGTTGTTTCAACGGTATTATTTGTGATCTCTTAATGAGTTGTTTCAATGATTTTATGTGTGATCTCCTAGTCACATGGCTTAATAAAATTCTTTTGTCAATTTATATGATCAAATCAAATATTTTGCCCAATAATAGGGATCATTTGCGTTGTTGTCCTATTTTTTTTTTATCATTTTTAATTTATCTTATTCATAATAAATATTATTTTTGTAGGATATAAATTTATGCTTTTATATTATAAAATATTTACCTGTTTTACTCTAACATGACTTCAATTTTTTAACAACATACTCAGTATATATCCATATAGTGGAGTTTAGGAAGGGAAAAATCTACACAGTTCATACCACTAACTCAGACATAAAATAGCAAAGTTGTTTCTGATGACTTTAATTTTTTAAATATTAATATTTTACTAAGCATGAATTTAATTGTTAAAAAATAAAAATTAAATACCATTTTATTTGTGAGACATAGAAAATTTATTAGACTTGATACATAGTACATACTACTTTGTTCTCAACTTAGATAGAAATTTCTTCGAACGTCCTTATATTTCAGGCAGATTTTTAAACACTAGATAAGAATTGTGATTTTTAAAATCAAGAATGAAAATAGTTTTCACCCTTATAATGAAGTAGTAAGAGGGTGGGTTGAATTACTCTTTTTGGAACTGGCAGTCGATTTGCTTGGACAGATAATCGACATTGAGATAGTAGAGTAAAGTACAGACAATAAAAATGCTGAAATGAATGACAACAGATTTTTATATTGGTTTGGACCTCTAATAGGTCTTACTCCAGTCCCCTTATATTACAAAAGATTCTACTAGTTCTTTTTAAATCAAATCAAAGTACAAGTATTGAGTCAAGATTTTTTTCTATGATTCATACTCTCTTTCTTTCTCACTTTGATATAAGGTCTTATCATCTATGTGCCAAGAGATTTTCTAATCTTTCTTCTAATAGAGATTTAGTAAAAAAGCTAATTGAAAATCAGGACTAACAAAGGACAATTCAATATCACCCTTTAACACATGGTCTCTAATAAAATGATGCTTAATATCAATGTGATTTTCTCTAGAATGATGCACATGATTTTAGATAAGCATATAGAACTAGAATTATCACAAAATATTTTCACAAGTTTGAAGAATAAATCATGATCTCTGATTTAATGAGACGTCCAAAGAATTTGAGCACAACACAAATCTATTTCAATATATTCAGATTCAGTAGTAAATAGAGAAATACAATTTTATTTCTTGTTGTTCCATAAGACGAGATTTTTTCTTGAATTGACAATTATCACTGGTGTTTTTTTCATTTACTTTGTCACCTGTATAATTTGCATCTGAAAAGTCTTTTAGATTAATTTTATTAGACTTAATATACCATAATTCATACGAACTTGTGTCAATAAGATATCTAATAATATGCTTTACAATAGTCAGATGAGCTTGTTTAAGAGCTGACTGAAACCTGAGGCATTTGTATAATAGTATGCTTGGTCAATTAGCTGTAAGATATAAGAGTGAACTAATGTTACCTAGATAGTTGATTTCATCAACATTATTACTGTCATTGCTTAATTCAAGAATACATGTAGAGCTCATAGGAATACTGGATGATTTAGAATTTTTCATCACCAAATTTTTTAATGAGTTTTTTGGTATACTTACCTTGGAAAATGAAAGTGCCTTCAGCTGACTGATGGATTTGTAATCCTAGAAAGAATGGTAATTCTCCCATCATGCTCATTTCAAATTCAATTTGCATTAACTCAGAAAATTCCTTGCACAAGACAACGTTAGAACTTTCAAAGATAATATCATCAACAAAAATTTGAATTATTAAATTTCTAGAGGAAGTTTTTTGATAAAAGAGTTGTATCAATTTTTCTCTAAAAAAATTATGATTAATTAAAAAATTATTCAGTCTATCATACCAAGCTCGAGGAACTTATTGTAAACCACAGAGAGCTTTTGAGAGTTTAAACACATGATATGAAAATTTTGAATTTTCAAATCTGGGATAGTTTTACAAAAACTTGATCATCAAAAAATTCATATAGAAAAACACTTTTCACATCCATTTAAAATAATTTGAAGCCTTTATACGAAGCATAAGAAATTAAATTCAAATATATTATAACCTTGTAACAGATGCAAGAGTTTCATCATAATCGACTCTCTCTTGTTGTGAGTAGCCTTAAGTGACTAGACGAGTTTTATTTTTGCACAACTTTACCCGATTCATCTGTTTTGTCTCTAAAAATTCATTTGGTTCCATTGACTAAAGCATTCTCTGATTTTGGAATAAAAGTCGACTCATTATTTTTGTCAAATTGTTCAAGTTCTTCTTTCATTGCTTTGTCCAGCTTTCATCTTCTAATGCTTCATTGACTTTATTTGATTCAAGTTGAGATATGAGGGTTATATTTGCATTTCTTTTACTGAAGGGCCTTGTTTTTATTCCCTCTCTTGGATCACCAATGATAAACTTCTTTGGATAATTAGGTATATTTCTTCACTCATTTAGAATTGTTTCAAGTACAAATTTATCATTCGAGACAATAGTTAGCTGATCAGTGTCAGTATTAATTGACTTTGAGGTAGAGTCGGCTTCAGTGGATGAGGATTTATTTTTTTGACCTGTTCAATTTCATCATCTACAGAACTAACATGCTTCACAATTAGTTAATTTCATCAAAAACAACATGCCCAGATTCTTTAATACAAAGAGTATGTTTATTGAAAATTCTGTAAGATCTACTATAATTGGTGTATTCCATAAAAATACCTTCATCACTTAAGGGATATAACTTATCAATGTTGCCCTTGCCATTTTTATGAACAAAATATTTGAAGCCAAATGCATGAAAGTACCCAGTGTTAGGTTTTTTGTTGTTTCGAAACTTGTTAGGAGTTTTCTTCAGAATTGATCTAATGAGACACTTGTTCAAAATACGACATGCAATACTGATAGCTTCTGTCAAGAATTTATATAGTAGAGAGTGTTTATAGATCATGGTTCGAGTTATATCTTGAAGAGTTCTATTTTTCATTCAACCACACTATTTTGTTAAGGGGATTTTAGAGCAGAGAAGTTATGAGTGTAACCTTGATTGTTACAAAAGATCTCAAAATCCTTATTCTCAAATTCTTCTCCATGATCACTTCTAATGGCAGAAATATAGTAGCCTTTGTCTTTTTGTTTTCACAGAATACTTTAAATTTTTTTAAAGTATCATCTTTGTTATAAAGAAATATGATCCATGTAAATCTAGAATAATTATCAAGAATCACAAAAGCATATCTTTTACCATCAATGCTAGTAATTTTAGTTGGACCAAATAAATCCATATGAAGTAGCTGCAATCGTTTAGTTGTAGAGATAACATATCTGACAGAAAAAGAATTTCTAGTTTGCTTATCAAGTTGACAAGCATCATAGATGTGAGTCTTTTTGAAATCAAGATTTGGGAGATCAGTCACTAGTTGATGTTTGGCTAGCTTTTCAATTTGTCTCATACTTCCATGATTAAGATTTATATGCCAAATCTAAAGATCTTTAGAGATGGAGGCAAGACATAAAAGTCTTTCTGTCTTTTTTTGTGAAATCTAGAATATACACATTTCTTGTCTATTTCCAGTAAGAATTTACTTTCCATATCTTTCAATTATACACCCATCATTTTTAATCTTACCTCCAGACCAGCATTACACAGTTGACTAATGCTCATCAGATTGTACTTCAAGTTTCTAATCAAATAAACATTAGTAATATTGCATGAATTATTGAAGGATATAGTACCAATAACTATTACTTTGCATTTGGAGTTATCTCCAAAGATAATGTCCCCTTCATAAAAATCTGTTATTGTTTCAAACAAACTTTTATTTTTAGTCGTGTGATTTGAATATCCACTATCAAGATACCATTTTATTTTACATTTTGAGTGAAGTTCTTGCAAATTAATGCATTATTTATTTCTAGGTACCCAAGTATTCTTGGATCCCTTATGGTTAGTCCTTGAGTTTGTTGACTCGATTTTGGGTCTCCAAATTATTTGTCAAGATTTCTAGAGCAAAACTTGCAAATATTTATGACCAGGCTCGCCACAATGATAACAAAAAGTAGACTATTGTTCAATAGTTGTATAATACGTATCATGACTATGATTGGTTCCTTTTGTCGACTTTCTGAAGTTAGGTGACCTTTGAGATCTATCACGGGTATAATATTTGTTATGATAAGTTTATGAATGTGATTGCTTTCTTTGGTTGACTTACTAGAGTTAGTTGACCGTTGAGATCCTTCACAACTATAATATCTATTATCATACATAGCACTGTCAGATTTATCAGTTGACTTAGTTGTATTAGTCGACTAATTTAATTTGGTAATACTGTGACTAGAAGATTTTTCAAAGTTGTTATGCTGACTTTTAATTCATCAACTTCTTTTTGCAATTTTTTTCCAATTTCACAAACTTTAAATTTAAGCTTCCGTCCTTTTTTTCTCTTAATAAAATCTTTTTTTTTGTCATGAGCTTTATTTAGGTCAGCTATGGCAAGGTCAAACAGAATTTGCAATTTAGAGCATTCATTACAGGAGTTTGTCTATACCTGGTTAAATTCTCTAATTTTCATGAAGCGGTAGTATACAATGTTTTCATTTTCATGGTCTGATTGTTCTTCATCACTCCCACAGCTGAAAGTATTTGACTTTCTTTGGGGGAGAGGGGGGTTCCTCCTCTATCTTATGGATAATCATAGATAATATGACCATATCTACCACAACTATAGTATTTACCTCCATTCATATTAAAGTCAACATTTTGTTTTTCCTTTGACTAGTTTGGTTTTTCCCTTCTTTGATTTTTGAATTTTTTGTAATTTTCAAAAATTGTCTTTATGATGAGAGCAAGTTCATCTGCATCCAAGACATCATCTTCTTCTTCATTTGTAGTTTTGAAGGCCACGGTTCTCTTCTTTTCATCTTACAATTGATCCTTCTTGTTTAGATAAGTTTTTCAAAGGCAATGAGATCTCCTCTGACTTCATCATGGGTTATTTTATTTAAGCTCACACTTTCAAGAGCCATAATCTTATAAATTCATTGAGGAGATAAGCATCTAAGAATACTGGTGATTTGATCTGCTATAGGATATGTTTTTCCTACAGCTTTGAGTTCTCCAAGTTTTTGTCAAACTTGGTAAATGTTTCTTCAATGGACTCCCAATTTTTCATCTTGAAAATTTCATAGTTGTAGACCAATAAACTTATAAAAGTTTGCTTGACCTTCTCAGTTCCTTCATAGGTCACTTCTAATTTATCAAACATTTCCTTATGTCACGCCCCAAATCCTATTAAGGCGGACTGGCACCCGTTGCCGGTAAGGCTCGGGAGAACCAACCTGTAGCGATACATTACCTATGAACATTATAAGTTACTTTCATACTAAACATGCCCTCAAAAGATAAATAGGACTAGCAAGCCAAAAGATATTATATGACTAGGCCGTTGGAGCCACAATGTCTACGGTACGATACATGACCATACTATACTTTACGTAGTCTACAAAGCCTCTAGACAAGAAACGTTATCTTATAAGGGTCGGGACAGGCCCCGCCTCATGATAAGATACTATACAATGCAAAAAGATATGATAAGACTCAAAGCCCCGAAGCAACCTGGAGCTCAGTGACTGCGGTTGATATCCTGTACTCTTACTAGGGAGGTTTATTAGCTTCTGTACCTGCAGCATGGAATGCAGGTCCCCCAAGAGGGACGTCAGTACGAAATAATGTACTGAATATGTAAGGCAACATGTACTATATATGAGATAAAAACTCAAATGAAACCATGTACTGTTGTAGGGTAAAAGACCACCTTTATGAATATTGTGGAGTCATGTATCTTATAACAATTATGTTACTTTACTCTTATTACTTGAATAATCTGTGCACAACATGTAATACAAATGACCAGCTGATCAGTGGTAATTCTATATCAGGATCGACCCATGCTAGGCTTTCCTTTCACCCCTGGGATACCCCCTGTAATACTGGGATTGACCCATGCTAGGTGATTCTTTCACCCCTGGGATACCACCCAACAGAAGCAACTGTATACATATATCCTCTTATTACTTTTGAGATGAATCTTTGGTGGTCGTAACATTTGAGCTATAAGACTATAAGCATGACAAATGACAAGTATGTGTCCATGTAACATCATGTCATAATGAAAAGAGTGGGTTGTACAATTAGTGAAACATGTAGGACATAAACAACGTATGAACTTTATTTAGCTAAAAAGAAGACTCATATGTCATGGTACCCAATGTATGTATGCAGCAGTGACAATGCTCGAATCTGGACACACAAGTACATGTTAAAGAGTGGAGTGGTTATGTCAAAGTTTGTAAAGATCTCTATGTGCCAATGAAGACTTTGGATTCCATGCCAAATAATAAGAGATCGAATAGCCTTACATACCTCGACATATCAACTTGTTTTTACGTCGAAATGACTTCTTTTCTTCCAACTATTTATCTACAATATCATGTTTTAAAGCTAGTATTAGCAGCTAATCAATGCATCTGGACAGCCCAATCTCACAAGACACAACACTTTGGCAACAACGTATAACCATCAACTCAATGGTGTTATTCCGACTTTCTCAATTCTAACTGTATTCAACCAGCATAGATTATCATATACATGATGTATACAGCCTATATTAGTTCTATAACATGCTGGCAACAGTCCATAACTACAACACATAAGCATTTTACAAAACGCTCAACTAAGAAGCACAACATCTCGTCGTCTCCCTACATTTCGTCGTTAACAATTCATACTTGTCCCAACTTTGAACCAGATGCTCCCAACATATATATACATCAAATAAATCTTAACATAGTCACAAAATAGCTCAAAACGTAGGGGGAAACGTGAAACAACAGCCCCCTCAACAAAACAGTCCAATACCAGTTTGGAAGCACATAAGATCATATAAGGATACTTGTTTCCAAAGAACTAGCAAAACAGTCCAGCAACCTTGGCAACCATATACACACTATAAAATGTTAAT
The DNA here is from genome assembly GCF_002878395.1 of Capsicum annuum. Taxonomy (NCBI): domain Eukaryota; kingdom Viridiplantae; phylum Streptophyta; class Magnoliopsida; order Solanales; family Solanaceae; genus Capsicum; species Capsicum annuum. Next base: position 21,427,048 of record NC_061114.1, read on the forward strand.
AACCTCAACTTTACATCATATTAAAGTGAAAGATCAGGGTAAAAATCGTTCCAAAGCCAAGAAAACCAAACAACAACTTTCAGGACACAAGCTGTCCAGAAATTCCTGCACAGTGAACCAGCCAACTTATCTTGTTTTCCATGGAAAATTCATATCAAGTATATGGTTATTTTTACATACCTTAACTCCCAAGGTGTAGGTCTAATTCAAGAACTCCAAAAGTAGCCTTTGGTTGCCTTCCAAGGTGAAGAAATACCAAGAGAAACTTAGAGAGAAATTCTGAAATTTTTGGTCTTTTCTTTGGTTAACCTAGAGCTCGGTTTTGGTCCCTTTTTAAGGAGACTTTAGACCGACTTTCTCCTAACATTTGTAGCTGATTAACTCAAGTTGGTCAATGACTAATTTTCCCCTTTCACTTGGGCCTTTTGGATCTCTAAATCAATGGGCTTTAGTGGCCCATTTCCTTACTCTTTCTTGCACTTTGTTTGGGCTCAATTTTGTTAGTAGTGAATGAATGTGGTTGGGCCTATTATATAAAAATCTTGGGCTGAACATCTTGGCCCAATATAATGTTAAACCATTGTCTTTAATAGCCTCCCTAACTTGGGCTTCGTTTGTCACAAGACTTGGAAAGTTTCGGCGTTAAGCCTTGTCTTCGTTCCCCTTTCTTTTTACTAACGTCTAGACTTCAAGTGAGTTCACTTATGAATGAATTCTTCTCCCTCATGTATATATAATTTCTAAGCTAAGCACACAGGTGACTCACCTGCTAGCTTCCTAGGTTCCATAAGCATGTCAATGTTTTTTTTTTTTTTTTCCATTTAAGGCCACAGTCTCTAAATAGACTTCCATATAGTGCCCCAATCTAACACTTGAACACTTGAAAAATTTTGGTAGTAATTAAATCAAGTCGTATGTCATTTTATGTGAACATTACTAGTACATGTAAAATGTGGGGTGTTACACCTTAGCATTTTCACAACTTGAGATTTTTTTATATTTTCCACTACTAATAGCATTATATAGCACATTTTTGAATTTTGAGTCGATATGAATAATTTTTATCTGTTCATTAGTATAGTTCTTAAGAGAAGGAGTACTATCAGTGGAAGCTTTACCATTCTTAGGTTTCTTTTTATCCTTGTCTTGGTTGGTAGAGACACGTGGCATATCACCAAGTTTGATTACCTTTCAGACTTTAACATCATAGGATTTAACAAAGGTTTCCATTCTTATCTTCTAATGATAAAAATATTTTCCATTGAATTTAGGAGGTCTGGTTTGAGAGATTCCTCTGAGAATAAAGCTCCACCAATTGTTTGAGCGATGATCTTTTCTCACTTGTTAAGCAAATACTTGTGAGTTCTTGATCTAATACCAGTTAAAATAGTAAAAAGAGAGGTAAATTACTCTGTTTCAAATTAGTTAACTCTTTTGGACAGATAATTGACTATTGAGATAGTAGAGTAATGTTCAGAAAATAAAAATTCTGAAACATGACACCAAATTTTTATACTGGGACTTCTTATAGGTCTTACTCCAATCATCTTGGGTTGGAAAGATTCTACTAATTCTTTGTAAAATCAAGTCAAAGCACAAGGATTAGGTCGAACTTTTTGGCTATGACTCATACTCTTTTTCTTTCTCACTTTGATACAATGCTTCACCAACTATGTATTTTATCCTCTCTTTTTACTACACAGTAAACCTCAAGAGAATACAATGCTTGAATAAATTAGAGCAAAGAACTAGAGAAGGTTGAGACAAAAACATGTCTCTTCCTCTTGTCTTTCAATGCTTATATAATAGTGATTGGAACTACTACTAGCCATTGGAAGATAGAATAGAAGGCAATCCAAAATATTTTTCTTATTAAAAAAAGGAATAATAAATATTCATTTTCAAGAATAAGTAAAGAGAGAGAGACGCGAAAATACCATTAATCAAGCACTTCAATAAATTTAACAATATTTCTTCCTTTTTGAATTATATTTTGAAATATTTCTTCCTTTTTAGCATTAACAAGGACTCTTTTGAATATATTTTTTCTTAAATAACTACAATTAAATCAAGTATTAAATCATTCATCAAAACTTAATATTATCATATGATTTATGTTGTTCGTGATGGATGCTAAATTAAGAAAAAAATTGACAATTTATTCGGCTGACAAGATTTTAAAGTAGTGTTCATGACATCTTAGGCGAGCAATTTGAAAATGAGAGAGAAAAGTACAAGAATTTTATGAGGTATAATACAAATTATATAATATGTATAGTTTTGGGTTTGATGATATTGTAGTTTGAGAGAGGAATTGTTAGGTTTGTTGAATCAGAGCGAACAATACATTGCATAGGTTTAAATAATGAGAAACATGATATTAGAAAGTCAAACTCTCTTTTGATAGTGGAATAAGGACTAAACCTATCAAACGGGTAGGTCAGGCTGGTCTAGCTCGATTAGACCATCCCAAATAATTAGCCGAGCCGGTATGACCTCGAATCGATAGGGTTAAGAAGGTTTTTGGGCCATTATCGATGCTGGGTCATCTCGTCTAAGGAGCTTGATGGACCGACCTAGTTAAAAACTCAGACCAGGCACACTGGTGTCCGGACCAGACCAACCCAGTTATTTAAAAAAAATATTGACTGTCTGCCTAGGCCAGCCTCTGCCAATTGGACTGTTGGCAGTACTAATGGCATTATAATCGTCGACACAATGACCAATTATGATGAAAAGGCACAAATATTTAAAATATTTTTTTTTATTTTAAAAATATTTCTATAAATACCCTAATGCAAAAACTATTTTTCCACAACTCTCAATCCCATCTCTCAATCTCTTTTAATCATTCTAATTATCTCTTAAAGTATTTAAATATATATTTAAAATACCATGGGTTTCTGGCCCTTAGAAAATTTCCTAGATTTCTGGTCTTTAGATAGGATACGATAAGGGAAAATGACTCGTACACTGGGATACGAGTGGTATGGGTTAGTCATATGCTAACCAATGTTGGTTGGTGGATTGGATTTTGTTTTTAGAATGGGTATGACTTAGGTGGTACGAGTCGTATCGGTGGATATAGGTTGTTTGGTTACTTCAGTTCATCTTTGTCTTGGTAAATTAAATTGGGTCTGAGTATGAGTGGATCATCAAGAGTCATAATCCAGGGTACGAGTCATACCATAGACTCGTATGATGGTCAGTGTTCATCCTCTTGGGATTCTATTCTGCCAGGGGTATGGATCATGAGTACTAGTCGTATACTTGGATACAACATGGTTTGGGGTGAGTTATACCTTGGACAGTGGTGGGTCCAATAAAAATGGCCTTGGGTATGAGTGATGGGTACCATTTGTATTGGAGGGTACAACTGGTATGGATAGTCGTACCTACCTAACGGGATTTTGGGGAGTTTAAGTGAGGATAATCTAGATATTTCACCACTTAACCTAATAAGGCCCCACAACTTACATTCCTATTGGGAGGTTATTTTCCCTATTATTCTATTCATTAACACTTAGAAACTTCTCTTAAAAAGGATTAATTTGGGGTTTGTGTTGGTGATTTCTCTCCATCATCTTCTTGGTTTAAGGCATGTTCTCTTCCCTCATTGTTAGTTTCAACTAAAGGAATGGTCTTATACAATGTTTTCATGGTTTGATTATTGTATGGTTTTGGATTTTCAAATATAATTTAGGGGTTTTAGTTATAAATGCTTCGTTATGGTTTTCCCATGTTTTAATTATGCTTTTATATGCTTTAATGGTGGTTTTGGATAATTGGTTGCATCGGAATGGTTATTTGGTATTGACTTTGGTTTTGGGAACACTATGCCCCCAATATGTTTGATGAAATGCCTATGAGAATGTTTTCACTACATTGTTGGATTTTAATAGAAACATATGCATGGGTTGAATGTGGTAATGGAACCCTAAATGGTTAAATGGTTTGAAATGGTCAAAATAGAATGGTTTTGGTTTAACAATCATTTTTGCAGGGTACAATAGAATCCCCCAAGTAATCATAACACTTGTGGGGTACATGAGACTCTTCTGAGTTAATTAGTAATGTGATCTATGGGTACATGTAACTCCCTTAATCTTAAAAAGGTTTGGCTAAAGACAATAATTGCAAGTTATAATCGGTATGATGATACCACTATGTATAACCTCCGTTAATAACAATGGTTTGGTTGGTTGGAAAATGGTTTTAATTGGGCAATAATGGCAGGGTGTGATAGCTAACCGTAAAGGTGGGAGTTTAATGAATGAACACTAGAAACCCATATTTGCCGACATGAGTGGTAGGGCATGGCGACCCTTTTATGATACTATGAGGTACGCAAGAATTCTAAGTATATTGTACATATGTATCATGGGGGGTGAGGGTACTTGGGAATCCCCTACTCTTATGGTATCTCCAGTTCGTGCGGTTACACGCATCGGGGCCCATTCAGGGGTTTACACTGGACCCATATAGTCCATGGGTGGTTAAGGATGGTTAAGTTTCACATACCTAGGTAAATGGTTTTCAATTCATTCTAAACTCGGTTCTCTTTCTCGACATGGTTATATATATATATATATATATATATATGGCTATATCCCCACGCGATACAAGAACCAGCCGTTCTACTCCTCCTGCTTAGCTATCTAGCATTCGGGATCAACTACTGGATTGAAGTGGTGAGCTTCCATCTTTTTGGAAAGCTCCATTTCATGGATGTTCTTTCATACTTTGGTACATTTAGGGACATTTTTTTTACTGTGGTTGGGGGCATGTCCCAATCGGACTTTGGTATTCTTTTGGTTAGAAGCTTTTGTAGATCTACTATGGGTTGGTATAAGCGAGATCAGTATTGGTGTCAGCCTTGGTATTAGGACTGATACTGTAGGACTAAATTTCTCACTGATCCATCGTCTTTTATTTAGGATTATATTTAATTATTATGGAACTCATATGGTTATGGTTTGGTTGGTTTTGGTTATCCGATAGGTTCGGACGGCTGGACTCGGTTGGGTCAATTTTGGTAATAGACCTATCCCTGAGTCTGTAATCTGGATAGTTACGCTATCTTCTTATTTATTCAAAATTCAGCCAACTAAAGGTATGTGGCTGGAGGTTGGGTTGGGTAACAGGGATGGTCTCCGATCCCGGCCAAACTTGGGACACCCATTACGACAAGGCCTCAGGTAGGGTCATGTTAAGTTGGTATCAGAGCTTTAGGTTCATGGTCAATTAGGAGTCCACAATGCTGTGTCAAGTAGAGTCTCTTTTAGGTTCCTTGGGTTCGCTCGGTGCTAATTTCTACTCCCATCTGAATAGACACTGAACATGATTAACTAAACTGACTGGACTGAGTTAATTGAGTTCCATTGACTGACGGAATACTAATGAGATTACTGAGTTCTCCTGAGTTATAAGACTGACTGAATTCTATGGATCATGGCTTGACTGAGAGTATCTTCAAAACATGACACTTGCTCTAGGCACACAGCTAAATTGTTGCGTACAAGTACCCCCAGGACTCGATAGCATAAAATTGACAAAGCATGACTTTCTTGAATACATGACCAACATCACAATCCATAATACAATAAGTTGAAGATTTCATGAAGTAGAAGTTCTAAAGCACCATAATGGCCACACATATATCCATAATTCATTGACTAAGACATTTCATCAAACACTGGACATGTATAAACTTGTACATAAATGGAGATTTCATATTATCATACTAGTATGACACTTTTCCTTCACATAGGTATTTAATCAAACACATGGGGAGCATGCTTTGGTTATCCAATCATCAACACATCTAATAATCATGGTTACATCAATCAACATGTAAATTTAAGAGTTTATCATGATTATTATGCAAATCACCACATCCTAGGGTCAATCACTGGAGTATGTAGTTTCAATCATGAATCAAAACCCCACAACATCATGAACATGAATTTCAATTCTATTCAAATCATGAACATTCATACATACACAAATCTTGGATTTTGAAAAGAGATTCTTGAGCTTCATGGGTGAAAAGGACCTATGAATCAACACATGACATACCTGGGTTATGAGTTTCTTGAAATTCTTGGACTTGAAGAACTTGAATTTCTTAGTTTCTTGAAGGAGGATTTGGATCTTGATCTTGGGGATTATCTTTGAGAGAAAACCCTAATTTGATGTTGTAGATGAATAATAAACTTATGAGCCTTGGTCTGATATAATTAGGGGTTAAAATGGGTAGAAAATACCTAATTACCCTTTTAAAATTGGCTTTAAAAATAGCTGAACAAAGTATGCGATGGTCCGTCACTATGTCGATGGTCCGTCGGTCCTGACCGTCGCACTTGGGCAGAATAGGGGTTCACTGCCTCTCTTGCGATCGCTTGGGTGACGGTCCGTCGGCCTGAGCCACTGCCCTTAGGCAGAAGGTGGTCTCACTACCTCCTCTACGACAGTTTGGGTGATGGTCCGTAGCTAGCTTGACGGTCCATCGGCTCTCTCCGTCGCATCTAGGCGGTTTTGACTACCTTCTGTATTTTGGCCATAACTTTCTCTTCCGATGTCGGATTTGGACGAAATAGGTATCGATGGAAATCTTGTTCAAATTCCCACATGACAAAAATTTAAAATATTAAAAATTCCATGTATACAAAAATGGGTTCATCTTTCAAAGTAAGTTTCTAACATACTCAGGACGATTTCAAGCTAGGTAGAAGTACGGGGTATTACAATATCTCCCCCTTGAGACCATTCATCCTAGAATGAGACTGAGTGAGAGGGGAGATGATAAACTAATGTACATACTGAACATGAATAACTTATTCATGATCTTATGACTGACATAACTTATAACTGATATATCATACTGAACACGCATATCTGATACAGGTGTAACTATTCATGAATACATAACTGAGTGTTCTGAGGAACTAAGTTTCTCACAATGAGAATATATATCTGATGCATGATTATATGACTGAACTGATACATGAATGCATGACTGACTATGCAATGGTACTTAATACCAAGTTTATAATGAAATTCTGAATATGAAATGGATACCAAGCTTGTAACTGAAATCTGAACATGAAATTGAAAAGCTTAAGGAGAACTGTTACCTTGAGCTAGATCTGAGTTTGCATAGAAGAGGTGAGGATATTTGGTCCGCATGTCTGCTTCTGCTTCCCAAGTATCTCCCTCAATGGACTGATTCTGCCAAAGAACTTTGACTAGAGGGACTTCTTTGTTCCTCAGTCTACGAGTCTGATAGTCTAGGATTTCAATTGGAATCTCTTCATAAGAAAGGCTGTTCTAAACATCTATGCTCTGAATAGGGACTACAACTGCTAGTTCACCTATGCACTTCTTGAGCAAAGATACATGGAAGACTGGATGAACTGAGGCTAGATCTGAAGGCAATTATAGCTTATAAGCTACCTTGCCAAAACAACTGAGAATTTTGAAGGGACCAACATATCGGGGACTGAGCTTTCCCTTCTTGCCGAATCTCTTCACTCCCTTCATGGGAGAGATTTTTAGATAGACATAGTCACCAACCTCGAACTCGAGCTCCTTTTTGCACATACCTACATAAGACTTCTGTCGGCTCTGAGCAGCCCAAAGTCTTTCTCTGATCTACTGGACTTTTTCTAAGGCATCAAATACTAAGTCAGGCCCTATGACTGAGGCCTCACTAACTTCAAAGCAACTGATTGGAGATCTGGATCTCCTACCATAGAGAACTTCGAATGGAGCCATCCAAATACTGGAATGATAGCTATTGTTATATACTAACTCAATCAAAGGCAAGTGGTCATCCCAACTACCCTTGAAATAAATTGCACATGACCTTAGCACATCTTCTAAAGTCTGAATAGTCCTTTCTTCTTGACCATCTATCTGAGGATGGAAGGTTGTACTAAGATGAACTTGGGTGCCAAGATCCTTTTGGAATGCTTTCCAGAAATGAAAGGTGAATAGGGTACCTCTATCTGAGATAATAGATAATGGAACACCATACAATCTGACCAACTCTTTGATGTAGAGTTTGGCATAATCCTCGGCTGAATAAGAGGTATGGACTAGAAGGAAATAAGATGATTTGGTCATCCTATCTACAATGACCCAAACTAAATCATGCTGGCGATGAGTATGAGGCAAACCAATCACAAAGTACATGTTCACTTCTTCCCACTTCTAAGTAGGAATACTGATGCTCTATCTTAACCTCCTGACATGTAGAGCACTTAGCCATAAACTCTGAAACTTCTCTCTTTATTCCACTTCACTAATAGATTTCCCACAAGTCGTGGTACATCTTTGTGGCCCCTAGATGAATAGAATAGCATGCACCATGCGCTTCTGGAAGAATTCGCTGCCTTAAGTCATCTACACCTGGAATACACAGATGACCTTAATAACATAGAACACCATTTCCTCCTTGGGAGAAAACCTCTATCTTCTGATCCTTGACTGACTCTTTTAACTTGAAAAGGCTGAGATCTCTATCTTGCTTTTCTTTCAACTCAAAAACTAGAGACGATTCTAAACTACTCTGAATCCATATGTCACCCTCTCCTGTATCGACTAAGAGAACACCTAGTCTGGAAAGCTGATAGACTTCTTGAGCTAACTTTTTCTTACTATCCTCAACCTGAGCAACACTACCATAGACAATATACTGAGAGCATCGACTATGATGTTGGCCTTGCTCGGATGATAAAGGACACTCATGTCATAATATTTCAAGAGCTGTAACCACCTTTTCTGATGAAGATTAAGATATTTCTAAGGAAAAACATACTAAAGGCTCTTATGATCTGTGAACACATCTATATGAACTCCATATAGATAATTCCTCCAAATCTTTAAGGCAAAAACTACGTCTACTAACTCAAAATCATGAGTAGGATAATTCTTTTAATGAGGTTTAACCTATCTAGAGGCGTAGGATATGACCTTACTATGCTGCATGAGGACACAACCCAAACCTACTCTGGATGCATCACAATACACTATGAACCTATCGAAACTATCTGGAAGAGCCAAAACTAGAGCTGACGTGAGTCGAGTCTTCAACTCCTAAAAACTCTTCTCGCAAGGATTTGACCACTAAAACTTGACTTTCTTCTAAGTCAATCTGTACATAGGGGATGAAATAGAAGAAAATCCCTCAACAAACCATCAATAATAGCCATCCAAACCCAAGAAACTATTGATATCTGATGGAAAGACAGTTCTAGGCCAATTTCTTACCATTTTAGTCTTTTGAGGATCAACCCTAATGCTATTACTGGAAACAATATGACCAAGGAATGCTACTGACCTTAGCCAAAATTTGCATTTACTAAATTTGGCGAACATTTGATGATCTCTAAAAGTTTGAAGTATGATTCTTGATGGTCTGCATGATCATGTTCACTACGAGAATAGACCATAATATCATCTATGAAGACTATGATGAGCATGTCCAAGTACTGCTTGAACACCCAGTTCATCAAGTCCATGAAAGCTGCTAGGGCATTAGTAAGACCAAAGGATATAACTAAGAATTCAAAGTGACCATATCGAGTACGGATGGCTATTTTTAAAATGTCACATTCTCTGACTCTGAGCTGATTATAGCTTGATCTATCTGACTTGATGATAGCCTGATCTAAGGTCTATCTTAGAGAAATAGCTGGCACTCTAAATTTGGTCAAACAAGTTTTCAATTCTAGGAAGTGGATACTTGTTCTTGACCATGACTTTATTGAGATGACGGTAATCAATGCACATTCTGAGAGAATCGTCTTTCTTGCTAATGAATAAGACTGGTGCGCCCCACAGGGACATGCTGGGCCTGATGAATCCCTTATCTAAGAGATCCTTAAACTGCTCCTGCAATTCTCTAAGTTCTGCTGGTGCCATTTTGTATGGTGGAATAGATATAGGCTGAGTATCTGGAAGGAGATCAATGCCGAAGTCTATTTTCCTTTCGGGAGGAATTCCTGGAAGATCTTCGAGAATGATATCTGAATATTCATTTATGACTGGGATTGATTCGAGGCTGAGAGTTTCAAAACTAGTGTCCTTAACTCGAACAAGATGGTATACACATCCTTTAGATATCATTTTCCTTGCTCAAAGGTAGGAAACAAGATGACCTCTAAACACTGAAGTAGTACCCTTCCACTCTAGGACAGGTTCATTTAGAAACTAGAATTGGACTATTCTATTTATGTAGTCTACTATGGCTTAGCAGGAATGAAGCCAATCCATCCTGAGAATGACATCAAAATTAGTCATCTCTAATTTGACTAAATCTACTGAAGTGATTTTCTAAAATATCATGATCGAGAAGTTCCTGTATACCCGCTGGGCTATGATGGTTTTACCTGCTGGGGTAGAGACTGAAAAGGGCTCTGCTAGAATTTCAGGACTGACTCCAAAATCAACTGCGATATAGGAAGTAGCAAAATACAAAGAAGCTCCTGGATCTAGCAAAGTGTAAACATGCACATGAAAGATCTGTAACATACCAGTAAATATATCAGGAGAATTTTCTTGATCTTGCCGGGACTGGAGAGCATAAAGTCGATTTGGGTGTTTCCCAATAGTAGCACTGGAGGTGGCACCCTATTGATTTGGGCAACCAGAATGAGCTGGGGAACGGTTATGCTGACCTTGATAGCTTGACTGGGAAAATATCTGACTCTGTGGACTAGCTTGCCATATTCAAAATAGACATCAGCTCTGCAAGCACCCTTATGGTTCTTACCATAAGTCTGACAAAGGGGATTAGTTCGGGTATTGCCGACACTGCCCTAAGACTTAAAGCTTGGAGCTCTATCTCTATTACCATCCCTGAACTTAGGAGCAGGAGCACTAGCTGAAGAAGGAGCTAAAACTGCTGACTTAGGACGAAACTAAGAACAGTTTCCTCCTTCTGATTTAGGCTGAGCAAAGTTGAAACTACCTATCCTTACTCTCTTATTTTTCTTTTCCCTTATCTTAATATTTTGCTACTCTATATAATGAGCATGAGTCATAAGCCTGGCTAAAGTCATGTTACTATTCAACATCAAAGACCTACACTCGTTGACCACACTATCATTCATCCCAGAGATAAACTTACTTATCTTGGCCCTGCTGTCTGCAACCACATGAGGAGCATATCTAGCTAATTGAGTAAACTTAAGCGAATACTCTTTCACCATCATGTTGCCTTGCCTGACGTCGATAAATTCTAACACTTTAGATTCTCTCAGCTCTAGGGGAAAGAATCTATCTAAGAAGGCAGTAGCAAACTTATCCCACTCAATAGGCCCTTCATCTACAACCCTTTCTGACTTCTACTGTTTGTACCAAGTTTGAACAATATCCTATAACTGATATACAGCTAGCTTCACACTCTTACTAGAAGTAACCCCTATGATATCCGTAACCTTCTGAACTTGGTCAAGAAATTCCTAAGAGTCCTCGTCTATCTTAGACCCAAAAAAGGATGGAGGATTCATTCGGGTGAAGTCTCAAATCCTGGCTGCAACTGAATTGGCCACTGGGTTGGCGAGAATGACAGCTGGTCGTTCATTCTGAGCAGCAACTGACTGAGTAAAAGTAGTGAATGCAGTCCTAAACTCTGCATGAGAAACATGTTCACCCAAAGAATCTTCGAGCTGAGGGGCTGGCTGATTCTCGTTTATTCTTTTTGGAGGCATGTTCTGTAGAAGAAAGAGAAAAATGACTTAGGCCAGACTAAGAGATTAACTTGAGATTATGCTCACTAGCATGATATGAATACTAAAAGAAGGGAAATTGTTCCTAAAATATCTTATAGCCTCCTGCACATAAATATGGCGTGCAACATACCCATGTACAAGACTCTACTAGATGTAGCTTTTAGACTTCCTAGGACTCTATTGAACCTTAGGCTCTGATACCAAGTTTGTAATGCCCCGAATCTGGTACCCAAAATGCTACACGGTGCTCATGACCTTGAAAGACCATAAGCTAACCCATGACTGATATCTATACTTGAACACTGCATAATATACTGTCTAAATACAAAAATAAAGGCTATAAGGCCGTAAGGTTCAAAACTATAACATAGCTGATAAAACATAGCATATGGATGGGGTATGAAATACCCAAAACAGCTAAAATAAATATTATGAACATACTGTAGTCTGAAAAGCCTTTAACTGACTGAACTGTCTGAATAAGGAGTTGATGGGACATGTCCCCAACTAACTCCAAATTATAAATTAATTAATGAGATGATAAATTAATGGTCATGTCCTCGAAGGATGAGGACTCACTACTAACTCTGACTGTGGAGACTGGAATGCTACTGATGCTCTGGAGCTCGTGCTTCTGAACCTATGGTATAAAACACCATAGTGTAAATGCATCAGTACGTTTGAATGCACTGGTATGCATATGAGGTAGGCTGAATGCAAAGTGTTCACATACATGAACTATACTAACTGACTAATTAACACGAGCATGAGAATACATGCATGAAGACGTAATAATATAACTGAGTTTGTGAGAACATGATTACTAAGTCTGAATAAAGATAACGTGAGATACTGATAACTGTGTAACTGAAATAACTAATATTAAGTGACTGTATCTAATAGTCTAGTTTCTGATGGAACTAGCTGAGTTTTGTACTATTCTGAGTTGGCTATATCTGATAGTCCTGAATACTGTAGAACTATCTAAGTTCTATTACTGAGACTGGTTAACTGTATCTAACAGTCCTAATTCTATACTGAAACTGTGAAAAGTAGTATCTAACCGAAATGCCCTAAAATAAAGTAATATAGCTGAGGTGGGGTCCAATCTATAACACCAATTGGAAGGGTGTCAATACTGCACCACTAGTAAGGATAAGCTGTGGGTAATACTCATCTGACAGTGTCCCCAAAATAGAATGGTGGGGCCCTCATCTGATAGTTCTTATCCACCTCATCAACCCTCATCTGACAGTGTTGATGTCTCAAACTATGCTGGCTACATAGTTCTGAAACTCAGGGATAACTTTTAAGAATTACACCCTCATCTGACAGTATGTGTTCCCATCCTTGGGTTCACTAGGTGCTAATTTCTACTCCCATCTGAATAGACACTGAACATGATTAACTAAACTGACTGGACTGAGTTAACTGAGTTCTATTTACTGACGGAATACTACTGAGATTACTGAGTTTTCCTGAGTTATAAGACTGACTGAATTCTATGGATCATGGCTTGACTGAAAGTATCTTGAAAACATGACACTGGCTCTAGGTTCACAGCAAAATTGTCAGGTACAAGTACCCCCAGGACTCGATAACATGAAACTGACAAAGCATAACTTTGTTGAATACATAACCAACATCACAATCCATAATACAATAAGTTGGAGATTTCATGAAGTAGAAGTTCTAAAGCACCACAATGGCTACACATATATCCATAATTCATTGACTAAGATATTTCATCAAACACTGGACATACATAAACTTGTACATAAATAGGGATTTCATATTATCATACTAGTATGACACTTTTCCTTCATATAGACATTTAATCAAACACATGGGGAGCATGCTTTGGTTATCCAATCATCAACATATCTAATAATCATGGATACATAAATCAACGTGTAAATTTAAGGGTTGATCATGATTATTATGCAAAATCCTAGGGTCAACCACTAGAGTATGTAGTTTCAAACATGAATCAAAACCCCACAACATCATGAACATGAATTTCAATTCAATTTAAATCATGAACATCCATACATACACAAATCTTGAATTTTGAAAAGAGATTCTTGAGCTTCATGGGTGAAAGGGACCCATGAATCAACATATGACATACCTAGGTTGTGAGTTTCTTAAAGTTCTTGAAATTGAAGAACTTGAATTTCTTAGTTTCTTGAAGGAGGATTTAGATCTTGATCTTGGGAATTATCTTTGAGAGAAAACCCTAATTTGATGTAGTAGATAGATAATGAACTTATGAGCCTTGGTCTAATATAATTGGGGGTTAAAACGGGTGGAAAAGACCCAATTAACCTTTTAAAATTGGCTTTAAAAATAGATGAATAGAGTATGTGATGGTCCGTTGTTAGGTCGACGGTTCGTTGGTCCTGACCGTTGCACCTGGGTAGAATAGGGGTTCACTGTCTCTCTTACGACGACTTAGGCGACGGTCCGTCACTAGCTCAACATTTTATTGGCCTGAGCCTTTGTCTTTAGATAGAAGGTGGTCTCACTGCCTCCGCTATTATGGTTTGGGCGATGATCTATCGCTATCTCGACAGTCCGTCGACTCTCACTGTCGTATCCAGGCAGTTTTGACTGCCTTCTGTATTTTGGCCATAACTTTCTCTATCGATGTCAGATTTGGATGAAATGGGTATCGATGGAATGATTGTTCAATTTTCCACATGACAAAAAGTAAAAATCTTAAAAATTATACATAAACAAAAGTCGGTTCATCTTCCAAAGTAAATTTCTAACATACTCGGGATGATTTCAAGCTAGATATAAGTATGGGGTATTATATTATGAGTCTTAAGCAGGAAAAAATATCTATCAAGGAATACGATTTGAAATTTTTTAGCTATCAAGGAATGCTCTGGATTTGGTGGCTGATATGAGGGTGAGGATGAGAAATTTCACTTCTAAGAAATCTTAGGATTTGATCCTTGAAAGTAAGACTACTTTGATGATTAAGGATATGGATATTTCAAGGTTGATTGTCCACATACAGCAGGTGGAGGATGAAAAGAGAAAATAAGAAGAGTTTAGGAAAAGGTAAGGTAAGAGGAGTAGGTTCTCTAAGCAGGGTGGTGCTCAACAACAGGGTGGTCGAGATTGAGGAAAATGGCTAAAGAAGAAGTGGGGGAGTTCTGGTTCATTCTCTACTGCTAGCGCACTTACCCAAAGTAGTAGGATGACAAGCGTTAGCAAGATGGTGGTAATCTCAGGCAAGTATGGCACAGTTGACTTTTTCGTATCCTTTTTACCAGTTATGTGGTCATCTTTATCGGGGATTTTGTGATGAAGGAAGTGACGGATATTTTAAATATGGTCAGCCAGGTCATTTGCTCAAAAATTATCTCGTTGGTAGGGGTGCTTCGGGAGTGGTCAAGGCTCCAGTTGCTTCATCTTCTACTCCTACACCTAGTGGTGTTACTTCTGTATTTGCTCCTATTTTTGGTACCTACACTGGCTGGAATAGGTTGTATACTCTTACATCTTGACAGGAATCAGAGTCATCACTTGATGTCGTTACTAGTATGTTGCAACTCTTTTCTCGTGCCGTGTATTGTATGCCTAATTTCAGGCCCAGTCTTTCCTATGTGACCCCATATGTGGCTGTATATTTTGGTTTTAATCCTAAAGTTATTTTAGATCCTTTTTTTATTTCTTCCTTGATAGGTGACTCAATTATTGCTAAGAGAGTCTAAAGGGTGTGTGTGGCATCTGTTGGCAGCAAGCAGAACTTGGTAGATCTATTTTAGCTGGATATGATAGATTTTGATGTTATTTTAGGGATGGATTATAATGCCCTGATTTGCTGAATCAGAATGTTATACGATGCCCATGACCTTGAGGGACCATAAGCTAACCCATGGCTGATATCTGTATCTGTACACTGCATAATATAGAACATAAATACGGAATACGTAATACTGTAAGGCCATAAGGTTCAAAACAAAATAATCATAACATAAGAGTGGGGTATAGAATACCTAAAACAACTGTAATACTATCTGAAGTCTGAACATACTAGTCTGAAAAGCCTCTAACATGATTGTCTGAATAGGGAGTTGATGGGATATGTCCCCAACTAACTCCGACTAGCAAAACTGAATTGAAATAAACCATAACATAAGTAATGATCATGCCCTCGAGAAATGAGGACTCACTGCTAGAACTCTGACAGCTGAGATGCTACTGCTACTGCTGATCTAGAAATCGTGTATCTGAACCTATGGTGTAACATAAAAGAAAGCACCATAGCACGAATGTGTCAGTACAACTGAGAATACTGAGTATACAAGTGAAGTAGGCTAAATGCAAAGGGTTTGTATGCATGAACAATGCTGACTGATATAAACGTGAGAATACATACATACATAAGTAAATGCTACTGAACTCGTGACAATACTGACTACCGAGTCTGAATACTGACAACATGAGTTTATCGATTTTGAGATACTAAATGACTGCGTTTATTGATATTGATCTATGAGTCATTAATAAGTGAGAAACTGATAATGTATTATTGAATACTAGAAGACTGATACTTTATTACCGATAAAGGAATGATTGTTTCTGGCAGTCCTGATTATGAAGGACTGGTCTAATTGACTGTATCTGAAAGTCTTGAAACTGAATACTGATAGCATGAGTTTACTGAAATCTAATATGGCTGGCAAAAGATTTGTGATAGTTGATATAGCTGATAACATGAGTTACTATATCTGATAGCCTTGATATTAGATACTAATAATGTGGGTGACTGTAGCTGACATCCCTAAATCTGACGGAACTATTTGAGTTCCGTACTATATTTGAGTTGACTGTATCTGACAGTCCTGATATTCTAAAGAACTATCTAAGTTCTTTTACTGAGACTGAATGACTGAAACTGTGGGAGGTAGTAGTTTAATCGACATGCCCCATGTATGCTAATGTAGCTGAACTGGGCCCTGATTGGAAGGGTGTCAATACCGTGCCACAGGTAAGGACAAGCTGTGAGTGGCCCTCAAATCTGGCAATGTCCCCAAATGAGAACGACAGATGTTCGCCTCATCAACCCTCAAGATGGCAGTGTTGATGTCTCAACCTATGCTGGCTACATAGTTCTGGAACACAAGGACGACTACTAAGAATCACACCCTTATCTGACAGTGTGTGTTCCCATCCTTGGATTTACTCGGTGCTAACTTCTACTCCCATCTGAATAGACAATAAGCATGACTAACTGAACTGATTAATTGGACTGATAGTGTTGCTTAGCTGAGCTAAGCTAAATTTAATGAGTTCCGTTGACTGATGGAATACTACTGAGATCTGAGGACTGACTGAAAGAACTAAAGTTACTGAGTACTGAGTAGAACTGTACTGGTACTGAGTACACTAAATTCCCATTGATTGATGGACTTACTACTGATTCTGGTAACTGACTGAGTTCATGAGATTACTGAGATTTTCTGAGTCACATAACTGACTGAATTTTACTGAGCATGGCTTAACTGAGGATATTGTGACAACATAACATGACTGTAGGCACACGACTATATTTTTCAGGTACAAGTACCCCTAGGACTCGATGGAAGAAAACTGACACACATGACTGACTTGATCATAAGAATAGAGTCAACAATTCACAATATCTTAAGTAGGGGATTTCATACTACACATGGCTATCATATTCTTTATCATGAAAAGGAAATGCATATAACATGTAAATAATTGCATAAATTCAATTTCATGAGCATTCCATATCACAACAACAATGCGTAACAATTTGCTTGGAAATCATGTTGAACATAAGCATAGAACATTGACTAGTCATTTAGGACCTATTATGTCATAAAAGCATGATTTCTAGTTTCTTAGGTATTTTCACAAACACCTTACATGCAAATCTTTAGCATAGGTGGATTCATCAAGATTTTAAGTATTCAACCACCAATTTCACATGTTTATACATCATATACCACCATAGTTTTATACAAACATACTAAGATCCCATCTTGGGAATCATCAAATTTCAACAACATGATCATCAATCATCAACATCATAAATATCATAATACATAATTTAGAAGATGATATTTTTGAGCTTTATGGATGAAAGGAATCCATAAATCAACACACGCATACCTTAGTTTATGATTCTTGGAAGATTGATGGAAAGATTCTTGAAATTAAATCCCCAATTGAAAACCATCTTCTTGTTCTTGAGAGAAAAATGGAAGAAAAAAGTGTATTTTGGTTTAAAATGGGGTTAATTCCATGTTTATAGGTATATATGGGGTGAGAGATGACCAAAATTCCCTTAAGAAAAGAGAAAAAGACGCAGCTGTCCCTCTGTTGACTATCTGACAGGCTAAAGTAAATTGATCATAACTTTTTACTCAGATGCCCAAATTGGATGAAATCAATTGAATTGGAAATAATACTCTCATACATTTCATTTGATATATAGCAGATCTCACAGTTTATTATATATAGAGAGTTATGATCATTTGAATATGACTTTGAAATGCTGAAAAAAACTGGGCAAACACTGGAGTTAGCAGGCGACGCGGGCTAATCACCCAAAGCTTCTATTTTGGACACCCAAACGTGCCCTTACGCTACTCCAAAAATTCTGAAACTCACCCGGAATATACTACGAGCTTTCCTGATCGTAACAAAACTTGAGAATTGAAAAATAGATATCAGGAAGGTCGCCAAATAAATCCCCAAAGTTTGGAGGTCTAAAATAAGACTAAGTAGTGAGTCTTGAACACTTAGCAAAATTTTTCTAAGTCTTGGGATCTTTCATGGAGCTTTACGAGCTGAATTTGACACGCAATTTCATGGGGTAGTATAATATCTCCCCTTAAGAACATTTGTCCTCGAATAAGACTGACTGAGATGGGAAAAATGATAAACTAGAGTACGTACAAGACATTCACTACTGAGACATGAGTTCATGACTGACATGACTAAAAATTGAGCATATCATACTGGTTTATGAATGAAGAATTGCGTGCTCTGATGAACTAAGTTTTTCAAAATGAGAATGCATATCTGATGTATAACTGACAAGCTAAATCCATGTATATCTGATGCATGATTATATGTTCGACATGATACATGAATGTATGACTGAAATCACTGATAAGATGATCACGTATATATGATATGTGAATATATGACTGAACTGGCTCATGAACATGCCACTAAACATGCAATGGTAAAAGATACTAAGTTTGAACTAAAAACTGGGCACGGAACTAAATATCATGTTTGGTACTAAAATTTGAACATGAGAACGAGTAAGTTCAAGAAAGACTGTTACCTTGAACTGAAAATACCAATGAGTCTGAGATCAATTACTTAATATGCAAGAGCGGGAACATGAGGATGTAACTAATCCTGGAACATGATACATGAACTGAACTGAGTCTGTAATATATGACATGGATGGAGTATCATATCGTAGATTAAACTGAGCCATTGTGTACATGGCTTACTACTGAGTTTTGGAGTTAGAAGGTCGACTCATAAGTAACCCTTCCTCCAAGATAGATTCATCAAAGAAAACGACATGTTTAAATCATGAAATCTCAGGGGCTATAGTGTATCTCCCTCTTGGGACACTATATCCCTTGAAGAATGTTGACTTGACTGAGATACTAAGGAAAACTGAGGCGATGCATAAGGTACTTACGAATTAAGTCGTGTCTAAATATCTGAGATCTGAAACTGAGACATAATGCATGAACTGAGCTGAGCATGAGTGCATAAATACACTAACTTATCTGATTAACTGAAGGACTGATAGCTGAATACTGGGTATGGAAGACTGAATTGTACTTAATTTGAATAGCTAGGCTGAGGCCATAGAGTATCATAGGTATAATAAGGGACTGACGGAGTAACATGAGGTAACTGAACATAGATTTTTTGAAAGCTATATTGTTTGAAAATGCAGGACCAAGCGTATTACATAAGTTAGAAATATTCCATAGACTGAGGTATGTAAATACTTATAACTGAGTAGCTGATAACTGTACACTGTGTTCAAGCAAGTTTGAAACCAAACTGAGTTTCTGAGCTGAGCACTGATCTGAAGCTGACATCCTAACTAATCCTATAACTGGAACCCATACTGGTACTGGGTTTGAATAATTGAATATTGATAACTGAAGTTTAGACTGATAATTAAGTACTGAATCTTGATGGCTGAGTAACTAATTACTGATAGTCATAGTCTTGTAGGACTGTCTGAGTCCTTTATTGAATATTGATTACTGAGCTGATGCTGTATCTGAGGACTGTGGGATGGAACATCGACCCCATGGATTCACTGAGGAATCTAAACTGAGAGTATGCATGACACATTATGAATTTATGTGATCATTAGGAGCGTAACATGGATCACGAGGACTAAGCACTCTATAGATTGAGATACTGAAGCACTGATAGCTGAGTAACTAGTAACTGAATTATTGATAGTTACATGAGGGGTCCTGACATAAGTCAAGGATCTGAATGTACAATCATACTCTGCACTTTCACAACTTCAAAGTACAACCCCTTGTTAGCCAATTTCTTGTATACTAACATGACGTTCAAGTCTATCTGCATAACTACACCCTCATGTAAAACAAACATGCAACAATCTTTTCTTAACATGAAATATTTACTCTTCTTCATCTAAGCAACTGCTCATTACTACACAGTTTCACAAGGAAAGGTTTCTGAAGGATTAAATCAGGAGGACCTAAAGTATGAATGGATACTAGCTGATCTTGAAACATGACTGAAACTTGGAGAAATAGAATATCAATATGTTTTTTTTACCAAGAAGGTAACTGAGAGTATACATGAGTCATGGAAATTAAGTATACTGTAAATCGTGACATGTGTACATGAGTCATGAGCTGCATGACCTGAGTTTGGAGTTTCTGCATTCATGGGACATGATTTGTAACACTGAGGGAGTTAGAACTGAACCCCTTATGCTAGGAACTGAAAGAGCACATGATCCCATGGAAAGTGCATGAAAGTAAGTTGTGTTCATGAAACATGATTCGTACTGCGGAGTAAACTGGGACTCCTTATGCTGGGAATGAAATCATACATGATTTATGGGAAAAAAATGAATGAGCATGGTTCATGACCATAGAGTTGCCATGCAACTCCTGAGTGGGTTTTGTGATAGCTGAGGTGCAAAATTTTACACTGAGATGAGAATGGGCCGGGAATCATCTGCCCTTACTGCTTTCTATTGATACTGGCACTATCACTGGAATTTGAGAGCCTGACTTGGTTACTTGATCTACTATCACATATTTACATTTTGTTTGACACCTGCCTGTCTAACTAAACATATCATCTGCTGTGATTTCCTTATATACTACTAACATCACATCCACACTTTCATACCTAATTTCAAGTCAATAGACTTACATTTTTGCTTGTACTATTCAAGCCTACTGATTGGTATTACTATCCCCATGAATACATAATTTGATAAATCTGAATAATACTATCCTAGTTCTACTACTGCTAAGCTTCTGAGTTAACGCTTCTAACTCTAGGTCTATGTTATCATAGAATTCTGAGAAGGGATCTGATGGCATATCTAGATTTGGGTGCGAGAAGGAGTTCTCATAATCATGAAGAAAATCTGTATAACTTTGGAATAGAACTGGACTAATAGGGCATTCCAAGTCTATAGCCAATCCCATAACTGACGGTAGGGACTGTCTGAGAAAGCGCTATCTTTAGGACCTTGTGTTCACTATTTTTGTTAACTTGAAAGTAAGGTGGAGTTGACATGCATGGAGCATGATAACAATCTACATGAGTTTTCTTAGAAAACCTTGCTTTAGCATGATCTGAGACATAAAAGAAGGGAAATTATTTCTTAAACACCTCATAGCCTCCTGCACATAAGTGTGGTGCACAACACACGCATGTACAAGACTCTACTAGATGCGGCTTTCAGACTTCCTAGGACACTGTTGAACCTTAGGCTCTGATACCAAGTTTGTAACGCCCCAATTTGCTGAGCTGAAATGCTACAAGGTGCCCATGACCCCAAGGGACCACAAGCTAACCCACGGCTAATATTTGTACCTGTACACTTCATAATATAGAACATAAATGCAGAATACGAATACTGTAAGGCCATAAGGTTTAAAACAGAATAATCATAACATGAGAGTGGGGTATAGAATACCCAAAACAACTATAATACTATCTGAAGTCTGAACATACTAGTCTGAAAATCCTCTAACATGATTGTCTGAATAGGGAGTTGATGGGACATGTCCCCAACTAACTTCGACTAGCAAATTGAATTGAAATAAGCCATAAGTAATGATCATGCCCTCAAGAGACGAGGACGCACTGCTGGAACTCTGACAGCTGAGATGCTACTGCTACTGCTGTTCTGGAAATCGTCTATCTGAATCTATGGTGTAACATAAAAGAAAGCACTATAGCATGAATGCGTTAGTACAACTGAGAGTACTGAGTATACGAGTGAGGTAGGCTAAATGCAAAGGGTTTGTATGCATGAACAATGCTGACTGATATAAACATGAGAACACATATATACATAAGTAACTGATACTGAACTTGTGACGATACTGACTATTAAGTATGAATATTGACAACATGAGTTTACCGGTTCTGAGATACTAAATGACTGCGTTTATTGATATTGATCTGTGAATCACCAATAAGTGAGGAACTGATACTATATTACTGAATACTAGGAGACTGATACTTTATTACAGATAAAGGAATGATTGTTTTTGGCAGTCCTGATTATAAAGGACTGGTCTACTTAATTGTATCTGACAGTCTTAAAACTGAGGACAGTCTTAAAACTGAGTACTGATAGCATGAGTTTACTGAAATCTAATATAACTGGCAAGTGATTTGTGATGGTTGATATAGCTGATAACATGAGTGACTATATCTAATAGCCTTGATATTGGATACTGATAACATGGGTGACTATAGCTGACAGCCCTAAATCTGATGGAACTATCTGAGTTCCGTACTATATCTGAGTTGACTGTATCTGACAGTCCTGATATTCTAAAGAACTATCTAATTTCTTTTACTAAGACTAAATGACTGAAACTGTAGGAGGTAGTAGTTTAACTGACATGCCCCATGTATGCTAATGTAGCTGAATTGGGGTCCAATCTTTGCCCTGATTGAAAGGGTGTCAATACCGTACCATGGGTAAAGATAAGCTGTGAGTGACCCTCAAATCTGGCAGTGTCCCCAAAAGAGAACAGCGGATGTCTGCTTCATCAACCCTCAAGATGGCAGTGTTGATGTCTCAACCTATGCTGGATACATAGTTCTGGAATGCAAGGATGACTGCTAAGAATCATACCCTCATTTGATGGTGTATGTTCCTATACTTGGGTTCACTCAGTGCTAACTTCTACTCCCATCTGAATAGATACTGAACATGACTGACTGAACTGATTAACTGGACTGATAGTGTTGCTTAGCTGAGCTAAGTTAAATTTAATGAGTTATGTTGACTGACGGAATACTACTGAGATCTGAGGATTGACTGAGAGAACTAAAGTTACTGAGTACTGAGTAGAACTGTACTGGTACTGAGTACACTGAATTCCCATTGACTGATGGAATTACTACTGATGTCTGGTAAACGACTGAGTTCATGAGATTACTGAGATTTTCTGAGTCACATGACTGACTGAATTCTACTGAGCATGGTTGACTGAGGATATCATGACAACATGACATGGCTGTAAGCACACAACTATATTTTTCAGGTACAAGTACCCCCAGGACTCGATGGAAGAAAACTGACACACATGACTGACTTGATCATAAGAATAGAGTCCATAATTCACAATATCATAAGTAGGTGATTTCATACTACACATGGCTATCATATTCTTGATCATGAAAAGGGAGTGCATATAACATATAAATACTTGCATAAATTCAATTTCATGGGCATTTCATATTACAACAACAATGCGTAATAATTTGCATGGAAATCATGTTGAACATAAGCATAGAACATTGACTAGTCATTTAGGACCTATTATGTCATAAAAGCATGATTTCTAGTCTCTTAGGTATTTTTCCAAACACCTTATATGCAAATCTTTAGCATAGGTGGATTCATCAAGATTATAAGTATTCAACCACCAATTTCACATGTTTATACATGATATACCATCATAGTTTCATACAAACATACTAAGATCCCATCTTGGGCATCATCAAATTTCAACAACATGATCATCAACCACTAACATCATAAATATCATAATACATAATTTGGAAGATTATTTTTTTGAGCTTTATGGATGAAAGGAATCCATAAATCAACACACACATACCTTAGTTTGTGATTCTTGGAAGATTGATAGAAAGATTCTTGAAATTAAATCCCCAATTGAAAACCATCTTATTGTTCTTGAGAGAAAATGGAAGAAAAGAGTGTATTTTTGTTAAAAATGGGGTTAATTCAATGTTTATGGGTATATATGGGGTGAGAGATGACCAAAATTCCCTTAAGAAAAGAGAAAAAGACGCAGCTATCCCTCTGTTGACTGTCTGACAGGTTGAAGTAAATTGATCATAACTTTTTACTCAGATGCCCAAATTGGATGAAATCAATTGCATTGGAAATAATACTCTCATAGATTTCATTTGATATATAGCAGATCTCATAGTTCATTATATACAGAGAGTTATGATCATTTGAATATGACTTTGAAATGCTGAAAAAAACTGGGCAAACACTGGAGTTAGCAGGCGATGTGGGCTAATCACCTAAAGCTTCTATTTTTGACACCCAAACGTACCCTTACGCTACTCCAAAAATTCTGAAACTCACCTGGAATATACTACGAGCTTTCCTGATCGTAACAAAACTTGAGAATTGAAAAATAGATATCAGGAAGGTCGCCAAATAAATCTCCAAAGTTTGGAGGTCTAAAATAAGACTAAGTGTTGAATCTTGAACACTTAGCAAAATTTTTCTAAGTCTTGGGATCTTTCATGGAGCTTTAAGAGCTGAATTTGACACGCAATTTCATGGGGTATTACATGCATTGGTTACACTCTTGTTATACGCCCTTAGATTGTCAGACTCATAAGGTTGTCTTTAGGCTCTCTAGTGAATCAATTATAGAGTGGTAGGGTAGTTCCCTAGCTCCTAGGGAAAGGTTTATTTCTTATCTTAGAGCTCGAAGATTAATCTCCAAAGGATGTCTGTATCGCTTGGTGTAGGTTAAATATTCTAACTCAGAAGGTCCTTCTTTTTACTAGGTTTCGATGGTAAATGAGTTTCCTAAGGTTTTTCCAAATGATCTTCCTAGTGTTTTTCTGAATAGGGAAATCGAGTTTGGTATTGATTTGGTTTTGGAAATTTTACCAATATCTATTCATCCTTATTGAATGGCTCCAACTGAGTTAAGAAAACTCAAGAAGCAATTTAAGAATCTTCTGGATAAGGGGTTTATTCATCCTAGTGTATCCCCGTGAGGTGCACCAATGTTTTTTGTGTGCAAAAAGGATGGTTCCCTTTGAATTTGCCTTGACTATCGACAGTTGAATAAGGTAAAAATCAAGAACAAGTATCTTCTTCCAAGGATAGATCACTTATTTGGTCAGTCGCAAGGTGCGGAGTTCTTTTCTAAGATAGACCTTTGGTCTGGGTATAATCAGCTTAAGATTAGGAAGGAGAATATCCCAAATATGGATTTTTGTACTCGGTATAGGCACTTTGAATTCTTGGTTATGTCATTTCGCTTGACTAATGCCCCGACGACATTTATGAATTTAATGAATAGGGTTTTCAGGAAGTTCTTAGATTTTTTTTTCATTGTGTTCATTGATGATATCTTAGTGTATTCTAAATGTGAGGTGGATCATGTCAATCACTTCTGTGTTGTATAATAGACCATGAAGGCACAATAGTTGTACGCCAAGTTCTCCAAGTGTGAGTTTTGGTTAAATACTATAACTTTCTTGGGTCATATTATTTCTTGTGAGGGGATTAGGGTAGATCCTCAAAAGGTGGTTGTGGTTAAAATGTGGCCTAGACCTACAACTCCAACTAACATTTGGAGCTTCTTAGGTTTGGTTGGGTATTATAAGCAGTTTATGGAAAGCTTTTCATCAATAGCTGCTCCTTTGACTAAGTTAACCAAGAAGAAGGTAAAATTTTCTTTCTCGAAAGAGTGGGCAGTGAGTTTTGAGAAGCTTAATGATAAGCTAACTTCGGCTCCAATTTTGACATTGCCTAAAGGTAATGAGGGGTTTGTCATTTATTGTGATGTACCTAGGGTGGAACTTGGTTGTGTTTAGATTCAGCATGGGTACGTGATTGCCTATGCTTCCTGGCAGTTGAAGGTACATGAGAGGAATTATCCTACTTATGATTTAGAGATATTGGCGGTGGTTTTTGCTTTGAAAATATGGCAGCATTATGAGTATGGAGTGCACGTAGGCATCTTTTCTAATCATAAGAGTCTATAGTATGTGTTTACTCAGAAGGAGCTAAATCTCAGGTAGAGGAGATGGTTGGAGTTTCTCAAGAACTAAGATATGAGTCTTCACTATCATTTAGGTAAGGCTAATGTTGTTGCTGATGCTCGTAGCAGGTTATCCATGTGGAGTTTAACCTATGTGGATAAGCAAAAGCGGGAATTGGTGAAGAATATTCACTATTTGTCTAATCTTAAAGTTTATCTTTTTGACTCTGAGGATAGTGGTGTATTGGTATAGAAAGCGGTTAGATCATCTCTTGGTGTAGAGATTAAGTAGAAACAAGTGCTAGATCCTATCTTGATGAAAATCAAGAATGATGTAGGTGCACAAAAGGTAATGGTATTTGAGATCAGTGGTGATGGTACTAAGGAAGGTTATGTGTTCCTAACGTTGATGGGTTGTGACAAAGGATCTTGGTTGAGGCGCATAAATCGTGCTGTGTCATTTATTGCAGTTCGACGAAGATGTATCATGATCTCAAAGATATATTGGTGGAATAATATGAAAATGTACGTGATTGATTTTGTAGCCAAGTGCATGATGTGTCAACACATTAAGGTTGAGCACATAAGGCCTAGAGAGTTCTATCAAGAAATTGATTTACCCAAGTAAAAATGGGAGGTAATTAATATGGATTTTGTAACGGGTCTTCCTCTGTCACAGAACTAATTTAATTCGATTTAGGTAATCATGGATAGGATGACAAAGTTTGCACACTTATTTCCAGTGAGGACTACCCTTTTATTGAAGGATTATTAAAAATTATATCTTCAGGAGGTGTTGAAGCTGGATGGAGTACCTATTTCAATTATCTCTTATCATGGTACATATTTTTCATCTCATTTCTAGCAGTCTTTTCAGAAGTGATTGAGTACTAAGGTAAGTTTGAGTACTGCTTATCATCCTCAGATGGATGGGCAAGTGGAAAGGACTATTCAAACATTGGAGGATATTCTTTGGGTATGTGTGATTGATTATGGTGACAATTGGGTTGAGCATCTACCTTTGGTAGAGTTTGCTTACAACAATAGCTATCATTCTAGTATTGGTATAACCCTTTTTGAGGCATTGTATGGTAGAAGGTATAGATGTCCTATTGGATGGTTTGAGCTTAGTGAGGAGGACATGTTTGGTCCGGATTAGTTTATCAAGCTATAGAAGAAGTAGAGGTGATTCGAGATAGGCTTAAGGGTACCTAAAATCCCTAAAAGTCCTATGTGAATGTAAGGCGTAGAGACTTGGAGTTTGATGTTGGTCATAAGGTGTTTCCTCAAGGTATCTCCTATGAAGAGAGTAATGTGGGTTGGTAAGAAGGGGAAGCTCAGTCCCCAGTGTGTTGGTCCTTATACAATTTTTGTGGAGGGTTGGTAATATTGTTTATTAATAGGAGTTGCCTTCTAGTTTGAGCTCTATTCATCCAGTATTTTATGTTTCCATGTTGAGGAAGTGCATTGGTGATACTTTTTCGGTTGTTCACTTGGAAGAATTCATATTTCAAAATCCCTATCTTATGAGGAGGTCCCGAATAAGATACTGGATTGGCAGGTTTGTCAGTTGCAGACCAAGGATGTGGCCTCGCTTTAGATTCTATAGAGGAACCAAAAAGTGGAAGAGGTTACATGGGAAGCGGAGGAAAACATAAAGTCTAAGTATCCGCATCTATTTTCTACTCTTGGGATTCGTGTAGAAGGTATGTGTTCTTAAACACATCTTTATTTTTTGAGTTTATTAAAAAAAAGATTAATATCTTTGTATCTGTGTTTCCTAACTTAGTTAAAGATTAGATTGATATTTGATAATGCAAATGAATCGTGTTTGTGGTTACCCTACCTTGTCCATCGTTCAAGGATGAATATTCCTAGTGGGGGAGACTGGAACACCCTGGGTTTATAGCCCTTAGAAAATTTCCTAGATTTTTGGTATCTGAACAGGATACGACTAAGGAAAACGACTTGTACACTGGAATACGAATGGTATGGATTGGTCGTATACTTGGGATTCTATTTTGCCAGGGGTACGGATCATGGGTACTAGTAGTATACTTGGATATGACATAGTTTAGGGTGAGTCGTACCTTGGATAGTATTGGGTCCATGGAAGATGGCCTTGGGTACGAGTGGTGGGTACCATTCCTATTAGAGGGTACGACTGGTATGGATAGTTATACCCACCTAATGGAATTTTTGGTAGTTTAAGTGGGGGTAATATCGGTATTTCCCTATTTAACCTAATAAGGACCCACAACTTACATTCTTAGTTGGAGGTTATTTGCCCTATTATTCTATTCATTAACACTTAAAACTTCTCTCAAACACTTTACAATTCTCTCTAAGGCTTTTGGGTAAAAGAAGGCTAGAGTTTTATCTTAAGGATTAATTTGGGGCTCGTGTTGGTGATTTCTCTTCATCATCTTCTTGGTTTAAGGCATGTTCTCTTCCTTCATTGTTAGTTCCAACTAAAGGCATGGTTTTATACTATGTTTTCATGGTTTATTTTTGTATGGTATTGGATTTTCAAATATAATTTGGGTTTTTTTGGTTATAATTGCTTAGTTATGGTTTTCCTATGTTTTAATTATACTTTTATATGCCTTAATGGTGGTTTGGATAATTGGTTGCATGGAAATGGTTATTTGGTAATTGGCTTTGGTTTTGGAAATACTATGTCCCCAATATGTTTGATGAAATGCCTATGAGAATGTTTTCACTACATTATTCGATTTTAATGGAACTTATGCGTGGCTTAAATGTGGTAATGGAACTTATGCATGGCTTAAATGTGGTAATGGAACCCAAAATGGTTAAATGGTTTGGAATGGTCAAAATGGAGTAGTTTTGATTTGACAATCATTCTTGTGGGGTATAATGGATCCCCCAAGTAATTAGAATAAGGAAATACTTGTGGGATACATGAGACTCCCCCAAGTTAATTGGTAATGTGATCTATGGGTACATGGGACTTCCTTGATCTCAAAAAGGTTTGGCTAAGGACAATACTTGCAAATTATAGTCGGTATGACGATACCACTATGTATAGCCTCGGCTAATAACAATGGTTTGGTTGGTAAATGATTTTAATTGGGCAATAATGGCGGTGTGTGATAGCCAACCGTGAAAGTGGGAGTTCAATAAACGAACACTGGAAACTAATGTTTACCGTCATGAGGGGTAGGTCATTGCGACCTTTTTATAATACTATAAGGTTTGCAGGAATCCTCTTAACACATTGTACATATGTATCATATGGGGGTAAGGTTACTTGGGAATCTCTTACTCTAATGGTATCTCCGATTTGTGCAGCTATACGCATCAGGTCGTGTTTAGGAGGTTACACTGGACTCATATAGACTGTGGGTGGTTAAGGACGTTTAGGTTTTACATACCTAGGTAAATGTTTTTCAATGCATGCTAAACCCGATTTCCTTTCCCAATATAGTTATATATATGTATGATTTATATGCATATGGTTGGTTTACTTGGTTTTACTGGCTGACATTATTTTATCCTTATCCTGAGTTCATGCTAGCATTTACCTGCTAATCCGTCTTTGGGCGACTGTGCCCCCATGTGATGTAGGAATTGATCGTTCTACTCCTCCTGCTTAGCTATCAGGCATTCAGGATCTGCTACTTGATTAACGTGGTGAGCTTCCATCTTTTTGGAAGGCTCCATTTTGTAGATGTTATTTCAAACTTTGGATCATTTATGGATATTAGTTTTGTCTATGGTTGGGGGTATGTTCCAACCAAAGTTTGGTATTCTTTTACTTAGAGGCTTTTGTGGAACTACTATGGGTTGGTATGAGTGGGATCGGTATTGGTGTCAGTCTTGGTATTGGCATTGGTATTGGGGCTGATACCGTAGGACTAACTTTCTCATTGTTCTATCCTCTTTCATTTTGGGATTATATTTAATTATTACGGAGCTTATATGGTTATGGTTTGGTTGGTTTTAGTTATCGGATGGGTTCGGACGGTTGGACTTGGTTGGGTCGGTCTTTTTAATAGACCTATCCGAGAGTCTGTCATTTGGATAGTTACGCTATCTTGTTATATGTTCGAAATTCATCAAACTCAGGGTAGACGGCTGGAGGTTGGGTTGGGTAACAAGGGTTTTCTCTGGTCCCGGTCGGACTTGGGACGCCCATTACAACAAGGCCCCAGATCGGATCATGTCAATTTTATTATTTTGCAATTACAAATATTAAGTCGAGGTTTTCAAAAGTCTCTCAACTTTTGAATACTTCAAAAATTTGATATTGTTTTTATGTCTCTTACTTTTAATTTTTAATTAGTGTATTACTTATTGAATAGTTATCTTTATTATTTTTGTGTTTTAATTATTTGGTAGTTTAATTTGTAATATGGATAAATTAAGAAAAGTTGGTAAAAGTGTTAGAGATTTGTGTCCCAAAAGTGATAGTGGTAATAAAAAATAAAATGGTGTCAGTTTCGATAGAGGTAGTTCAAGTACTAGAATACCTGTGTGCCTCCGGTACTAATTATGATCCGTTTGAGAATGAAATAGGTGTAGGTGCTCACGATATAAATTTTTTAGAAGCTTAAGAAAATTATGATATAGAAAATGAGAATGGAGTAGATGTAGTTGATTTAGATATATATGATGATGCTATTGGTGATACACCTGAAGTTGAAAATGCTAATGTTAGATCTTAATCGGTTAAGCTTCCTCCCCATCCCACCTATAAGATCTCATAGAAAAAGTAATATTGTGTGAATTTTTTTCACAGAAGTTGGAGGAACTACTAAGGTCCAGTGTAATATTTGTCAAATGGTATATGAGCATAAGACTGGGTGTAATATGGGGGTACGGTGCTTGCTGACACATATGAAAAATGAACACCTAATAGCGCTAACTGTGGCGAAAGATGGTGGGACTGTAAGAGGGCCAACTCAAAGTAGATTGAACCCAAGAACCAGTCAATTAGTTCTAAATTATAATAAAATGAAGGATCGAGAAGAATTAGCCAAAATGATTGTTGTGGGTTGCTTGTCTTTCTCTTTTGCTTGTTCTAACGTTTTTATTCATTATATTCAAATAATTTATAATCTTATGTTTACAGGTATTCCTATAAGTACTTGTCATCCCGATATTTCTAGACTCCATGCATAATATGTTTACTATTTATCTACATTATTAAAAAATATTTCATATAGAGTTGCTCTTACTTTTGATCTTAATTATGTTGCTAATAGAAAAAATTATTTAATAATTACTTGTCACTAGATAGATAGAAATTTTATTATGCAAAAATGTATTTTGGTATTTTATATGATGAAGATCGTAGAACCACTGAAAGATTTATTTCTGAATTTATTTCTAAAGTTGCGAAATATTATGGTATTGAAAGAAAAGTATTATGTATATCTGTTGGATAACGCATCTAACAGCTAGACTGTTGTTAACTTGTTAAACATTGAACTTTCTCCACCTCTACCCAAAATATTTTAGGTTAAGTGTGCTTTCCACATAAATAATTTAATCATAAAAGATGTTCATGAATTTTTTGAGATTTATATTAAAAGATTAGGTTTACGGTTGACTTCATTCAAGGAAATAATAGAAAAATTAGAATTTTAGAATTTAAAATAAAATGTGAACAAAGTGGATCGAAACCGATATTAATGCCTGAGGAAAGGGATACTAGATGGAATGCTACTTATAACTTTTTAAGAACTTGTCTTATTTATAAAGATCCTAGTACAGTGATTTTTAACCAGTTTACTGGTTTTTCCTAAGTGTGTTATACATGATTCTGACTGGGCTAAGATTGTTGATATTGTTAAATTTTTGAAAAAAAATTATATAGCTATGGTTTAATTTGTTTGTACTTATTATCCTACTGTTTGTAATATTTTATTTTATTTAGCCGACATTTCTTGTTTGCTTAATGAATATAAGATAAAGAAGGTCACGAAGAAGCTATTGCTGCAATTATTGATAATTTTTTTTAAAAAAATTTATCTGCTTCCCCCTATTTACTTGATTGGTGCTATAACAAATCCATGTATGTAATATAATACTATGTCTGAATTTACTTCTATTATTTATAATGCTTTAGCTATACAACTTGAAGAAGAACCTTCTTTGTTTATGTAATACTCCGTATTTCCCTAGCATAATCTAAGTCTCAATACATGTGTATTCATATATAAATTTTTTGAAATACTCATTAATTTCCATTTTAGATCCTGCCATTGCGTAGGAAATTCAATTAGCTTTCCAACGATATAAAATTCACCCAAATTCGATAACAAGGTAAGAAGTTATGACGATTTTAAGTTTCAGTGGTTAAAAGCCATCATTTTGACCCTTAGCACGTTGTGGAGCCAGTCTAAAAAGAAATTGTCAGTTTACAGTGTTGTACCATGATGTTAGCGTGTCTCTCTAAGGCACCATTTCATGTTTCGCAATTTTTAGTGAGCCTCCACAATTATGGCGCGTCGCGGAGGTGGCCAAAATGGCATTCCAGTGAAGGACCGCGATCTTACCGCGTCACACCATCATCCAGTTTGCCAATTTTCCCTTTTTCCAGTGGCTCGGGATCTTTAGTTTTCAGCTTGCGTTTTAAAATTTGTTTGAGGGTATTTGAGTCTTTTTTCTAAGCCCTAAACTTATCCTAAACACGAAATTTAACCCCTAATTGACCTAAATACTCATCATTATTCAATTTCTCTTAAATTAAATATCCCCTTTTCAAGAACAAGAAACCCTAGCTCTCAAATTCAAGGATCAAATCACAAGAACTCACCATTAATCCTTCCAAATTCATTAACTCAGATATTTTAGATGTTTATCCATGGGTTTCTTTCACCCACGGAGTCCAAGTATCCTATTTAAATTACAAAATTGTGATATTTTCAAGTTATTTTGATTTTAAATTATGATTCACCCATGAATCTCCATGAACTATGATTTTACACCATGTATAGATGAAGTTAATGTTGTTATTCAATTCTCCATGTTTTAATGTTATCATTCATTGAATTAATCATGATTTAGTACTATTCATGTTGAAATTCATGCTATTACTACAGTTCCCTAACATTCGTATGATTTGACCCAAACTATGAACTACAAGTGTTTGATAAAATGCCTACAAGAATGATTATTTAATAAAAGCCATCATGTTATGTCCTCTAAGATTAAGTATCATATTACTAATATTTCTTTTGAGTCCTAGGGGTATTGAATACCCGAAAACCAGAGCTTCTTATTTAGTCTAGTATTAGTATCTTCAGAATAACCTCAGAATACATATTATGAGCATTAATAGATCAGTCAGTTAAACTCAGAATAGCTAGTGACTCAATGTCATTCAGTTGGGAGTAGGACTTAGCACCAAGTGTAGGGATGGCGGCTTCACCGTCAGATAGGCAAAGTTTCTAGTAGCAGTCCCTAAAATCTAGAACTACATAGCCAGCGTAAGATATGAGAAGTCACCCGTCAGTGTATGCTTCACTATCTCGCAGGGGTCACCCGTCTATTTAGACTTGACACCCTTAGTCCTTCAGGACAGTACCTCAGTATAGTGGACCTACACAGCCAGCGTTAATACCCATGGCATGGTATTGACACCCTTGCAACTGGGGTTACAAGTTAGACCCCAATTAGCTCATATTGGGGAATGTCGGTTAAATGATAGCTCCCACAGTCTCAGTCCAATAATCAGATCAGTGGTTCAGTCTCAGTGTTGTTTGACCAAGGCATACAAATATCAGTTATTTAAGTATTTTAGTTTACAGAATTTTATTCAGTTCATGTTATATGATTGTTCATGCATTCCCAGTATCTACAAATTTCATATATTTTCAATATCTACAGATTTCATACTCTCTATTCAGTATTCCATGTTGTTCATGTATGTTCATATAAGTATTGTTCCTGTTTATGAAACCATGCATGCCAGCCTACCTCATTTAACATACTAGTACATTCAAAGTACTGATTGCATACCTTTCTTTTGTGCTATGATGTATTATATCATAGATTCTGACACCCAGTTCTCGGATCGCGCTTAGACTTCTCAGACCCCCAGTAGTAGTAGTGGTGAGTCCTCATATTTTGAGGAAAGATTATTTTATTTCATGCTTTTAGTCTAGTAGTTAGTTGGAGTTAGTTTTGGCCAGTCCCATTAACTTACAGTTATTTAATTTTGAGGCTTTCAGACAATACAGTCAGTCATTCAGTATTCAGACTTCAGTTAACATGATAGTAATTTATTCACTTTATCTTAGATTTCAGTATTTATTCAAACTCAGATAGTTATTTCTTCAGATTTATAATTCCTTATTTGTTTTAGTTATTAAAACCTTATGGCATATCAATTATTCTTCCATATTTATGATTGTGTTATTCAGTGCTCACAGCAGGTACCAGCTCATGGGTTAGCTTGTGATCCCTCGGAAGTGTAAGGACCGTATAATGCCCAGGGTGTACTCTTGGGGAGTTACAAACTTTGTATCAGTGCCTAAGGTTTTAAAGTATCCTTGGAAGTCTGAAATCCTCGTAAAGTAGAGTCTTATGTATGGGTGTATAGCTCGCCACACTTATGGACGAGAGGCTACAAGGCGTTTAGGAAAAGTTTTCCTTCTTTCAGTATTCATATCGTGCGAGTGAGCATGAGCTCATGTTAAACTCTAAGTCTAATCTATTTCTTCCTTCTGTTTATAGAACATGCCTCCCAAAAAGAATAACAGAAGAGGAGCAGGAAACCAGCCAACACCTCAGCTCATCTAGGAAGATCCTCTGGTTGAGCATGTCTCTCACACAGAATTCAGAGTTGCGTTCATCTTTCTAGAAAACTCCATAGCAGCTCAAAATGAATGGCCATCTGCTATTTTGGCCAACCCAGTGGCCAATACTACTGGAACCAGAATTCGGGACTTTACCCGGATGAATCCTAATTTCTTCATGGGATCTAAGTCTGAAGAGGATCCACATAAATTCTTGGATATGGTTCAATAGGTAATGGATGCTATGGGGGTGACATCCACTGAGAGTGCTGAGTTGGCTGCATATCAATTATAGGATGTAGCCCATGTATAGTTTAAGCAGTGAAATATAGATAGGGGTATTGATGCAGGGCCTATAGAGTAGGAAGAGTTTACTGCAGCTTTCTTAGACAGATTCTTCCCATTAGAGTTAAGAGAGGCCAAGGTGTTAGAATTTATTAACTTGAGACAGGGAAGCATGAGCGTAAAGGAGTATTCCCTCAAGTTTACTCAGTTATCTAGATATGCTCCTCATGTAGTAGTTGACAGAAGATCTAAGATGAGTATGTTTGTGTCTGGCGTATTTGATAGTATGGTTAAGGACTGCAGAACTGCAATGCTAATTAGGGAGATGGACTTGTATAGGTTGATAGTCCATGTTCAACAAATTGAAGAGTAGAAGAATAAGAAAAGAGAGAGAGAAAATAAGAGAGCTAGGACGGGTAGTTTTAATTTTAGTCAGCCAAGGATAGAAGATAGTAACTATTCTCAGTTTCATCAAAGGTCTTTAGCCCCAGCACCCTCTTCAGCCCGTACCCCAGTACCCAAATTCAAAAATGATAATAGGGATAGAGCACCAGGCTCTAAGTCCTAAGGTAGTGTTACCAGTGCTCATACGAACCTTTTTTGTAAGAAATATGGCAGAAACCACCAGGGAAAGTGTAGAGTGGGTAGTGATGTGTGCTTCGGGTGTGGCAATCCAGGCCATTGGATTTGGGGGTGTTGGGTAGTTACTCAGAAAGGTAGGGATTTATGACAATAGGGCCAGTTCCATCAGTCGTCAGTTCCATTCGATCGTTTAACTCAGCAGGGTACCGCTTCCAGTACTACTAGTGGTCAGTGTCCGAATAGATTATATTCTATTCAGTCTCGCCAAGATCAAAAATTTTCTCCTGACATAGTTACTGGTACGTTATAGGTCTTTCACTTACATATTTATGCTTTATAGACCCTGAAGCTTTCCTTTCTTTTATAATTCCATATATAGCCGTCAATTTTGGAGTCAGTCCCGAAACTCTAGTAGACCCATTTTTAATGTCTACCCTAGTAGCTGTATCCATTATAGCCAGACAGGTATACAGGAACTGTCCGATCATAATATCTCCAAAAGTTACCTTAGTTAAT
This sequence comes from Capsicum annuum, assembly GCF_002878395.1. Classification (NCBI taxonomy): domain Eukaryota; kingdom Viridiplantae; phylum Streptophyta; class Magnoliopsida; order Solanales; family Solanaceae; genus Capsicum; species Capsicum annuum. The sequence goes on from NC_061114.1 coordinate 21,463,483, forward strand.
CTGGTGGAGTTAGAGATGATGAATTTGGATGTCATTCTCAGCAGGGATTAGCTCCCCTCATTCTATGCCTCACTTGATTGTAGACAAAGAATAGTTCATTTTCAGTTCCCAAATGAACTAGTCCTTGAATAGAGGGGTAGTACCACATCTCTTAAAGGTCAGTTGATTTCATGCCTTAGAGTGAGAAAGATGATGTCGAAGGGGTGTATTTACCATCTTGTTCAAGTCAAAGACTCAAATTAAAAAACTTCAACTCTTGAGTCAATTCCAGTAAAAAATGAATTCTCAGATGTGTTCCCTAAAGATCTTCTTAGAGTTTCTCTCGAAAGGGAAATTGACTTCAGAATAGACCTTCTTCCAGATACTCAGTCTATATCTATCCCGCCATACAGAATAGCTCCAACTGAACTTATAGAATTGAAAGAATAATTGAAGGTTATCCTAGATAAGGGATTCATCAGACCCAGCGTCTCCCCGTGGGGTGCACCAGTTCTATTCGTGCATAAGAAAGATAATTCTCTCAGAATATACATAGACTATCGTCAGTTGAACAAAGTCACAGTCAATAATAAATATCCACTTCCTAGAATAGATAACTTCTTTGACCAACTTCAGGGTGCTAGCTACTTTTCCAAGATAGACCTCAGATCAAGCTATCATCAGCTCTGGGTCAGGGAATGTGACATTTCGAAAACAGCTTTCCAAACTCGGTATGGTCACTTTGAATTTCTAGTCATGTTCTTTGGTCTTACAAATTCCCCAGCAACCTTCATGGACTTGATAAATTGAGTGTTCAAGTAGTACTTGGACATGTTCATCATAGTCTTTATTGATGATATTCTTGTTTACTCCCGTAGTGAAAATGATCATGCAAACCATCTCAGAATAGTATTATAGACTCTTAGAGCTCACCAGTTATTTGCTAAATTAAGTAAGTATGAATTCAGGCTAAGATCAGTAGCTTTCCTTAGCTATATTATTTTTGATGATGGCATTAGAGTTGATCCTCAAAAGATCAATGTAGTGAGAAACTAGCCCAGACACATTTCTCTATCAGATATCAGGAGTTTCTTCGATTTGGCTGGCTATTATCGTTGGTTTGTTAAAGGATTTTCTTCTATTGCATCCCTCATGTCCAGATTAATGTAGAAGAAAGTTAAGTTTCAGTGGTCAGATTCCTGCGAGAAGAGTTTTTAGGAATTGAAGACTCGACTCACCTCAGCCCAGTTTTGACTCTACTAGATAGTTAGATGGGTTTGTTATGTATTGTGATGCATCCAGAGTAGGTTTGGGTTGTGTCCTAATATAGAGAGGTAAGGTCATATCCTATGCCTCCAGACAACTTAAGCCCCATGAGAAGAATTACCCTACTCATTATCTGGAGCTAGCAGCTGTAGTACTTGCCTTAATGATTTTGACACATTACTTGTATAAGGTGCATGTAGATGTGTTCACTGACCATAAGATCCTGCAGTATGTGTTCTCTCAGAAAGATTTGAATCTGTGTCAGAGAAGGTGGTTAGAGTTATTACAAGATTATGACATGAGTGTTCTATATCATTCAGGCAAGTTCAATATAGTGGCTGATGCTTTCAGTAGAATATCTATGGGTAGGGTTTCTCATGTTGAGGATGGTAAGAAGAATTTAGCTCAGGAAGTTAATTAGCTTGCCCGACTAGGTTTCTACTTAGTCGACTCAGCAGAGGGTAGTGTGTGGGTACAGAGTAGCTCCAAATCATCTCTAGTTTTTGAGGTAAAGAAAAAGCAGAAAAGAGATCCCAGTCTAGTTAAGTTGAAAGAATCAGTCAAAGATTAGAAGGTGGAGGTTTTCTCCCAAGGGTGAGATGGTGTGTTGTGTTGCTAGGGTCGGCTATGTATGCTAGGTGTAGGTGACTTGAGACAATGAATTCTTGCATAAGCGCATGGTGCACGTTACTTTATTCATCCAGGGGCCACTATGATATACCACAATTTACGAGAGGTCTATTGGTGCAGTGGGATGAAGGGGGATATGGCAGAGTTTGTAGCTAAGTTCTCTATATGTCAGCAAGTTAAGATTGAGCACCAGAAGCCTAGTGGGTCCATGCAGCAGTTCAGTATTCCCACATGGAAATGGGAAAAAGTGAACATAGATTTTGTGATAAGTTTGACTCGTACCCGTCATTAGCATGATTCTATTTGGGTTATCATAGACAGGATGACCAAATCATCTCATTTCTTACCAGTCCATACCTCTTACTTAGCCGAGGACTATGCTAAACTCTATCTCAGAGAGTTGGTTAGGTTGCATGTTGTTCCTTATCGACCATCTCAGATAAAGGTACCCAATTTACCTCTAAATTTTAGAAGGCATTCTGAAGGGTCTTGTTACCCAAGTCTACCTTAATACAGCTTTCCACCCTCAAATAGATGGTCAAGCAGAAAGGACCATTCAGATCTTGAAGATATGCTGAGAGTATGCGTAGTTAATTTTAAAGGTAGTTGGGATGACCACTTTCCTTTGATTGAATTAACATACAATAACAACTATCATTCCACTATCTAGATACCTCTATTTGATGCTATTTATGGGAGGAGATGTAGATCTCTCATTGGTTGGTTTGAAGTGGACGAGGCCATAGTAGTAGGGCCTGACTTGGTGTTTGATGCCTTAGAAAACTCTCAGTTGATTAGAGAGAGGCTTAGAATAGCCCAGAGCCGACAAAAATCATAGACAGATGTGAGGAGAAAAGATCTTGAGTTTGAGGTCGGTGATTTGGTGTACTTGAAAATCACTCTCATTAAGAGAGTGAAAAGATTTAGCAAGAAAGGAAAACTCAGTCCCTGATATGTAGGTCCCTTCAAAATTCTCATTCGTTTCAGATAGGTAGCTTACGAGCTTGAGTTGCCTTCAGATCTAGCCTCAATACACCCAATGTTACTTGTCTCATTGTTGAAGAAGTGTATTGGTGATCCAGCTATAGATGTTCCCTTAGAAAGTGTAGATGTTCAAAACAGTCTTTCCTATGAGGAAGTTCCAGTTGAAATTATTGATCATCAAGTTCGTAGACTAAGGAACAAAGAGGTTCCACTAGTCAAAGTTCTTTGGCCAAATCAGTCCATTGAGGGAGCCACTTGGGAAGCAGAAACAGATATATGGACCAAGTACCCTCAGTTTTTCTCCGTAAATTCAGATTCGATTTAAGGTACTAATCTTCTTATGGTTTCTCTCTAGCATGCACAGTTTCAGTTGCACATCATGTTCATGTCAGTTGTACATTTACAAAGTAGTTCAGTCATACATTCAATGCGTTAGATATGCATGTTTAGTGTGTAAGCTCAGTCCATCAGTTTTCCTCATCTTAACCAGTTTCATTCAAGGGCGAATGATCCCAAGGGGGAGATATTGTAATATCCCATATTTTCCTAGAATAATCTAAGTCCTAATACATGAGTATTCATATATAAAATTTTCAAAATACTCATTAATTTTCAGTTTAGAGCCTGCCATTGCGTAGGAAATTCAATTTGTTTTCCAACGATATAAAATTCACCTAAATTCGATAACCATGTAAGAAGTTATGGAGATTTTAAGTTTCAGTCATTAAACACCGTCATTTTGAACCTAAGCGTGTCACAGAGCCAGTATAAATAACAATTATCAATTTCCAGTGTGGTACTGCGATGTTGGCGGGTCGTACCAAGGACCCAATTAACATTTGGTAATTTCAAGTGAGCCTCCGCAATTATGGTGCATCGTGGAGGTGGCAAAAATGTCATCTAGTAAAGGACTGCGATCTTACCGCGTTGCACCATCATCCAGTTTCCCAATTGTCCCTTTTCTAGTGGCTTGGCGTAATAGTGGCGCGTTGCACCAAGGCCAAAAATCGGGATCTTCAATTTCCAGCTTGTGTTTTTAAATTCATTTAGGGGTATTTGGGTCTTGCCCTAAACATGTCCTAAACATAAAATTTAACCCTTAATTGACCTATATACTCATCATTATTCAATTCCACTCAAATTAAAGATCCCCTTTTCAAGAACAAGAAACCCTAGCTCTCAAATTCAAGGATCAAATCTCAAGAACTCACCATCAATCCTTCCAAATTCATTAACTCAGGTATGTCATATGTTTATCCATGGGTTCCTTTCACCCATGGAGTCCAATTATCCTATTTAAATTACAAAATTGTGATCTTTTCAAGTTATTTTGATTTTAAATTATTATTTCACCCATGAATCTCCATGAACTATGATTTTACACCATGTATAGATGAAGTTAATGTTGTTATTTAATTCTCCATAATTTAATGTTATCATTCATTGAATTAATCATGATTTAGTATTATTCATATTGAAATTTATGCTATCACTATAAGTTCCCTAACATTCCTATGATTTGACCCAAACTATGAATACCAGTGTTTGATAAAATGCCTACAAGAATGATTATTTAATAGAAGTCTTTATGTTATGTCCTCTAAGATTAAGTTTCATGTTACTATTATTGCTTTTGAGTCCTGGGGATATAGTCTCATCTCAGTATCTTCAAAATAACTTCAGAATACATATTATGAGTATTACTAGATGAGTCAGTTAAACTTAGAATAGTTAGTAACTTAGTGTCATTCAATTGGGATTAGGACTTAGCACCTAAACGCTGTATAATATACATTATAAATACAAAAATAAAGGCTGTAAGGTTCAAAACTATAACATAACTGATAAAACATAACATATGAATGGGGTATGAAATACCCAAAATAACTAAAATAAATGGTATGAATATACTTTAGTCTAAAAAGCCTCTAACTGACTGAACTTTCTAAATAAGGAGTTGATGGGACATGTCCCCAACTAACTCTAACTAATAAATTAATTAATGAGATAATAAATTAATGGTCATGTCCTCGAAGGATGAAGACTCACTGTTAACTCTGATTGCGAAGACGGGAATGCTACTGATACTCTGGAGCTCGTGCTTCTGACCCTGTGGAATAAAACACCATAGCATAAATGTGCCAGTACATTTGAATGTATTGGTATGCATGTGAGGTAGGTTGAATGCAAAGGGTTCACATGTATGAACTATACTAACTGACTAATTAACACGAGTGTGAGAATACATACATGAATACATAATAACTGTAACTGAGTTTGTGAAAACATAATTACTAAGTCCAAGTACTGATAGCATGAGATACTGATAACTGTGTAACTGAAATAACTAATACTGAGCGACTGTATTTGATAGTCTAGTTTTTAATGAAACTAGCTGAGTTCTATATTATTCTGAGTTATCTATATCTGATAGTCCTGAATACTGTAGAACCATCTGAGTTCTATTATTGAGACTGATTAACTTTATCTGATAGTCCTAATTCTGTACTGAAACTATGGGAAGTAGTATCTAACCGACATGACCCAAAAAAGTAATATAGCTGAGGTAGGGTCCAATCTGTAACCCCAATTGAAAAGTGTCAATACCGCACCACTAGTAAGGATAAGCTGTGGGTAACCCTCATCTGATAGTGCTCCCTAAAAAGAATGGTGGGGACCTCATCTGATAGAGCTTATCCAACTCATCAACCCTCATCTGATAGTATTGATGTCTTAACCTATGCTGGCTACATAGTTTTGGAACTCAGGGATGACTTCTAAGAATCAAACCCTCATCTGACAGTATGTATTCCCATCCTTGGGTTCGCTTGGTGCTAATTTACACTCCCATCTGAATAGACACTGAACATGGTTAACTGAACTAACTGGACTGAGTTAACTGAGTTTCATTGACTGACGAAATACTACTGAGATTACTGAGTTTTCCTAAGTCATGAGACTGGCTGAATTTTATGGATCATGGCTTGACTGAGAGTATCTTGAAAACATGACACTAGGTCTAGGCATACAGCTAAATTGTCGGGTACAAGTACCCCCAGGACTCGATAGCATGAAACTGACAAAGCATGACTTTATTAAATACATGACCAACATCACAATCCATAATACAATAAGTTGGAGATTTCATGAAGTAGAAGTTCTAAAGCACCACAATGGCTACACATATATCCATAATTCATTGACTAAGACATTTCATCAAACACTGGACATGCATAAACTTGTACATAAATGGGAATTTCATATTATCATACTAGTATGGTACTTTTCCTTCCCATAGGTATTTAATCAAACAAATGGGGAGCATGCTTTGGTTATCCAATCATCAACACATCTAATAGTCATGGATACATCAATCAATGTATAAATTTAAGGATTTATCATGATTATTATACAAATCACCACATCCTAGGGTCAATCACTGGAATATGTAGTTTCAAACATGAATCAAAACCCTACAACATCATGAACATGAATTTTAATTCAATTTAAATCATGAATATTCATACATACATAAATCTTGGATTTTGAAAAAAGATTCTTAAGCTTCATGGGTGAAAGGGACCCATGAATCAACACATGACATACCTGGGTTGTGAGTTTCTTGAAGTTCTTAAACTTGAAGAACTTGAAGTTCTTAGACTTGAAGAACTTAAATTTCTTAGTTTCTTAAAGGAGGATTTAGATCTTGATCTTGGGGATTATCTTTGAGAGAAAATCCTAATTTGATATTGTAGATGGATAATGAACTTATGAGCCTTGGTTTGATATAATTAGGGGTTAAAATGTATGAAAAGACCCAATTATCCTTTTAAAAATAGCTTTAAAAATAGCTGAATAGAGTATGCGATGGTGGGTGCGATGGTCTATCACTGGGTTGACGGTCTGTCGGTCCTGACCGTCGCATGGGTAGAATAGGGGTTCACTGCCTCTCTTGTGATGGCCTGGGTGATGGTCCATTTCTAGCTCGACATTCCTTCATCCTGAGCCTTCATCCTTAGGCAGAAGGTGGTCTCACTACCTCTGCTATGATAGTTTGGGCAATGGTTCATTACTAGCTCGATGGTCCATTGGCTCTCACTATCGCATCTAGGCAGTTTTGACTGGCTTCTGTATTTCGGTCATAACTTTCTCTTTCGATGTCAGATTTGGATGAAATGGGTATTGATGGAAAGCTTGTTCAATTTCCCACATGACAAAAAGTGAAAATCTTAAAAATTCCATATATACAAAAGTGGGTTCATCTTCCAACGTAAGTTTCTAACATACTTAGGATAATTTCAAGCTAGGTAGAAGTATGGGGTATTATATTATGAGTCTTAAGCAGGGGAAAATATCTACCAAGTAATCCAATTTGAAATTTCATCAGTTGTCAAGGTATGCTCTAGATTTAGTGGCTGATATGAGGGTGAGGATGAGAAATTTCACTTCTAAGAAATCTTGGAATTTGATCCTTGAAAGTAAGACTATATTGCTAATTAAGGATATGGATATGTCGAGGTTGATTATCCATATGCAACAGGTGGAGGATGAAAAGCGAAAATAGGCAGAATTTAGGAAAAGGTAGGGCAAGAAGAGTAGGTTCTCTAAGCAGGGTGGTGCTCAACAACAGGGTGATCGGGATTGAGGCAAATAGCTAAAGAAAAAGTGGAGGAGTTTTGGTTCCTTCTCTACTGTTAGTGTTCTTACCCGAAGTAGTAGGGTGACAAACTTTAGCAAGATGGTGATAATCTCAGGAGAGTGTGGCATAATCTACTTCTTCTTATCCTTCTTACCAGTTATGTGGTCGTCTTCATTGGGGATTTTTTAATGAAGAAAGTGACAGATATTTTAAATGTGGTCAGCCAAATTATTTGCTCAGAAATTATCTGGTTGGTAAGGGTGCTTCAGGAGTGGTCAATGATCCAGTTGCTTCATCTTCTGCTCCTGTACCTAGTGGTGTTTCTTCTGTATTTTCTCCTATTTTTGGTACCTGCACTGGCCAGAATAAGTTGTATACTCTTGTATCTTGATAGGAATCTGAGTCATCACTTGATGTCATTACTGGTATATTGCAACTCTTTTCTTGTGTCGTGTATTGTATGCCTGATTTCGGGCTCACTCTTTTCTATATGACCCCATATGTGGCTGTATGTTTTGGTTTTAATCCTAAGGTTATTTTAGATCTTTTTTGTATTTCTTTCCCAGTAGGTGACTCAGTTATTGCTAAGAAAGTCTATAGGGTCTATGTGGTATCTGTTGGTAACAAACAGAACTTGGTAGATCTATTTTAGCTGGATATGGTGGATTTTGATGTTATTTTGGGGATGGATTGGATACACTCTTATTATACGTCCTTAGATTGTCAGACCCATAAGGTTGTCTTTAGGCTCTCTGGTGAATTGGTTATAGAGTGGTAGGGTAGTTCCCTAGCTCCTAGGGGGAGGTTTATTTCTTATCTTAGAGCTCAAAGATTAATCTCCAAAGGGTGTCTGTATCACTTGGTCTAGGTTAAAGATTCTAACTTGGAGGGTCATTCTTTTCACTAGGTTCCGATGGTAAATGAGTTTTCTAAGGTTTTTCCAAATGATCTTCCTGGTGTTCTTCTGAATAGGGAATTCGAGTTTGGTATTGATTTGGTTTTGGAAATTTTACCAATATCTATTCATCCTTATTGAATGTCTCCAACTGAGTTGAGAAAATTCAAGAAGCAACTTAAGGATCTTCTGGATAATTCATCCTAGTATATCCCCGTAGAGTGCACCAGTATTGTTTGTATGCAAAAAAGATGGTTCCATTCTAATGTGCATTGACTATCGATAGTTGAATGAGGTAAAAGTCAAGAACAAGGATCTTCTTCCAAGGTTAGATGAATTATTTGATCAGTTGCAAGGTGCGAAGTTCTTTTCTAAGATAGACCTTTGGTCTGGGTATAATCAGCTTAAGATTAGGAAGAAGGATATCCCAAAGATGGCTTTTTGTACTCGGTATAGGCACTTTGAATTCTTGGTTATGTCATTTCGCTTGAATAATGCCCCGACGGCATTTATGGATTTAATGAATAGGATTTTTAGGAAGTTCTTGGATTTTTTTGTCATTGTGTTCATTGATGATATCTTAGTGTATTCTAAAAGTGAGGTGGATCATGTCAATCATTTTTGTGTGGTGTAAGAGACCATGAAGGCACAACAGTTGTATGCCAAGTTCTCTAAGTGTGAGTTTTCGTTAAATACTACAACTTTCTTGGGTCATATAATTTCTAGTGAGGGGATTAGGGTGGATCCTCAAAAGGTAGTTGTGGTTAAAATGTGGACTAGACCCACAACTCCAACAGATATTTAGAGCTTTTTGGGTTTGGTTGGGTATTATAGGCAGTTTATGGAAAACTTTTCTTTGATAGCTGCTCCTTTGACTAAGTTAACCCAGAAGAAGGTAAAATTTTCTTGGTTGAAAGAGTGTGAAGAGAGTTTTGAAAAGTTTAATGATAAGCTAACTTCAACTCCGATTTTTACATTGCCTAAAGGTAATGAGGGGTTTGTCATTTATTGTGATGCATCTAAGGTGGAACTTGGTTGTGTTTTGATTTAGCATGGGAAGGTAATTGCCTATGCTTCCTAGCAGTTGAAGGTGCATGAGAGGAATTATCCTACTCATGATTTAAAGATATTAGCGGTGGTTTTTACTTTGAAAATATGGTGACATTATGTGTATGGACTGCACTTAGACATCTTTCTGATCATAAGAGTCTATAGTTTGTGTTTACTCAGAAGGAGCTAAATCTCAGATAGAGGAGATGGTTAGAGTTTCTCAAGCACTATGATATGAGTCTTCACTATCATTTAGGTAAGACTAATATTATTGCTGGTGATCTTAACAGGTTATCCATGGGGAGTTTAGCCTATGCGGATAAGGAGAAGCGGGAATTAGTGAAGAATATTCACCGCTTGTCTAATCTTGGAGTTCATCTCTTTAACTCTGAGGATATTGGTGTGTTGGTATAGAAAGCGGTTAGATAATCTCTCGGTGCAGAGATTAAGGAGAAATAAGTGCTAAATCCTATCTTGATGAAAATCAAGAATGATGCAGGTGGGCAAAAGGTAATGGTGTTCGAGATCAGTGGTGATGGTACTTTACGGTACTAAAGGAGGTTGTGTGTTCCTAACATCGATGGGCTGTGACAAAGGATCTTGGTTGAGGCGCATAAATTATGTTATGTCATTCATCTTCGATGAAGATGTATCATGATCTGAAAGAGATATATTGGTGGAATAATATAAAAAGGTACGTGATTAATTTTGTAGCCAAGTGCATGATGTGTTAACAAGTTAAGGTTGAGCACATGAGGCCTAGAGGGTTGTATCAAGAAATTGATTTGCCCGAGTAGAAATGGGAGGTGGTTAATATGGATTTCATTACGGGTCTTCCTTGGTCACAAAACTAATTCGATTCGATTTACGTAATCATGGATAGGATGATGAAGTTTGCTCACTTGTTGCCAGTGAGGACTACCTTTTGGTGAAGGATTATACAAAGTTGTATCTTCAGAATGTTGTGAAGCTGCATGGAGTACCTGTTTCAATTATCTCTAATCATGGTACACAATTTTCATCTTATTTCTGATAGTCTTTTCAGAAGAGATTGAGTACTAAGGTAAGTTTGAGTACTGCTTATCATCCTCAGATGAATGGGCAAGTGGAAAGGACTATTCAAATATTGGAGGATATTCTTTGGGTATGTGTGATTGATTATGGTGGAAATTGGGTTGAGCATCTACCTTTGGTAGAGTTTGCTTACAACAATAGTTATCATTCTAGTATTGGTATGGCCCTTTTTGAGGCATTATATAGTAGGAGGTATAGATCTCCTATTGGAAGGTTTGAGCTTAGTGAGGAGGACATGTTTGGTTCGGATTTGTTTATCAAGCTATTAAAGAGGTAAGGTGATTCGGGATAGGCTTAAGGCTATCCAAATTCCCCAAAAGTCCTATGCAAATGTAAGGTGTAGAGACTTGGAGTTTGAGGTTGGGGATAAGGTATTTCTAAAGGTATTTCCCATGAAGAGAGTAATATGGGTTGGTAGGAAGGGGAAGCTCAGTCCCCGGTTTGTTGGTCCTTATTCAATTTTTATGGAGGGTTGGTAACATTGCTTATGAATAGGAGTTGCCTTCTAGTTTGAGCTCCATTCATCCAGTATTTCATGTTTCCATGTTGAGGAAGTGCATTGGTGATACTTCTTCAGTTATTCACTTGGAAGAATTGGTATCCTAAAATCCCTGTCTTATGAAGAGGTCCCAAATAAGATACTGGATTGGCAGGTTCATCAGTTGCAGACCAAGGATGTGACCTTGGTTTAGATTCTATGGAGGAACCACAAGGTGTAAGAGGCTATATGGGCAGCAGAGGAGGACATGAAGTCCAAGTATCCGCATCTTTTTTCTACTCTTGGGATTCATGCAGAAGGTATGTGTTCTTGAAAACATCTTTATTTTTTGAGTTTGTTAAAGAAAAGATTAATATCCTTGCATCTGTGTTTCCTAACTTGGCTAAAGGTTGGATTGATATTTGATAATGCAAATGAATCATGTTTGTGGTTACCCTACCTTGTCCATTATTCGAGGATGAATATTCCTAGAGGGGGAGACTGAAACACCCTGGGTTTCTATCCCTTAGAAAATTTCCTAGATTTTTGGTCTCTGGACTGGATATGACTATGGAAAATGACTTGTACACTGGGATACGAATGGTATGGGTTAGTTGTATACTGACTAGTGTTGGTTGGTGGGTTGGATTTGGTTTCTGGAATGGGTATGACTTGGGTGGTACGAGTCATATCGGTGGATACGTGTTTTTGGGTTACTTAGTTAATCGTAGACTTTGTAAATTAAGTTAGATCTGAGTATGAGAGGCTCACCAAGACTCGTAAGCCAGGGTACGAGTCATACCATGGACTCATATAGTGGTTAGTGTTCAATCCTCTTGGGATTTTATTCTGCCAGGGGTACGGATCATGGGTACTAGTCGTACACTTGGATATGACATAGTTTGGGATGAGTCGTACCTTGGACAATATTGGGTCCAAGGAAGATAGCCTTGGGTATGAGTGGTGGGTACCACTCGTATTGGAGGGTACAACTGGTGTGGAGAGTCATACCCACCTGATGGAATTTTTGGTAGTTTAAGTGAGGGCATTTTGGGTATTTCCCTATTTAACCTAATAAGGCCCCATGACTTATATTCCTAGTTGGAGGTTTTTTCCCTATTATTCTATTCATTAATAGTTAGAAACTTCTGTTAAACACTTTACAATTCTCTCTAAGGTTTTTGGGTAAAAGAAGGCTAGGGTTTCATCTTAAGGATTAACTTGGGGCTTGTGTTGGTGATTTCTTTTCATCATCTTCTTGGTTTAAGGCATGTTCTCTTCCTTCATTGTTAGCTCCAACTAAAGTCATGGTTTTATACTATGTTTTCATGGTTTGATTATTGTATGGTATTGGATTTTCAAATATAATTTGGGGGTTTTGGTTATAATTGCTTGGTTATGGTTTTCCCATGTTTTAATTATGCTTTTATATGCCTTAATGGTGGTTTGGATAATTGGTAGCATAGAAATGGTTATTTGGTAATTGGCTTTGGTTTTGGAAATACTATATCCCCAATATGTTTGATGAAATGCCTATGAGAATGTTTTCCCTACATTATTGGATTTTAATGGAACTTATGTGTGGTTTAAATGTGGTAATGGAACCCTAAATAGTTAAATGGTTTGGAATGGTCAAAATGGAATGGTTTTGGTTTAACAATCATTCTTGTGGGGTACAATGAAATCCCCTAAGTAATCAGAATAGTGAAATACTTGTGGGGTACATGAGACTCCCCCAAGTTAATTGGTAATGTGATTTATGGGTACATGGAACTCCCTTGATCTCAAAAAGGTTTGGGTAAGGACAATACTTGCAAATTATAGTCGGTATGCCAATACCACCATGTATAGACTCAGTTAATAATAATGGTTTGATTGGTTGGTAAATGATTTTAATTGGGCAATAATGGTGGGGTGTGATAGCTAACTGTGAAAGTGGGAGTTCAATAAACGAACACTGGAAACTCATTTTTACCGTCATAAGGGGTAAGTCATAGCGACCTTTTTATGATACTATGAGGTATGCAGAAATCCTCTTAGCATATTGTACATATGTATCATATGGGGGTAAAGGTACTTGAATCCCTTACTCTTATGGTATCTCCAATTTGTGTGGCTATATGCATCGGGGCCCGTTCAGGGGGTTACACTGGACCCATGTAGACTATGGGTGGTTTAGGACGTTTAAGTTTTACATACCTAGGTAAATGGTTTTCAATGCATGCTAAACCCTATTTTTTTCCCGACATGGTTATATATATGTATGGTTTAGATGCATATGGTTGGTTTACTTGGTTTTACTGGTTGACATTATTTTATCCTTATCCTGAGTTCATGCTAGCATTCACCCTCTAATTCGTGTTTGGGCGACTGTGTCCCCATGTGATGTAGGAACCTTCCGTTCTACTCCTCCTGCTTAGCTATCGGGCATTCAGGATCTGCTACTTGATTAAAATAGTGAGCTTCCATCTTTCTGGATGGCTCCATTTCGTGGATGTTATTTCATACTTTGGTTCATTTATGGATATTAGTTTTGGCTATGGTTGGGGGCATGTTCCAACCGAAATTTGGTATTCTTTTGGTTAGAAGCTTTTGTGGAACTACTATGGGTTGGTATGGACGAGATCGGTATTGGTGTCAGTCTTGGTATTGGCATTGGTATTGGGGATGATACCGTAGGACTAAATTTCTCGTTGTTCCATCCTCTTTTATTTTGGGATTATATTTAGTTATTACGGAGCTCATATGGTTATGGTTTGCTTGGTTTTAGTTATCGGATGGGTTCGGATGGTTGGACTCGGTTCGGTCGCTCTTTTTAATAGACCTATCCGAGAGTCTGTAATTTGGATAGTTACACTATCTTGTTATATGTTCGAAATTCATCCAACTTAGGGTAGACGACTGGAGGTTGGGTTGGGTAACAAGGGTTGTCTCCGGTCCCGGTCGGACTTGGGACGCCCATTACGAAAGGCCCCGGATCGGATCATGTCAATTTTATTATTTTGCAATTACAAATATTAAGTTGAGGTTTTCAAAAGTCTCTCAACTTTCGAATACTTCAAAAATTTGATATTGTTATTCTCTCTCTTACTTTTAATTTTTAATTAGTGTATTACTTGTTGAATATTTATCTTTATTATTTTTGTGTTTTTAATATTTGGTAGTTTAATTTATAATATGGATAAATTAAGAAAAGTTGGTAAAAGTGTTAGACATTTGTGTACCTAAAGTGGTAGTAGAAATAAAAAATAAAATGGTGTCAGTTTCGATAGAGGTAGTTCAAGTATTAGATATACCTGTGCCTCCGGTACCAATTATGATCCGTTTGAGAATGAAATAGATGTAGGTGCTCACGATATAAATTTTGTAGAAGCTCAAGAAAATTATGATATAGAAAATGAGAATGGAGTAGACACAGTTGATTTAAATATAGATGATGATGCTATTGGTGATACACCTGAAGTTGAAATGCTAATGTTAGATCTTAATCAGTTAAGCTTCCTCCCCATCCCACCTATAAGATCTCACTGAAAAACTAATATTGTGTGAATTTTTTTTACGAAAGTTGGAGGAACTACGAAGGTCCAGTGTAATATTTGTCAAATGGTATATGAGCATAAGACCGGGTGTAATACAGGGGGTACGGTGCTTGCTGACACATTTGAAAAATGAACACCCAATAGAGCTATTTGTGGCAAAAGATGGTGGGACTGTAAGAGCGCCAACTCAAAGTAGATTGAACCCAAGAACCGGTCAATTAGTTCTAAATTATAATAAAATGAAGGATCGAGAAGAATTAGCCAAAATGATAGTTGTGGGTTGCTTGTCTTTCTCTTTTGCTTGTTCTAATGTTTTTATTCATTATATTCAAATAATTTATAATCTTATGTTTACAGGTATTCCTATAAGTACTTGTCAGTCCGATATTTCTAGACTCCATGCATAATATGTTTATTATTTATCTACATTATTAAAAAATATTTCATGTAGAGTTGCTCTTACTTTTGATCTTAATCATGTTGCTAATAGAAATAATTATTTAATAATTACTTGTCACTGGATAGATAACAATTTTACTATGCAAAAATGTATTTTAGTATTTTTATATGATGAAGATCGTAGACACACTGAAAGATTTATTTCTAAATTTATTTCTAAAGTTGCAAAATATTATGGTATTGAAAGAAAAGTATTATGTATATCTGTTGGATAACGCATCTAACAACAAGACTGTTGTTGACTTGTTAAACATTGAACTTTCTCCATCATTACCCAAAATATCTCATGTTAAGTGTGCTTGCCACATATATAATTTAATCGTAAAAGATGTTCTTGAATTTTTTGAGATTTATATTAAAAGATTAGGTTTACGGTTGACTTTATTCAAGGAAATAATAGAAAAATTAGAATTGTAGAATTTAAAATAAAATTTGAACAAAGTGGACTTAAACCGATATTAATGCCTGAAGAAAGGGATACTAGATGGAATGCTACTTATAATTTTTTAAGAACTTGCCTTCTTTATAAAGATACTATTACAGTGATTTTTAACCAGTCTGCTAGTTTTTCCTAAGTGTATGTTACATGATTCTGACTGGGCTAAGATTGTTGATATTGTTAAATTTTTGAAAAAATTTATATAGCTACGGTTGGAATTTTTTGTACTTATTATCCTATTGTTTGTAATATTTTAGTTTATTTAGCCGACATTTTTTGTTTGCTTGATGAATATAAGATAAAGAAGGTCACAAAGAATCTATTACTGCAATTATTGAAAATTTTTTCAAAAACATTTATCTGCTTCCCCCTATTTACTTGATTGGTGCTATAACAAATCCATGTATGTAAATAATACTATGTCCAAATTTACTTCTATTATTTATAATGCTTTAGCTATACAACCTAAAGAAGAACCTTCTTTGTCTATGTAATACCCTGTATTTCCTAGCATAATCTAAGTCTCAATACATGATTATTCATCTATAAAAATTTTTAAATACTCATTAATTTCCAGTTTAGAGCCCGCCATGGCGTAGGAAATTCAATTAGCTTTACAATGAAATAAAATTCGCCCAAATCCGATAACCGGGTAAGAAGTTATGATGATTTTAAGTTTCAGTCGTTAAACGCCATTATTTTGACCCTTACCGCATCATGGAGCCAGTCTTAATAACAATTGTCAGTTTCCAGTGTAGTACCGTGATGGTGGCGCGTCGCACCCAGTTCACGTTTGGTAATTTTCAGTGAACCTCCGCGATTATGGCACATCGCGGATGTGGCCAAAATGGTATTCCAGTGAAGGACCACGATCTTACCGTGTCATACCATCATCCAGTTTCCCAATTGTCCCTTTTTCCAGTGGCTTGGCGTAATAGTGGCGCGTCACACCAAGGCCAAAAATCGAGATCTTTAGTTTCATTCTTGGGTTTTTAAATCCGTTTAGGGGTATTTGAGTCTTTTTTCTAAGCCCTAAACTTGTCCTAGCATGAAATTTAACCCCTAATTGACCTAACTACTCATCATTATTCAATTTCTCTCAAATTAAAGAACCCTTTTTCAAGAACAAGAAACCCTAGCTCTCAAATTCAATGGCCAAATCTCAAGAACTCACCATCAATCCTTCCAAATTCATTAACTCATGTATGTTAGATGTTTATCCATGGGTTCCTTTCACCCACGGAGTCCAACTATCCTATTTAAATTAAAAAATTATGATCTTTTCAAGTTATTTTGATTTTAAATATGATTTCACCCATGAATCTCCATGAACTATGATTTTAAACCATGTATAGATGAAGTTAATGTTGTTATTCGATTCTCCATGTTTAATGTTATCATTCATTGAATTAATCATGATTTAGTACTATTCATGTTTAAATTCATGCTATAACTATAAGTTCCCTAACATTCCTATGATTTGACCCAAACTATGAACTATAAGTGTTTGATAAAATGCCTACAAGAATGATTATTTAATAAAAGCCACCATGTTATGTCCTCTAAGCTTAAGTATCATATTACTAATATTGCTTTTGAGTCCTAGGGATATTGAATACCCGAAAACCATAGCTGCCTATTTAGTCTCGTCTCAGTATGTTTAGAATAACTTCAAAATACATATTATGAGCATTACTAGATTAGTCAGTTAAACTCAAAATAGGAAGTAACTCAATGTCATTCAGTTGGGAGTAGGACTTAGCACCGAGCAAGTGTAGAGATGGCGGCCTCCTCGTCAGATAGGCAAAGTCACTAGTAGCAGTCCCTAAACTCCAGAACTACGTAGCCAACGTAAGATATGAGAAGTCACCCATTAGTGTATGTTTGTCTATCTCACAGGGGTCACCCGTCAGTTCAGGCTTAATACCCTTAGTCCTTCGGGACAGTACCTCAGTATAGTGGATCTGCACAGCTAGCGTTAGTAACCATGACATGGTATTGACGCCCTTGAAACTGGGGTTACAGTTTGGACCCCAATTAGCTCAAATTGGGGAATGTTGGTTAGATGATAGCTCTCACAGTCTCAGTCCAATAATTAGATCAGTAGTTCAGTCTTAGTGTTGTTTGACCAAGGCATACAAATATCAGTTATTTTAGTATTTTAGTTTGCAAACTTTTATTCAGTTCATGTTATATGCTTTGTCATACTTCCCCAGTATCTACAGATTTCATGCTCTTTATTCAATAGTCCATGTTGTACATGTATGTTCATATAATTATTGTTCCTGTTTATGAAACCATGCATGTCAGCCTACCTCATCTAGCATACCAGTACATTCAAAGTACTGATCACATACCATTGCTTTGTGCTATGATGTATTATATCATAGGTTCTGACGCCCAGTTCCTGGATCGTGCTTAGACTTCTCAGACTCCCAGCAGTAGTAGTGGTGAGTCCTTATATTTTGAGGATGAATTATTTTATATCATGCTTTAAGTCTAGTAGTTAGTTGGAGTTAGTTGGGGACTGTCCCATCAACTCAGAGTTATTCAATTTAGAGGCTTTC
Organism: Capsicum annuum; assembly: GCF_002878395.1. NCBI lineage: Eukaryota > Viridiplantae > Streptophyta > Magnoliopsida > Solanales > Solanaceae > Capsicum > Capsicum annuum. The sequence goes on from NC_061114.1 coordinate 21,481,482, forward strand.
AGATAATACAATCAGTCATTCAGTACTTAGTCTTCAGTTGACATGTCAGTTAGTTATTTAGTTTATCTCAGATTTCTATCTTTATTCAAACTCAGATAGTTATTTCTTCGGATTCATAATTCTATATTTGTTTCAGTTATTAAAACCTTATGGCATATCAGTTATTCTTCTACATTTATGATTATTTTATTTAGTGCTCACAGCAGGTACCAGCTCATGGGTTAGCTTGTGGTCCCTCGGGATCGTAAAAACCGTGTGACGCCCAGGGTGTACTCTCGGGGCATTTCAAACTTGGTATCAGAGCCTAAGGTTTTAAAGTGTCCTTTGAAGTCTAAAAGTCGCGTCAAGTAGAGTCTTGTGCATGGGTGTGTAGCGCGCCATACTTATGGACAAGAAGCTACAAGGCATTTAGGAAAATTTTTCCTTCTTTCAGTATTTATGTCATGCGAGTGAGAATGAGCTCATGTTAAACTCTCAGTCTAATCTATTTCTTCCTTCTGTTTATAGAACATGCCTCCCAAAAAGAATAACAGAAGAGGAGCAGGAAACCAACTAGCACCTCAGCCCATCCAGGGCGATCCTCTAGACGAGTATGTCTCTCACACAAAATTTAGAGCTACGTTCACCACTCTAGCAAACTCTGTAGCAGCACAGGATGAATGGACATCTGCTATTTTGGCCAAACCAGTGGCCAATACTGCTGCAACCAGAATTCGGGAACTCGGCCGGATGAATTCTCCTTTCTTCATGGGATCTAAGTCTAAAGAGGATCCACAAGAATTCTTGGATATGGTTCAATAGGTAACGAATGCTATGGGGGTGACATCCACTGAGAGTGCTGAGTTGGCTGCATATCAGCTGTAGGATGTAGCCCATACATGGTTTAAGAAGTGGAAGGTAGATAGGGGTATTGATGAAGGGCCTGAAGAATGGGAAGAGTTTTCCATAGCTTTCTTAGACAGATTCTTCCTGTTAGAGTTGAGGGAGGCCAAGGTGTTAGAATTTATTAACTTGAGGTAAGGAAGCATGAGCGTAAAAGAGTATTCCCTCAAGTTTACTCAGTTAGATAGATATGCTCCTCATGTAGTAGCTAACAGTAGATCCAAGATGAGTAAGTTTGTGTCTGGCATATCTGATAGTGTGGTTAAGGATTGCAGGAGCACAATACTGATTAGGGAGATGGACTTTTCTAGGGTGATGGTCTATGATCAACAAATTGAGGAGCAGAAGATTAAGAAAAGTAAGAGAGGAAACAAGAGAGCTAGGATGGGTAGTTTTAATTTTAGCCAGCCAAGGACAGAAGATGGTAACTGTTTTCAGTTTCATCAGAGGTCTCCAGCCCCAGCACCCTCTTCAGCTAGTGCCCCAGTACCCAAATTCAAAAATGATAATAGGGATAGATCACCGGGCTTTAAGTCCCAAGGTAGTGTTAGTAGTGCCCGTACGAACCTTTTATGTGAGAAATATGGCAGAAACCACCAGGGAGAGTGTAGAGTAGGTAGTGATATGTACTTCAGGGGTGTCGGGTAGTTTCTTAGAAATGTAAGGATTTATGCCAACAGGGCCAGTCCCATCAGTCGTCAGTTCTATTCGGTCACTCAACTCAGCAGGGTTCCACTTCCAGTGCTGCTAGTGGTTAGCGTCTGAATAGATTATATTCTCTTCAGTCCTGCCAAGATCAGGAAAATTCTCCTGATGTAGTTACTGGTATGTTACAGGTCTTTTGCTTACATGTTTATTCTTTACTAGACCCTGGAGGTTCCCTTTCTTTTGTAATTTCATATATAGCCGTTAATTTTTGAGTCAGTTCCGAAACTCTAGTAGAGCCATTTTTATTGTCTACCCCAGTAGGTGTTTCCATTGTAGCCAGACAGGTATACAAGAACTGTCCGATCGTAATATCTCAGAAAGTTACCTCAGTTAATCTTGTGGAGTTAGAGATGATGAATTTTGACATCATTCTCAGCATGGATTGGCTCCACTCATTCTATGCCTCAGTTGATTGTAGAAAAAAATAGTTCATTTTCAGTTCCCAAATAAACCAGTCCTTGAATGAAGGGGTAGTACCACATCTCTTAGAGGTTAGTTAATTTCATACCTTAGAGCGAGAAAGATAATGTCGAAGGGGTGTATTTACCATCTTGTTCGAGTCAAAGACTCAAATTAAAAAACATCAACTCTTGAGTCAGTTCCAGTAGTAAATGAATTCTCAGATGTGTTCCATGAAGATCTTCTTGGAGTTCCTCCCGAAAGGGAAATCGACTTCAGAATAGACTTTCTTCCATATACTCAGTCTATATCTATCCCACCATATAGAATGGCTCTAGATGAACTCAAAGAATTGAAAGAACAGTTGGAGGATTTCCTAGATAAGGGATTTATCAGACCCAACGTCTCCCCATGGGGCACACCAATTCTATTCGTGCGTAAGAAATATAGTTCTCTCAGAATGTACATAGACTACCGTCAGTTGAACAAAGTCACAGTCAAGAATAAATATCCACTTCCAAGAATAGATGACTTGTTTGACCAACTTCAGGGTGCTAGCTAGTTTTCCAATATAGACCTCAGATCAAGCTATCATTAGCTCAGGGTCAGGGAATGTGACATTCCAAAAACAATTTCCAAACTCGGTATGGTCACTTCAAATTTCTAGTCATGTCCTTTGGTCTCACAAATTCCCCGACAGCCTTCATGGACTTGATGAATCGCGTGTTCAAGCAGTACTTAGACATGTTCGTCATAGTCTTCATTGATGACATTTTTGTTTACTCCCGTAGCAAAATGATCATACAGACTATCTCAGAATAATGTTACAGACTCTTAAAGATCACCAGTTGTTTGCTAAATTTAGTAAGTGTGAATTCTGGCTAAGATCGGTAGCTTTCCTTGGCTATATTATTTCTAGTGATGGCATTATAGTTGATCCTCAAAAGATTGAGGTGGTGAAAAACTGGCCCAGACCCATCCGTTAGATATCAGGACTTTCTTGGGTTTAGCTGGCTATTACCATTGGTTTGTTGAAGGATTTTATTATATTGCATCCCCCATGTCCAGATTAATGCAAAAGAAAGTTAAGTTTCAGTGGTCAGATATCTACGAGAAGATTTTTCAGGAGTTGAAGACTCGACTCATCTCAGCCCTAGTTTTGACTCTACCAGATGATTCAGATGGGTTTGTTATGTACTGTGATGCATCCAGAGTAGGTTTGGGTTATGTCTTCATGCAAAGAGGTAAGTTCATATCCTATGCCTCATGAGAAGAATTACCCTACTCATTATCTAGATCTAGAAGATGTAATGTTTGCCTTAAAGATTTAGAGGCATTACTTGTATAGGGTGCATGTAGATATGTTCATTGACCATAAAATCCTGTAGTATGTGTTCTCTCAGAAAGATTTGAATCTGTGTCAGAGAAGGTGGTTAGAGTTGTTAAAAGATTATGATATGAGTGTTCTGTATCATCTGGGCAAGTCCAATATAGTGGATGATGCTCTCAGTAGAATGTCTATGGGTAGTGTTGCTCATGTTGAGGATAGTAAGAAGAAGTTAGCTCAGGAAGTTAATTAGCTTGCCCGACTAGGTGTCCGCTTAGTCAACTCAGCAGAGGGTAGTATGTGGGTACCTAGTAGCACCAAATCATCTCTAGTTTTCGAGGTAAAAGAAAAGCAGGATAGAGATCCCAGTCTAGTTAAGTTGAAAGAATTAGTCAGAGATCAAATGGTGGAGGTTTTTTCCAAAGGATGAGATGGTGTGTTGTGTTGCCAGGGTCGGCTATGTGTGCCAGGTGTAGGTGACTTAAGTCAATGAATTTTTACAGAGGTGCATGGTTTGTGTTACTCTATTCATTCAGGGCCACTAAGATATACCGTAATTTGCAAGAGGTCTATTGGTGGAGTGGGATGAAGAGGGATATAGCAGAGTATATAGCTAAGTGTTCTATATGTTGGCAAGTTAAGATTGAGCACTAGAAGCCTAGTGGGTCCATGCAGGAGTTCAGTATCCCCACATGGAAATGGGAAGAAATGAACATAGATTTTGTGACAAGTTTGACTCGTACCCGTTATCAGCGTGATTTTATTTGGGTTATCATAGAAAGGATGACCAAATCAACTCATTTCTTGCCAGTTCATACCTCTTACTTAGCCGAGGACTACGCTAAACTCTATCTCAGAGAGTTGGTTAGGTTGCACGGTGTTCTTTATTGATCATCTTAGATAAAGGTACCCAGTTTACCTCTCACTTTTGGAAGGCATTCTAAAGGGTCTTGTTGCCCAAGTCCACCTTAATATAGCTTTCCACCCTCAGATAGATGGTCAAGCAGATAGGACCATTCAAACTTTTGAAAATAAGTTGAAAGCATGCGTAGTTGATTTTAAAGGTAGTTGGGATGACCACTTGTCTTTGATTGAATTTACATATAATAACAACTATCATTCCAGTATCCAGATGGCTCTATTTGAGGCTTTTTATGGGAGGATATGTAGATCTTTGATTTGTTGGTTTGAAGTAGACGAGGCTACAGTAGTAGAGCCTGACTTGGTGTTTGATGCCTTAGAAAAGGTTCAGTTGATCAGAGAGAGGCTTAGAACAGCCCTGAGCTAACAAAAATCATATGCAGATGTAAGGAGAAAGGATCTCGAGTTTGAGGTCGGTGATTTGGTGTACTTGAAAATCACTCCCATTAAGAGAGTGAAAAGATTTGGCAAGAAAGGGAAATTTAGTCCCCGATATCTAGGTCACTTCAGAATTCTCAGTCGTTTTAGATAGGTAGCTTACGAGCTTGAGTTGCTTTCAGATCTAGCTTCAGTACACCCAAATTCCATGTCACATTGTTAAAGAAGTGTATTGGTGATCCAGCTGTAGTTGTTCCCTTAGAAAGTGTAGATGTTCAGAACAGTCTTTCCTATGACGAAGTTCCAGTTGAAATTCTTGATTATCAAGTTCGTAGACTAAGGAGCAAAGAGGTTCCACTAGTCAAAGTTCTCTGGTGAAATCAGTTCGTTGAGGAAGCCACTTGGGAAGCAGAAGCAGATATACTGACTAAGTACCCTCATCTTTTCTCCGTGAATTCAGATTCAGTTTAAGGTACTAATCTTCTTAAGATTTCTCTCTATCATGCTCAGTTTCTGTTGCACATCATGTTCATGTCAGTTGTACATTTACAAATTAGTTCAGTCATGCATTCAATGTGTCAGATATGCATGTTCAGTGTGTAAGCTCAGTCCATCAGTTTTCCTCAGCTTAACCAGTTTCATTCGAGGGAGAATGATCCCAAGGGGGAGATATTGTAATATCCCGTATTTCCCTAGAATAATCTAAGTCCTAATACATGAGTATTCATATATAAAATTTTTGAAATACTCATTAATTTTCAGTTTAGATCCTGCCATTACGTAGAAAATTCAATTAGCTTTCCAACGATATATAATTCGCCTAAATTCGATAATGGGGTAAGAAGTTATGGCGATTTTAAGTTTCAGTCGTTAAACACCGTCATTTTGACCCTAAGCGCGTCACGGAGCCAGTCTAAATAACAATTGTTTATTTCCAGTGTGGTACCACGATGTTGGCGTGTCACGCCAAGGACCCAGTTCACATTGTGTAATTTCAAGTGAGCCTCCGCGATTATGGAGCGTCGCGGAGATGAACAAAATGGTATCTAGTAAAGGACTGCGATCTTACCGCGTCTCACCATCTTCTAGTTTCCCAATTGTCCCTTTTTCAGTGGCTTGGTGCGATAGTGGCGCGTCGCATCAAGTCCAAAAATTGGGATCTTTAGTTTCCAGCTTGCGTTTTTAAATTCGTTTAGGGGTATTTGGGTCTTTTTCCTAAGCCCTAAACTTGTCCTAAACATAAAATTAACCCTTAATTAACCTAAATACTCATCATTATTCAATTCCTCTCAAATTAAAGATCCCCTTTTCAAGGACAAGAAACCCTAGCTCTCAAATTCAAGGGTCAAATCTCAAGAACTCACCATCAATCCTTCCAAATTCATTAACTCAGGTATGTCAGATATTTATCCATGGGTTCCTTTCACCCATGGAGTCCAAGTATCCTATTTAAATTAAAAAATTGTGATCTTTTCAAGTTATTTTGGTTTTAAATTATGATTTCACCCATGAATCTCCATGAACTATGATTTTACACCATGTATAGATAAAGTTAATGTTGTTATTTAATTCTCCATATTTTAATGTTATCATTTATTGAATTAATCATGATTTAGTATTATTCATGTTGAAATTTATGCTATTACTATAAGTTCCCTAACATTCCTATGATTTGACCCAAACTATGAATACAAGTGTTTGATAAAATGCCTACCAGAATAATTATTTAATAAAAGCCTTCATGTTATGTCCTCTAAGCTTAAGTATTATGTTACTATTATTGCTTTTGAGTCCTGGGGGTATTGAATATCCGAAAACCATAGTTGCTTATTTAGTCTTGTCTCAGTATCTTCAGAATAACTTCAGAATACATATTATGAGCATTACTAGATCAGTCAGTTAAACTCAGCACCGACTGAGTGTAGGTATGGAGGCTTCCTCGTTAGATAGGTAGAGTCGCTAGTAGCAGTCTCTAAACTCCAGAACTACGTATCCAGTGTAAGATATAAGAAGTCACCCATCAGTGTAGGCCTAACTATCTCGTAGGGGTCACCTGTCAGTTCAGGCTTAACACACTTAGTCCTTCGGGACAGTACCTCAGTATAGTGGATCCACACAGCCAACGTTAGTACCCGTGGCATGGTAGTGATACCCTTCTAACTGGGATTACAGGTTGGACCCCAATTAGCTCAGATTGGAGAATGTCGATTAAATAATAGCTCCCACAGTCTCAATCCAATAATCAGATCAGTTGTTCAGTCTTAGTGTTGTTTGACCAAGGCATAAAGATATCAGTTATTTTAGCATTTCAGTATACAAACTTCTATTCAGTTCATGTTATATGCTTGGTCATGCATCCCCAGTATGTACAGATTTCACATATTTTCAGTATCTGCAAATTTCATGCTCTCTATTCAGTATTTCATGTTTTACATGTATGTTCATATAATTATTGTTCCTGTTCATGAAACCATGCCTATCAGCTTACCTCATTTAGCATACCAGTACATTCAAAGTACTGATCACATACCTTTCTTTTGCACTATGATGCATTATATCATAGGTTCTGACGCCCAGTTCTCGGATCGCGCTTAGAATTCTCATACTCTTAGCAGTAGTAGTGGTGAGTCCTCATTTGAGGATGGATTATTTTATTTCATGCTTTCAATCTAGTAGTTAGTTGGAGTTAGTTTGGGCCTGTCCCATCAACTCACAGTTATTCAGTTTAGAGGCTTTCAGACAATTCAGTTAGTCATTCAGTATTCAGAAGACATGACAGTTAGTTATTTAATTTATCTCAGATTTCAGTATTTATTCAGACTCAGATAGTTATTTTTTTAGATTCATAATTCCGTATTTGCTTCAGTTATTAAAACCTTATGGAATATCAATTATTTTTCCGCATTTATGATTGTGTTATTCAGTGTCTCACGGCAGGTACCAGCTCATGGATTAGCTTATGGTCCCTCGGGACTGTAAGCACCATGTGACATCTAGGGTGTACTCTCGGGGCATTACAGTTTACGACTATAGGTGATACGAATAATTTTATGGACACATTATACAACCATTATGCCGATTTTCTTGATGATGTTGTACTGACACATATCACTCCAACTTTCGCTCTCCAAGCTCCTAAGGATCCATCATTTTCTAAAAGACATGTACATAGTAGTTATCCTGATTACTTTTTTGATTTAAATGTTTGGTACAGGGTGCCATCTCCAACACACAAAATTGTTTCTCAGGGAGTGCTTAAGTATTATCTTAGATAGTCGATAGAGGATCATAGAGCAAAAATTGACACACTGAACTGGTGGAAGAATAATGAAAGAAAAAATTCTATACTTTTAACATTAACTAGAGATATATTGAATATTTTAATATCAACCGTTGCATCAAAGAGTGCTTTTAGTTAGGGACGACAACAGAATAGAGACAACCGTCACTCATTGGAAGGCAATGCTATGAATGTTATAGTTTGCCTTACAGACTGGATTAGAACAAAATAAAGAAATCGAGGAATGAAGGTGGAGCCAACAGACGAATAAAATCTTGAAGAAACTAAGACTTGAAGGGAGAACTTAGCACAATCAAGTCCAATGCATAGCTTTGATCCCATTGATTTTGATGCACCTTAGGCAATTTCCGTTAAATTAACATGAATGAATTGAAAAATATGATACAAAATTTGTAGAATTGTCATGCAACTTATAAGTTTTGGATCATTTTGCAATCAATCAAATACAAGATTCATTCAATTCTTACATATTTTTTTCATTTAAATTGAATGTCTAATTTGAATCAAATACTTTTAATACATTACTATCAAACTTTATATGAACATAACCAACATATATACATACAATGAAAATTGAATAATAATGTTAGCGAATATTACGTAGATTACTAGTATTGACATATAAATATTCTATAAGTTTATCTTTGAAGAAGTGTATGTTAATACTTGAATATATTGTCAAATATTATTATATTAAGTAGTATATTTGTATATGTATGTGTGTGTATATTTTTAAAGTAGTATATATTGAATGTATATATGTGTATATATTTTCTAAAGTAGTATAATATGTAGTGTATATATGTTCAATGTATATTGTTTAAAGTAGTATTTATTGTACGTATATATGTTGTATGTATATTGTTCCAAGTAGTATTTTAAGTAGTATATATTGAATGTTTATTGTTTCAAGTAGTATATAAATATTGTACGTATATTTTCTAAAGTAGTATAATATATAATGTATATATGGTGAATGTATATAGTTTAAAGTAGTATTTTAATGGAAAATTTTCAGAAATAGCAACTATAGAGCATTAATTGTAACTTTTATAGCAACAGTTTCATAATTATGAAAAATAACAAATTATATTTTGTATTTAAGTAAACCATTGCTATATAAATAGATATATAACAAGATTTACCATCCTGGTTTTACTCAAATTAGTTGAGTTAAATAAGAAATAATTATCCCATCTTATTAAATTCCTATAAATTACTCTTATTTAAATTAGTAGATTTCTTTTCCAAATCAAACTCAAATATAAAGATTATTATTTCCATGATCTTCAAAATTTCAAAATATCAATCTCTTATATCTCTAACTATTTTTTTTTGTTAGTTTTTTCATTTTTTTAATCTTTTTTTTTAATTTTAATTTCTTTTTCTTTTTCATTTTTTCTTTCCACTTTGTTTTCTCTCTTCTACTTCTCTTCTCTTTTTTTTTTTTCCTTTTTTCATTTTTTAAATTTATTTTTTTCTTTTTTCGTTTTCTTTTTTTTTCTTTTTCACATATTTTTTTTTGTTTTCTTCTTCTTCTGTTTGTAAACTTTTTTTTAGCTTTTGTTTTTACACTTCTATTTCTTGTTTCTATTTTTCTTTATTTTTTTTCCTTTTTCAATTCTTTTTTTTGATTTTTGATTTTTTGTTTTTATTTTTTCTATTTTTTTCTATCTCTATCTTTTATTTTTAAAAGACAAATATCTATATCATATATACATATTTAAAAAATATACAAAATAAATAGGCATACAGATCTGTATATGTATTTACGGTAAAAAAATATACATATATAAATATATCTGCATATGTATTTAGAGAAATACATATCTGACCCACATGTATATATAAACATATAGGACACAAAATCTCTATAACAAATACATATAGGTGATAAAAGAAATACATGATACATATCTTAAACAGTAAAAGAAAATAAATAAGTACATATGTTACCTCTAAAATGACATAGTATGTACAGTTCAAAAACAAATCCAACACCGTATAAAATACATATAACTCTGCACATGTATTTACAAAATACATACCTGATCCATATATATATCCTTATTTTATATACTATATTTATGTTTGTTACTGTTTAATATGAATGTGATAAGTATTTCCTAAATACATATGTATGTTTTGTACTGTAAATACATATCCAGATCTATATGCCTATGCATTTTGTATATTTTTTTAATATGTGTATGTGATATACATATTTGTCTTTTCAAAATAAATGTTAGAGATAGAAGAGTAAAAAAAAGAAAAAAAATATAAAAAGAAAAAAACAAAAAAAGAGAAGTGAAAAAGAAAAAAAAAGGAAGAAAGAGAAATAGAAGTGTAAAAATAATTTAAAAAAATAGAAAAAAGAAGAAGAAAATGAAAATAGAAAAAGAAAAAAAGATATGAGAAAGGAAAAAAAAATGAAAAAGAAAAAAAAAAAGAGAAATATAAGAG